>NC_142596.1:51696016-52005183 GCF_965207765.1 Zootoca vivipara
TTGCAGAAATAGAAGACTGTGATGCCTGGATGTGATGCCATTTTCTTTATATGGAATCTCTGAAGTTGCTTGATTATTATGAAACATGGATGAAACATGAAAAGAGCTGGTATTACCTGTCAGGGTTTGTTGCGACTACTCTTGAGTAACGACCGTCCACATACTTGTCTTTCAGACGTTTTTATTGGTGCACATTATTTACAGTGTAACGGATTACTCATATCATGTCTACCCGCTCGAGTCAGATTCCTGCACTAAACTCTTTCGCGTTTTCGACCAGCATAAAAGCCTCGGAACTGAGAACCGCCTCCCTTTCCTTCTCTTTCGCAGTTCCGGCGTCAGAGGTACTGGTCTTCTGTCTGCCCTACTCCTGTCCACTCTTTCCGCCTCTCTCTCTTCCTGCCTATGGAGCAGGGGCTCTCTAGTCTTGCCAGAGCCCTGGCACTCCTTCTCCGCTTCCTGACTCACCTCTTCAGACCCCTCGCTCTCATGACTGCTTGGAGACAGGCTGCTTCTGATGGGGGGGGGGGTTCTCTGTAATCCCTCCCCCTTACATTACCTTTTCACAAAATGCTACTTTACGTTTTCAAATCAGTTTAGTGCTGGGGCTCCAGAAGGTAAAGTAATTCCTTGGCCCTTTTTGTGAAGGTTCTGGGTGGCCTGAAGCATCTCCTGAAAATGTACTGCTACTGCAGAGAATGTTTGCCTCTTTTCACACCAGCCATTATACCCCCCACCCCCATGTGACAGTTTTGTGTTTTCATTTCGCCCCTGCTTTAAGATCTCTTCTCTTTCACAATGTGATCGCAGCAAGTCAGGACCATGTGGTGAAAATGAGGGTGTCAGGGGCAAAACTAGGCTTTATTTCACTTGGGTCAAAGACCCAGTTTGGCATTCCCCGCATATATTTGCTTGCGTGTGCGCGCGCGCGCGCGCGCACACACACACACACACACACACACAGAGAGAGAGAGAGAGGCTGGGAGCCTCAATGTTACCCCTCTGGAGGCTTCAACTGGGACAAAAAACCTGGCTAGCCCCCCTCTCTATGGCTCTGAGGATGTCACAACAGCATCCATGTGATCTCAGAATGTGAAGGTAATTGAAGCTTGCTTTTGTCAAAATTTCCTGAATAGAGAAATAGTTTTCTTCTGTTTGTGGTGATCCCTGAAATGTCACTGAAAGCGGAGAGTCCCTTCTGATGCTGATGAAAGAAGTTGTTTCTTCTTCCCACCTCTCAGGCATTGGCTATCTCCTCAGAGCAATGCCACCCTCAGATTTAAAGGAGGGCATTTCTCTTTCTCACATGTTTTACATTTTCATTCCTCTGCAGCAAACATTCTAATGCCATGCTGGAAATGAAGGAACTCAGCTTGTGAGACACAGAAATTGACAGTGAGGCAGCTTACATTGGTGGTGGGCAGAAGCTGGTAGATCAGGATCTACTGGCAAATCTCTGGGTGATTTGCAGTAGATCAGCAAGGACTTCTGACTCCCAATTGTTTAGCAATAGCAATAACAGGACAACTTTCACCACCTAAATTAGGTTAGTGAAATGAAGGAAGTTAACAATGAATTTTTTTTGTGTAAAATTATTGTGAGCTCACTCCAAATTCCTAAGCTCTGAATGTGCTCCGTGGCACCCTGTTCTAAAACTGTAATTCTATCACACCTGGCTCTAGTTGGTATATCTTGGGGTTTTAGTAAAGAAATACAAATCGGCTCCTGAACACCACAAACCCAGAAGTATGTGTTCCAGTTTGCAAACTGAACGTCCAATGCGGTTTCTGCTTGAGTGCAGGAAGCTCCAGCAGCCAATTGCAAGTCACACCTTGGTTTTCGAATGGTTTCGGGATTCGAACGGACTCCCAGAACAAATTAAGTTCGAGAACCAAGGTACCACTGTAAATAAAATTGACAAACCACCCCTGACTACACCACCAACACTATCTTTCTTTGAGAATACGTTCTCATGGATGTTTAGGTTAAATAACATACTCAAAGTATGTAACATGACACACACACACACACACACACACACACACACACACACACACTTTGAGGCATGCAGAATCCCCAGGAAAATCTGCATTGAGGCTTGCAGCAGTGAGCTGATTTGGCTGAGGAAGTCACAGTTCTATACCTGCATGAAAGCTGAAGAGGGAGATATTCCAAGCTCACTGTGAATTTCATTAAAGGCCTTCAGCCAGAGCTGCTCCTGGGTGTGGCGCTGTGAGTGGGCTGCCAAACAGATGGGTTGAGAAATACACAGCCCATCTGTCCTTATCATGCTCATTTCCTCCTTTATTAAAATGCTAATGAATATAGTTTTTATTTATTACGCGGTGACATGTGCAGCATCCCTTTTCAGTGGAGAAATGCTCAATCTGCTTAAGCATGTGGTCTGAGGGGGAGAGGCTTCTACCTCTCCCAAACAGAAACTTCTCATCGCAGAAGTTCCTCACAAAGTTAAGAGACTGGCTGTTGAGTCTGAAACAGCTTTCACACCTGGTGGGAATAGGAAAGCAATCAGTTTTAAAGGGGGTAGGAAATAGAGGATATTTGAAAAGCTCATATAAATCTGTGATACATCCAAACTTTGATACCAATGAATGCATCTTGATAGTCCATTCCAAAAGGCACAGCTGAACTGTTGTTCATCAGTAAATATATACTGTATACATATATCTCAGTGATGGCCACCAATTTGGATGGCTTTAAAAGATTGGACAAATTCATGGTGGAGAAAGCTATCAATGACTGCTAGAAACAAAGCCTTATTAAAAAAACAAAACAGTTGAGGGAGTTGGGGGTGTTAAGCCTGGCGAAGAGGAGACTGAGAGGTGATAAGATAGCCATTTTTAACAATCTGAAGGGTTGTCACATTGAAGATGAAATACGCTTATTTTCTCCTGCTTCAGAGGGGAAGACTCAAAGCAATGAATTCATATTACAAGAAGGAGATTCCAGCTAAACATTAGGAATAACTTTCTGACAGTAAGAGCTGTTTCACAGTAGAATGGTCTCCCTCGCTAGGTTGTGGACTTTCCTTCACTGGAGGTTTGAAAGCAGAGGTTGGATAGCCATCTGTCAGGGATTCTTTGGCTGTGTTTCCTACAGTGCAGGGGGGTTGGACTAGAAGACCTTTGGTGTACCTTCCAACTCTACCATTCTATGATTCTGTGAGGGCTGTGCTCTGCCTCCATGCTCAAAAGTAGTATGCCTTTCTGAATACCAGTTACTGGAAACCCCCCCCCCCCAGGGTGATGGGAGTGCTCTTATTTTCAGGTCTTGCTTCCGAGTTGGCCACGATGAGAACAGGATGCTGAACTAGATGGGCCTTGGGCGTGATCCAGCAGCCTCTTCTTATATTCTTAGGTTCTTACTATGCACAGTACCTAACAATGTGACACAAGAGCAGGTCCTTGCCCACACATGCACCACCTTTCAACGATGTTTCCATGATTCAAAGTGGTTGTTTCTTTTCAAAGAATGAATAAAGCAAATGCAGTTACAGCTGGAGGTGAGGGCTAAGGATTCATTCCGAAGACTTAAAGAAATAGTGGGTCTTTTGAGTGAAGATCAGAAGCAAGAGAGAAAGCGTTGGCATTAAGTTGGCATTCTGAGAATGAAATGACTATTTTAAGTAACAGTTCTGGGAGAGAGATTATGGGGAAAGATAACAAAAGGAGTTCTATTGCAGGATGCTTCCCACATAGGGTGACTGTAAGGGCAGCTTTTCACATTATGTTTTGAAAATGCAAGTGCTCTTATGACACACTTCCACGGTGAAAATGGTTTGAGTGTTGCTTGATAGGTGCAATCATCTTGTGCTGTTGGCTCTGAGTGCCTTTCTGCAGTTTGTGTGCGCAGAATTCTGGCCAGGTCAGGGTTGCATTGCAGGGCTGAGCAAAGGATGGCTGGCCCTGGCTTGGTTCGAGGGATATGTAGTTCTCTGAAAGCAAGAAATCTCTAACAGTAAATTTTCCACACCAACCTGCAATTCAAAGGATTATTTGGGGGAAGCAATTGCAGTTAAATGGCATATCGAACCATTATGGACAAAAATCCACTATGGAAAATCGCATGAAGCTATTACTATGGAGAAATACTGAACTTCTGTACCCCTTTCAGAATTGTGTTGTATGTGGAGGTTATGAACATGAAAGTCTGGTTCTTATACGGTATTGCATTTTCAGCTATGTTCAGACATGGGTATAACATGAAGGAGAGAGCTCATATCTTTAAGAGGTAATGTCAGAAAAAACCTTAAGAAGATTATGGTCCTTCAACTTGGAAAAGACTGCAGCTAAAGGGAGGACATGATAAAAGGTATATAAAATAATTACAAGGTGGATTAACAGGTTAATTTTAATTGGATGTTAATCTGTTCCTTTATGAAAATGTGTTCCTTGCTGCTGATGGTGTTGCTGTAAACATACGGTAGCTGTCCAAGCAAAGAATGAGAGAATGCTATTTTTTTTCCTGGAGAATAAATTATGTCTCTGTTGCTAATTCAATAGAACCTGTTACCTTGATTAAATATCCTGAAAGTATCCCTTTTATTAAGCTGCTTCTGTATTTATTTTAATAAGTTAATCAGTTGATTAATTGGTTGAAAGTGAGACTATTCATTGACTAACAGTCCAACTCTAAGAGCATTTACTTGAAAGCAAGGGCCATTGATTTGAATTGAACTTGCTTATTCTCAGCAAATAGGGGTGGGGAGAATGGTGTTTTCTCCAGATATTTCAGATCCTTCTCTTGCCTTTATCTTCATAGTAATCAATGAGGCTAAATAGTTTGAGGCCAAGTGTCCTGGATTAATGCTTCTAGGGACTGAGAAACCTTTGATCAGTTGATAGCCCTAATTTGGAAAGTATAAATAGGTTTCACTGTTCCATTTTGAATACTTCCATGCAGGGTGCTTTGCTCAGCATAATGGTGTGGTTGAAATAGAAGGCTTGACAAATCAATGAAAGATGGAAATAGCAATAGCAAGTGGAAGAAAGATGATCCATAAGGAATGGACTTCTCTGTTGTTGACTACTTGTGGGTCATCCAGATCTGACTATTTGCTATACTAGTCAAATGCTGATGTAATTATTCTGCTTCCCTCCACCAGACTCTCCATGGAAAGTGCACCTCTCAGACATTGATCCAAAGATGACCAGCATCACTGTGAGCGGCTTAACTCCCGCCCGCACCTACCAATTCAGAGTGTGTGCCGTGAACCGAGTGGGCAAGGGCCAGTACAGCATAGAAACCAGCAGGTACCATGGAACAAAACCCCTCTGTGATCATTAAGTGACCATTGCTCTGGGTATAAGTATGCTTGTGAAAACAAGGACCACTATGTTAGATATGATCAACGTATTTTGACCTTTCTAGTCATTGCTCCTCTTAAGCCACTGAAAACTGTGACCAGAAAACCCATACTGTATTCTGAAATCAAAATAATTTAAGTACAAAATATAGCTCCATGACACATTTTTTTGAGGTGGTTATAAACATGATGGGGGAGTCTAAAGGTTTTGAGAAGCACACAGAGACTGGGTGACCTGAGTGTTCAAGACCATTCCTTCGCTTTTGGAAACTTCACCCCCACCCGTCACTTTCTAAACCTTTTGGGCAGATGTTATGTTCTTGTAAATTCTTCAAAGCTCCCCCACCCCTGTGCCGAGTGCTAGGAGACAATCAGGGATGCTGAGACCAGCCACTTAAGCCTTTACTTGTCAAGATGAGCATTGAATGAGTAGGGATCTAGAAAACTCCCCACCCCCCGTTTTGGTAAACTGCGCAATGATTATAACATTTCCTTTGGACATTGATCTGTCCCACAAAACATAAAGGGGGAGCGCACTTCCACCTTTGGTTTCCAATGCATTAATCTTTTGTTGAACCCAAAATTTAGAGGGCTTTGAAATGCAGAGAATTGGAGTGGGGGAGGTGGGTATATTATCTGGTGGGTGGGGAAATTTGAAGGAAATCATGCATTCTTGGCTGTTGTGTAAATTCATTCAGACATGCAATCATTTTGAGAGATCATGGCAAGCTGGGTGATTCAGACAAAATAAAGTTATCCCAGCAGCTGTCTCTCTTGTTGCTTGCTTAATTGGCTTTCTACTAGGTTGATTTGTTTCAGCTATTTCAACTACTGTAGACCTCTCAAAACAACGCTATATTGTCTTTAAGTGAAGACATCAGCTGAGGGTCTCTTTGCTATTTTCTTCCATGTCTGACTGCATGTAGATTGATGTTACCTGAAGAACCTCCAAGTGCATCACCCAAAAATATTGTGGCTAGCGGGCGGACTAATCAGTCTATCATGGTTCAGTGGCAACCCCCTCCTGAAAGTGAGCACAATGGGGTTCTCCATGGCTACATCCTACGGTAAGTGGACTTCACCTGCCCTAAAATGTCTGAAGTCTGTCTAAGCTATGAATAAAAGTGATTATGAACTATGTCTCATTGTGACATCTGGCAAACAAGAATTTGAAGAAGGTATATTGATGGATCATCCCCAGTGATTATCTTTAGAGATGACCTACATGTTTATCTGAGCCTGGCTTGGAAACTTCCTGGTTTCATGAAATGTTTCCTCCAAGGACAGGTGAGCTTCGATGTCCCACCCTCACTTCTTGAGCCTGGATCAATTCCTGGACTGGAAAAAGTTCCTAGCTTCCCTCTATGTCCTCCCTGCCAGCCCCAAAAGCACCCACCAAAGGTTCTACTCCTCCTCCAACAGAGGTCTTACTCTTCCCCTAACACCTCACTGAATACTTGCAGTATGAGTAAGGTAAAGGTAAAGGGACCCCTGACCGTTAGGTCCAGTCGCGGACATCTCTGGGGTTGCAGCGCTCATCTCGCTTTACTGGCTGAGGGAGCCGGCGTACAGCTTCTGGGTCATGTGGCCAGCATGACAAAGCCGCTTCTGGCAAACCAGAGCAACACACGGAAATGCTGTTTACCTTCCCGCTGGAGAGATACCTATTTATCTACTTGCATTTTGACGTGCTTTCGAACTGTTAGATTGGCAGGAGCAGGGTCTGAGCAGCGGGAGCTCACCCCATTGCGGGGATTTGAACCACTGACCTTCTGATAGGCAAGCCCTAGGCTCTGTGGTTTAACCCACAGTGCCACATATGAGTACATATGTACCATACCAGCTTTTCCCAACCTGGTCTCCTCCAGTTTGGACTCCAGGTTGGAGTGCATCAATCCCAGCCAAAGCGGTCGATGATCAGAGCTGATTGCAGTTGTAGTCCAACATCTGGAGGCCACTAGGCTGGGGAAGGTTACCCTGCTCACCATGCCGCAGGGACAGTATGGGGTAGCAGCAGATTACCTGGCCCCTTCAAGCATGGCCAGTGACCTGGGATGATGGGAGTTGGAATTCGGCAACATCTGGAGGGCCACAAGTTCCCCACACTTGAGCTAGAGTGCTGGGAAATAGATGGGAGAAACCCTGGACACAAAACTCACTTGGTGATCTTGGGCCTATCGCTACCTCTTAAGATTATGATAAGGATCAAAGGTGGGGACATCGCCCAGAGTCAGGATATAAAATAATTATTATTGTCATTAGATGGGGCAGGTTTTTGCTCTGAGGAATGTATTGTTGATTAAGCAGAAACTCTATTAAAATGGTTTTACAAAGCTGGAAATGCCAGACTTTGTTGTATTAAGCATAGTCTGGAAAGAAGGTATTCATTGCTACTTTAGAAACCTGTGAGTCATGTGCTCTGCAACAATGGCACCTGAGGAAATGTACCTAAATACCTAAAGCACATAATTGAAATGACTCGTGATCGCACATTCACTTTCAGTGGCTGTAGTCATACTACTTCCCACTTTGATTACCATAATTGCTCATAGTTCAGCCTTTTCAACAGCAATAAGAACATAGGAAGTGCCCTGCTGGATCTTGCTAATGGCCCACCTAGTCCTATCCTGTTCTCACAGAGGCCAGTCACATGCTTGTATGAAACCAGGAAGCAGAATTTGAGCATTCTCCCTAATTTCAATTTCCAGCGGCTCTCATTCAGAAACCTTGCTGCCTCCAACTGTCATCATGGATAGTAGCCTTCTATTTTTTGGATGAAACATTCTCTTGACCCTCATGGTACCTTTCCTCATCTGCAGTATACACTCCAGTTGAACTTCTCATATTGAGTTTTTTTAAACAACAACAACAACAACTCTCAAACATTTTGGAGTGATTTGATCCTCTTGAGTTTGCCTTTTCTCATTTTGGGGAAAGCTTCCTTTTTTTGAAATCAAATGTGAGCATTGTGGTTTTTCTTGGCCAGGCATCCCCAAACTGCGGCCCTCCAGATGTTTTGGCCTACAACTCCCATGATCCCTAGCTAACAGGACCAGTGGTCAGGGATGATGGGAATTGTAGTCCAAAACATCTGGAGGGCCAAAGTTTGGAGATGCCTGTTCTTGGCAGTTGACCATTTACATGCACATTTAATTTGATAGCACTATGGTCACTGCAATGCTAATAGTTTGGACCAGATCCTGGGCAACACTCAAGATTAAGTCTGGGGTTGCTGCCCCTCTGGTTGGTTACATGAACAGCTGCTTGAGGGCATAGTCATTTAGGGTATCTGGAGATTTTATTTCTTTGTTGTGACTGGAACACATACGTATCCAATCTGTTTGAAGAAGTCACCCATTTCTGCAACATTTCCTCTTTCAGATACTTATGGCTCATCCCCAGTACTAAATTACTCTTGGGCCCCGGTATCACCACCACAGCAATTCTATGGAGGTGTCTGTCCCTTTTGGGATTTCTATCTTGCTGAACTCAATGTCCTCTTTGATGTACAGAGGGCCACCACCTCTGGGATGTCCTTCCATGTCCCTCTTATAAAGTTTATATGCAGAGAAAATCCAACTCATCACCTCTCTTCCACCAGGTTTCCATTAAGCCCGCTATACCGCTGCTGTCCTGTAAGAGTGCTTCCGTTCTTATGTTCGTACGTTTCTGCCTGTGTGCTTATCATAACCCCCAGCAGATGCACACAGCTCATGGGACAGTGACCAGATGACTATTCTAACATTGGTTTTACTGGAGCAGTGAACGGTAGCCTCCACTGGCAAACCAAGGAGCCATGAACAGCTCATAGGAAATGTCCTACCAGGGTCTGGGTGTGGGACTGAGAAAACAGTTCCTGAAAGTGGGCTGTATCTTGTTGCAGAACTGGGTACATCTCATCTAGTCCAGCCCTCCTCTACTTGTTCCCTCTGGTAGCTGATTAGTGAGCCTTGCTTATTTGCTTACAGATTTGAAGCCTTGCCCTTTAACAACCCAAGCCTGTCCTTGAAAGAGATGCCGCAGGCAAGCATTGTCTGTTACTAGACTAACCTTTATTGATGAAAGAGCAGCGCCCCCCCCCAAGTCCGCTTTCTTTTCTGATTGCTTTCATTTTTGCTCCAGTGCAGGATGCGAGCTTCTTGTTGGTTTCTGGCAGCATCAACTGTCAGCAGCATTCCCCCACCCCACCCCTGGTTCCCAGCCGTAGTCTTCACTGAAGCATGCAGTTGGGAGTTGACACGCTATAGCTGTAAATTTAAACTTTGAGACTCGCAAGGTGTTGCATGCCTGTCAGGCATAGATGTTGTCAGGCCCAGAAGTAGACCACCTTTCTGTTGTCCAACTCCTCTAACACCTGAAGGTGTACTGAACCTTCCATTATAATATATGTCAAAGCTCACAGTGAGGTGGGACACAGAAGGATGTGACATTTGCAAACTGGCCATCCCTTGCTCCCTAGCAGAGAGATGCTGCACGCAGAGAACGAGGAATGAGCATTAAGCCAAGAGCACAATCCCAGGGACAACCCATGCTTTGACTGCAAGAGAACAGCAGGATGCACAGAGCATATACCAAATCAGACAGCGGGCCCATCTAAGCCAGTATGGTTTCCTCTAGCTGGCAGCAGCTCCCCAGGCTATGAGACAGGGGTCTTTTGCATCATCTGCAATGGGCTCCTTTTTTAAAAAAAACAACAACTAGAACTCCCATGAATCAGCCCTTGCTCTACGGCTAAGCTGTGGCTTCTCCACATTATTATATTCAGCTAGGTTTCCACCTAGATGTGTGGGGGACAACCCAGAGAGAGCCATAACTTTGCATCTGGAGTTTGGATGAAAATTCTTCAAGTGTGAATTTGCAAGTGAGACAGGCCACCTTCCCTCTCTTTTGAGGGGGGAGGTATGAAGAAAATGGGGCTGCTGTTCAAATCACAGCCCCCAGATCATGTTTCCTTCTCCCATAACATCTGGGCCAACTTGACCTGTGACTCAAACTCAAGACAAGGTGGTTTCCCTGATCCTGCCAGTGGAAATTAGCAGTATTGAGCAGGGAGGGTTGGAGGAGACCCGGGGTCAGTTGGGCCAGACATTACAGAGGGGGGTCAATGCAGCCTGACATGGGGTTGTATCCAAATACTCAGTCATGCTTAGTGCACAACCATTGAAAACAGCAGGCTTAAGTTAGTCATCCACTATTATTTTTAATAGGTCTACTCTGAGTATCACTTAGATGGATGCAGTCCTGCGTTGTTCGCCACTGTGCAGCCATCAAAGCCTTGAGCAGGAAAACATGAGGCAGGCCTGGCTTGTTGCCTGAACCCCTCCCCACAATTGTGGCTTGTTAATTTAGGGGAAAATAGAAGTGCAGGCAATATAACTACAGTATTTCCATGTTTGTCTTCTCCCAGAGTCATAATGCCTCATTTGCAAGTCAGACGGCTATTTAGTCTACTTATTTCTGATATGTGGATTAGCATATTCTGAACAGCTATTGTACAGCTTGTTTCCTGAAGGGGGAAAGGCAAACATCTCTCCTCCTCCCCCCTCCCCGCCTGCAAGTTCTCAGGCTTCCGAGGATTGTTTGTTTTTGATAATTATTTCCTTTCAATGTGGTTTTTCCCCTCCGCTGAGTGCAAGAACAGGGCTTTGAGGGATTCACCAGATGGCCTTGGCTTTCATGTAGGTCATAACTCCTACATAGAGACATTGATTTGATTTCTTTTCCTCTGCAACTCATATCTTTTTGTTTTAAAGTGAATATATATGTTCCTGTATTTGTTGTATCATATAATCAGAGCTTGAGATTACACACACACACACACACACACACACACAGAGAGAGAGAGAGAGAGAGAGAGAGAGAGAGAGAGAGAGAGAGAGAGATGTTTTGAATGAAAATTCCCATCAGTCTCAACCATTAAAACCATTTAGAGGTGTTGTTATTGCTGCTAGTGTTTTTATTATATTTTATTTTATTTATTCTCTGCCCTTCATTCCAAGGTCCTCGGGTCAGTCACAAAATCAAAACACAACATTAAAAACAGTTCAAAACAACAGTTCAAAACAACATTAAGATGGGTCCAACAATTATACACATCAAGTGTTAAAAGCCAGGTAAAGAGGTGCATTTTCAGCATTCTCTGGAAGCTGCATAATGATGGTGCAGAATGCACTCCTGTGGGGAGGGAGTTGTTGTTTTAGGAAGCTGCATATGAATCTTGTTAAATTAAATATATGGTCCAGACCAGCTGGAGGGTACCAGGTTGGCAAAGACTGACCTGTAGATTGTATCCTTGTGCCTAAGAACATGAGCAGAACCTGGTGGATCAGGCCCATGGCCCATCTAGTCCAGCACCCGTGCTCACAGTGGCCAACCCAATGCCTGCAGGAACAATGATGAGTTGTTCTGTTTCCACCGGTTGCAGCCCTTTGGGGAGGACCAGGACTTGACAGCCTTCATGCCTTGGTAACTTCTTATGTGGCAGGGAAGGACCCACAGTTCTGCAAATCCCTGGTTCTGGCATCTCCATTTAGAGTATCTGAGGAGGTAGGGTTGGGGAGGACCTGTGCGGGAGACTCTTGAGAACCACCTGCCAGCCCACTGGCCTGAATGGGCAAATATAAAGCCAGCTTTATATTGCCTTGTTAATACTGCACAGATTGTAATTATGGGTTTCTAAGCCACCTATGGGTGGAAAGGTATGAATAAATGAATAAATTCAGTGTTGTGAAGTGTCAGACTAGGACCAGGAAGACCTAGGTTCAAATTCTGTTCAGCCATGAAGCTTGCCCAACCTGTGAGGATCAAACCAGATATTCCTTTGGGTCTGGGGCTTTCTAAGGCAATGTTATCTGTCTTGCAATACAGTGAATTCACAAGGCAGCCTGCAGTGAAAGTGAATGCATGTGGCATTGGACTGAATGGGAATTTTAATAACACACACACACACACACACACACACACACACACACACAAATGGTACTCTGTCTACCATGAATTGAGCCTTTGCATGCAGTGGATCATCATTAGAGGAGTGGTAACAGAATGGAGAGCAATTGGCCATGAAGGCAATTTGTGTCTGTTATTAGTTGCATGCATAGATGGATGCCACTAGGGGTGCGCAATGATGACAAGAGTCACCTGGTATCTGAAGAAGTGTGCATACACACGAAGGCTGATCCCAATGGCAAACTTAGTTGGTCTCTAAGGTGCTACTGGAAGGAATTTTTAAAATTTGTTTTAACTACGGCAGACCAACATGGCTACCTACCTGTAACAAGATTCACCTTGTAATTGTACCTGTAAAACGTGAAAGCAACCTGATGTAGTTCAGATCCCCTCTGGGTCATTCAAATTCTCTTCTTTTTTTGATCCAAATCTATCTATTAAATGGAAATGGTGGCTATAATGGGGAATCTAAAAATGAATGTAAATTCCCATCCTTTCCACACAAGTGTATAAAGCTTGCAGGCAAAGGAACCCCTTCAGAGTGGATTAATGCTGCCAAAATTCAGGCATACCCATTTAGGGGTTTTCATGTGAGGAACCTTTACTTACTTAATTATTTTTTTAAAAAAATAAAAAGTATCTAACTTTTTTAAAAGAAGAAGACGAAGCCAGAAGTAGATGCTGTTTGCAAGCATCGTCTGAGGAGATGAAGCCTGTCAAATTTTAGAAAGATGCATCAACATTCTCCCACAAGATAAGACTTTACTATTTGTGGGTAGGAAAATAAAAATGGTTCCTTGCCCAGTTTTTTTGTGAGCAACTGGAGACCTAAAGAAGATTCCTGAGAAAGAGAACTGTGAAAGTTCAGACTATACTCAATGATTTTACTTTATTTATTTAAAAAAAAGCCCTGAAAATTTTTTCACCACCAACCTTCATGGAAATACCTTCCCCTTACATGAAGAAAAAGAGGGAGCGAGGTATGATTTTAAATTGATTGTTACAGAAAAGAACAATTGGGAAAGAACTAGCCCTCTGCCACCTACTGATTTGAGTGGCCTCAGAAAATCATTCCCTTTACTTGAAAGTAAGATGTGTTGAGTGTTGGAAGATTCAGGGAAGATAAAAGAAAGTATTTCCACATGCAGCACAGAGTTCAACTATGGAACTCACTGCCCCAAGAGGCAGCGATGGCCACCAACTTGGATGGCTTTAAAAGAGGATTGGACAAATACATGGAGGAGAGGGCTATTGAAGACTACTAGCCAGGATGGTTGTCCTCTGCCTCTGCAGTTGGGATGGAGTGATGCTTCTGAATCCCAGTTGCTGGAAACCACAGGGGGAGAGAGAGCTCTGGTGCTCATATCCTGCTTCCTAGTTTCCCACAGCCAACTGTTCAGCTGCTGTGAGAGCAGGATGCTGGACCAAATGGGCTAGTGTCCTGATTCATCAGGTTCTTCTTGTGTTCTGTCCATCCAAAGGAAAGATTGCTCCCACCTCTTTATCCCATCCCCTCTTGAGCTCTGGGTGTTTCCACAGTCTGACTCAGAGCACCTGAGATGCCTTGTTCATGGTGAGATCTGACTCAGATGAAATCACGACCTGAATTGCTCTGATTCACCTTGTTGCTCAGGGTGCACACAGAACTGGTACACAAGCCTAGATGTTCCCATTCTTTCCTGCTCAACCTTTTTACTCACTCTCTGGAAATCTCCAGCAAGACATTTTCCTCCCCCGATTGTCATTATTTGTGCTATGAATGTGGATCCACAACGAGAGCCTGATTTGCTCCTTAGCTCCATTTTGGGGCCAAAAGTCTAAGGGATAAACGTTGCTCAAACAGATTTATTGCTGCACTATGACAAAAAAAGAGAAAAATCTGTAAGTGTGTGGTGAGGGGGCATGCAAAGGGAAGTTGAACACTAAATCATCATTTTTATTAGACAAGCTGTAATTTTTCTGCAGCCATAAAGCAGGATAAAACACGAGTTTTGCTTAGCCCTAGGCATGTATTCTTGGTGAGATCAGCATATAAATATTGGAGCAGGCAGGCAGGAGTCAGTCTTTCTCTGCTTTTGCTGCTCACTCTGTTACAATAAAGAAACCCTAAGAATATATTATTTATAATATAAAAATATAAACTGGACATGTGGGTGTGTCTCCACTTTTCTCTGAAACTGCTTGACCGATTGCGTTCAAATTTTGACACAACGTCCCAAGCAAATATGAGAGTGGCCCCATACTGTTTGCGTAGACAGATGTCACACCTGGGCCACGTAAAAGCCCCCAAACCACGTGTTCCAGAACTCACAACTCAGAAGAAAGTGCATGCTGGGAGCACAGGAGAGGTTGCAAAACAGCGCCCTCTAGCGACAGCTACACTGGTACTGTACCTAGGAAAGCTTCCCTCTCCACAGCATCTTGGCTCGGCTTTCCAGACTGGGCAGAGTGTAGGCGGGAGCTCACCTGGGTGGGGGATGGGGGAGGGGCGGGATAGGTCATGGGCCAGGACAGGGTGGGGCCAATCACAGGGATGTGCCAGGGGGTGGGGGGGAGGGGCAGGATAGGTCATGGAGGCTTTTAATGTTTAATAGATCACTGTGTTTTATCTTTCTGTTGGAAGGTATAAATTATTATTATTATTATTATTATTATTATTATTATTATTATGGGTCGGGACAGGGTATGCCCAGCCACAGGGATAAGCCGGGGGTGGGGGGAGGAGGGGGCAGCATACCTCATGGGTTGGGACAGGGTGGGGACAACCACAGGGATGAGCCAGGGTGAGGGGAGGAGGGGAGGGGATAGGTCATGGGTTGGGACAGGGTGGGGGGAGTCACAGGGATGAGCCTGTGTAAACAGAACACACGTAAAACATTTCAACAAAATGAAGGGGCACTCTGAAGGTGAGGGGAGTCTGAAGGGGGACTCTGAGGCTCCATTTAACAGACTGAGCCACAGCAATGCATGGCCGGGCCAGCTAGTTATTTATAACTTCCTATCAATAACATTGTTATTAGCATAAGAAGAGCCTGCTGGATCATGCCAATGGCCCATTTACTCTAGCATCCTCTTCTCATGGGGCCAACCAGCAAGCAGGATTCAAGCACTTTCCCTTCCTGTGGTATTCAGAAGCATTGCTGCCTCTAACTGTGGAGGTACAGCATAGCTTTCATGGGTAGCAGTCATTGATAGCACTCTCCTCCATGGATTTGTCTGATTAGTATTGATATTATTCCTATTATTGAAATTGACATTGGTATTATTATAATACAGAGTTTGAATTCTGTGTGTTATTTCTGCCACCTCTGTTGTATGCCTCAGTTATATCTTCCAGTGAGGCTGGGAAGCTGTCTAGCAGGAGAGATGGGGAAGGTTTGTCATAGAATTATTGAGTTGGAAGAGAATCTTAACTTAAAAATCCCTAATAAAGGGCCATCCAACCTCTGCTTTAAAACCTCCAAGGAAGGAGAGTCCACCACCTTCTGAGGGAGTCCGTCCCACTGTCAAACAGCTCTTACTGTCAGAAAGTTCTTCCTGATGTTTAGTTGGAATCTTATTTCTTGTAACTTGAAACCATTGGTTCAAGTCCTACAGTACTCTCCAGAGCAGGAGAAAACAAGCTTGCTCCATCTTCCATGTGACAGCTCTTTAGATATTTGAAGGTGGCTATCCTATCTCCTCTCAGTCTTCTCTTTTCTCTGATAAACATACACAGCTCCTCCAATTGTTCCTCATAAGGCTTGTTTTCCAGACCCTTGACCATCTTGGTTGCCCTCCTCTACAGATGTTCCAGCTTGTCAATATTTTTCTTAAATATTGGCACCCAGAACTGGACACCATGTTCCAGGTGTGGTCTGACCAAGGCAGAATAGAGCATACTAGGTACTATGACTTTCCTTGATCTAGACAGAGTTTAGAAGCAGTAGGTAGAGCTGTCCAGCATCAGAGCCCCCTGGAATAGTGAGCTGAACCACATGATGCATCACATGGCACCAACTGAGCAAGTTCACAACTTTTCCAGCTGACCCCACCACTTTCCAGGTCTTTATTTATTTAATCATATTTAGATGCCCCTTGATTATAGAAACAAACCATCCTCAAAGTAGTTTACAAGACAAATTTAAGTATTAAACTACTAATAAAAAGAGTATTAAAAATCAACCACAAAAACCCAGCAAATTAAAACATTCAACTAATATTTCAAATCAACCAGAAGTTAAAAACTTGATTAAAACACATGCCAACCTTCTAGACAGACTTGCCTAAAGAAAATTGTTGGGGGGGGCACCAAAAAGAGTGCAGCGAAGGCGCCTGTCTAATGTCAGTCGGCAGGGAGTTACACAGTATGGGTGCTGCTGCTCTCAAAGATTGATTTCTCACAAACCTTGACGTGAGTATGATGTGGCACCTGCAACACATGCAGTGGGTCTGGAGCACATGTGAGTGTTGGCTTCCTCTTCCTGAGTAGGGCTTGGGAAAGGGAGATGATTACTACCCTTTCCAGTCCAAGTCTCCACTCAGGTCCACCACCGTTTCTGTGATTTTTGGAGGCTCTGGAGGTGGGACCAGCCAGTATTTGTCAGGTGTTCCAAACCAGCAGCCTCCCCAAGTAGGTAGGACATTGCATATTGCCTGCTTAGAAAAGAAGCTGTTTTGTTAGTCTGGGTATTTGCTTTAATTGAAGTAATTTGGTGCAAATGATCCTCTGTCTATATGCATAGGTATCGCCTGGCGGGCCTC
Organism: Zootoca vivipara; assembly: GCF_965207765.1. Classification (NCBI taxonomy): domain Eukaryota; kingdom Metazoa; phylum Chordata; class Lepidosauria; order Squamata; family Lacertidae; genus Zootoca; species Zootoca vivipara. The sequence goes on from NC_142596.1 coordinate 51,713,034, forward strand.
CCTGGAGAGTACCAGTACAAGAACATCACCAGCGCAGAGATCAATTACTGCCTGATAAAGGACCTGATCATCTGGACTCAGTATGAAATCCAGGTTGCATCTTACAATGGAGCTGGCTTGGGAGCCTTCAGCAGGGCAGTCACTGAATATACTTTGCAAGGAGGTGAGTTCTGCCCTGGATATCTATCTATTATTTCTCTCTATTTCTCTCTATTTCTCTCTATTTCTCTCTCTCTCTCTCTCTCTCTCTCTCTCTCTCTTGATTTACAAAGATATATGCAATGTATCTCATAACATTTTTACAAATTAGTTTCATTTGTTGAGACATTAGGAAGAAAGGGGGAAAGAGGTAGATGGAGAGATGGGTGGGGTGGGTGACGATGTTTCTATTTTACTTAATATATGTGGGGATCTCTTCTCATTGGTGACTGAAATGGCACTGGTCAACCAGCTTGTTTGCACATGGCAGATGCCCTCCAGATGTTTGGGACTACAACTCCCATCAACCCCGGTTTCATACCGCCATGCTGACTGGAGCAGATGAGAGTTGAGGTCCAACACACCTGGAGGGCACCAGGTAGGTGAAGGGCAGTGTATAGCTTTTAAAGTGTGTCTGTGTAGGAGGGAGATTCTCCTGGAGGGAGGCTGTTTCTGATCCCATTTCGAAGGAGCAAAAAAGTGAGTTCTGAGCAAAAGGTGATAAGAGGCCTTTTCGTGCATCAAGAAGTTGCATCTGATCAAGTGCTTTTTACCTTTCCCTTTTGTTTCATGCCAAATAGTACATTTTTGTTGTTATTCAACCAGCAGATGTATTTGCACAGCTTGTATCTTCCTACTTTGTGCCTGATGTCACATCCAGACAGCTAAAAAGTAGATTAAATATATTCTGTGTTGGACCAACTGTGATAGGCCAAGGAATATAAACACTTTCAGAATTCTTCAGCAGGCACAATTTGACCTGATTAAGAGCACTGTGAAACTCCAAATGCTTATAGACCCATGTACCACTCTTAATTGGATCATAAATACATTCTTCCCCTACTTTGTAGTGTCTCTTGTACTTGGGATAATTACAGCAACTGCTAAGTTGTTGTGTGAGTTGTGTTTTTTTTAAGGTGTTCTTGTCCAGAGTTGTGCCATTCTAATTATCATTAAAAATTTCTGAAATTAGGCTGCTACATTACAGCCCTGGAGAGTGACAGCTGTATCCCTACGATCCCTATCTGGAGCCAATGTCTCCCCTTTCATTGTGCATTTTCATGTGGTGACACAATTTGTTGGAGAGGGTAGGGATGGGCCAAGACACACTGCTTGTCTTGAATCCTGACGTGGGGCCTAAAATTAGGGGGTGTAAAGATACAAAGAGGTGTCTATGGATGTGGAGTGTCAGGGCTGAGCGGTAGGCAGCTGTTAGAAGTCACCAAAGACAAGGAAGGAGGATCCAGGAGTTGAGCTCGGGAGCTGGAGCAGAAGGACCAACCCTGGAGCTACAGACCAAGGAACACACAGAGGGACAGTAGAACCAAGAAGACCTGGTTGCTCAGGCCAGTGCCAAGCTGAAAGCCTTTTGGAGCTCTTCTGGTCCAGGAGAGCCTGTGGCCAGTTCGTATGGGCAGAACTAGCCCAGAGCTCAGGAAGGTGCCCCAACTGTTGTTCCTATCGCTTGCCATTTGGAAGAAGTGCACATGAGAAAGCTCCTAGGTATCACCCCACTGGCTCCCGACAGTGATTGGAATACTTCCTCCTTGCAGATTTAATGGTTGCAAAAAAAAAAAAAAGCTGTGTGGCTCCAGCCTTCTGAGCCCTTCTGTCCTCCTCACGTCAAGACCCCTTTTAAGCTTCCTAATCATTGCTAAAAGCCTCTTGTGACGGAAAACGAAGCCATTGCTGCTTCCACCGATGCCCCCAAATTGCAGGCCAATGTTGAATTTTGAGCCGTAGTGAGAGTGTCACGGTCTTTGCTTTAGTGGGCTGTAAAAAGCAAGAGAGCTATTAAAACTTCCCATTGGAGACACAGTACATCAGTTACTTCATAATCAGTAAAGTGCATGTTACGGTTTTGCTGACTGGGAATAGGAGAGCAGTATTATTACATGATTAAATACACTTTGCCTCGTGAGAATATTTTTGTTTCTGTGTTTTGGTTAGGGGTGTGAGGTACATTGAAATGCAACAGCAACTTAATGGGGCAATAAAAGGAACAACTGACTTGCCCAGACATTTTTTTTATGAGCGAAATCAGCTCGAAAGAAACAAGAGAAGCTTCTGATGCTAAGATACATGGAGGATACGCAGGTACAGATGCCTGTGCTCCTGTTGGGTGGTGGCTGGGTATGTGCCTGCTCTAACCCCTGCGCCTCAAAGTCTTTGGTTCTAATGTGCTACAGCAGAGTAGGGAGTTCAGCGATATAGGATAACCATCAATGACAGCAGCTGCAGACACAGCAATACTGAGTCTTCAGACTCTGCTTCTGGGCACCTGGGAGGCACCTGGCTGGCCCCTGTTGGAGGCAGGATACTGGGCCAGGTGGATTCTTGGTCTGTCCCAACAGGGCTCTTTTTAAGGGTCCCCACACAACACAAAAGCACAAAACACTGTGTCAAGATCTAGTCCTATGCACTGCAGGACACACAGAACATGTGTTGAATTAATTGTTGTACTACTATTGTACTACTTCCATGAGTTTATTTTTTGCACCGTCTCTGTTTTAAATAATCTTAATGTATCTAGTTGGTTAGTAGTTTATATCTCACACTTTCCGCACATTCATGTTTCTGGGCAGCCAAACATTTAAAAACTAAAACCACAGAGCAGCACTGAGCAAAAAATCAGAAAGAACAGAAACAGTAGAATGAAAGCAGTATGTAAAATACCACTCCACAATAGCTTTAAGCGTGTGGACAGCATGGCAAAATGGAAAGTGGCATTAAACTAGGTAGGGCTTCTTTTTCAGCCTAAGAGGTGCCGGATTGGGTTTGTGGCAATTGTGGCGAGTGCTCCCCCTAAATAACTTTGGGTGGGTGCTCACCAAGGTCTACCACCTCCTATGATAACATCAGTAATAGGCAGGCTCGTCCGAAGAGAGGCAGTCCAAAATGTGAATAGCCCACAGACCCTAAAGCTTGTAGGGCTTTAAATGTAAGCAGCAGCACTGTGAATGGAGCTTGAAAGAGGATCAGGAGCCAGCAAAGTTGTTTGTGCATGATATCCCAGTGGCTGATCTCAGTTAGCAGCCCAGTGGCTGTGTTTTGAACAAACCACAGTTTCCAAGCCATCTTCAAAGGCAGCCTCTTGTACAGTTGTCCAGCCTATAGGATCTTTGGACTACAGGAAATGGCCATGTTGGGGTGTGTGTGTGTGTTACATGTTCAAATACTACAAAAGGAGAAATATGAAGAAACCCCCCCACAAATAAACCAGAAATATCTTTTTTAAAATTATAAACTAGGAATGGAAATACAATTAAAATTCCTTAAAAATCAAAACTCTCCAGACATTTTGAAAGAACCCCAAAACTATCCATAAGGAAGATTAAGTGCAGCAGGCAAAGCCAATTAGGGGCAATAATAAGTTAACAAATCCCCAGCTGATTTTCAAATAGCTTTGTCTGGAGAAATGTTTCAATATTTAAACAGACATAGGGTTGCATCTCCTAGCATTTCATTCATGCTGTTTCTATTTAACCGCTGGACGATTTCCCCCGATTCAAATAGTCATTAAATTATTAGTGTACGTAATTGGGTTTGCCTGCTATTGATGCAGTCTTCTTTCTTTTGCTTTCCTATAAAAGACCAACCTGCTAAAATCAAGGCCCTTCTCTTGTATTCTTCACTGCCAGCAAGAGCTCTATAGTGTATGAGTTTGTACCTACCATGATGTCCACTTCTTGCTTTCATTTTGATCACATTCTTTCTGTTACCTTTAAGGTTTGACATTCCCTTTCTTTTGACATTTCAGGTTGACCCAGCACCTCAGCCATTTTCCTTGGCACATTTGTTCCTTTCAGGCCTCTAGTCCCTTTCCTTAAACCCGGCAATTGGCACTAACATAGCTTGCTTGATATTGGGTGACGTTAGTATCATCATTTATTGACCAGCTGTCTGTAGTCATTTATAAATATATAAATCCTGCATTGCAAGTTGAAAGCTTTCCATTCTGCATTAGCGGACTGACAGAGAATGGTATTTAGAATGCAAGAGAGCGTAAAAGGCCCCGTGCCATTCTTGGGCAAGGATCTTTGACTATTTGATGGATTGTGGTTGGGTGTAGATTAAAAGCTGGACATTTGTAGTCTATTTTAATGTTAGTGCTTCATAATGCAGACAGATTACTCTGACATGGGCATTGCCATGTGATAATGTGGCCTTTATTGAACTGCGTTTGATTAGGCTTTCCCTTTGAAGTCTTCTCTGTTTGGTGTGGAAAGGGGCCAAAAGAGGAGCAAGCGGCTTGGTCTCAGTCTCATTTGAGAGATTATTAATGTCAGAGCCTCAGAGCAAAATGATGGGTTTCCCTTTATTGCTCTGCAGTTGGAGAATGTCCAGGCAATTGCTGCTTGTGACCATTTTTCACTCCCAAATAAAATAAACAGCTCCTAAATCCAGGGTTAGAATTTTTTTAAAAAACAAAATTTGGCAGGCAGGGGCAAGAGAGAAAGAAGCCACATTTTACTATAAAAAGGTGGAGAAATAGAAGCTGTTGGCATTTCCACCTTTCTGGGTTTCTTCTCTACACCTGCTAATATTTGTGTTAGAAGCTGAGTTGATGGATGGCCAAGGTAGGAGGACTCAAGGCCCATCAAAGAAATGTTCTCCTTCTACCTGGCTGCTATAATGGTGTCTGTCTGATAAGGAGATCCCTTCAGGGTCGGACCAAACTGGGACCCCCTTCAGCCCAGCATCCTGTTTCCTATAGAGGCCAGCCTGATGCCTCTAGGAAGTCCAGAAGCAGAACATGAAGTCAGTTGCAGTTCCCTGCCTCCAGATGGTTGTGCTGCATGTAGCTCTCATGACTATTAGCCATGGATAGACAACCTCCATAGGCTGTATTCAGCTAAGTTTTACTAATAGTAAACCTACTATTAGTAGTAGTAGGAATTAAAGAACCTGAGGAGGAATTAAAGAACCTTTTAATGAGGGTGAAAGAGGAGAGCGCAAAATATGTTCTGAAGCTCAACATCAAAAACCCCAAGATCATGGCCACTGGTCCCATCACCTCCTGGCAAATAGAAGGGGAAGAAATGGAGGCAGTGAGAGATTTTACTTTCTTGGGCTCCTTGATCACTGCAGATGGTGACAGCAGTCACGAAATTAAAAGACGCCTGCTTCTTGGGAGAAAAGCAATGACAAACCTAGACAGCATCTTAAAAAGCAGAGACATCACCTTGCCTACAAAGGTCCGTATAGTTAAAGCTATGGTTTTCCCAGTAGTGATGTATGGAAGTGAGAGCTGGACCATAAAGAAGGCTGATCGCCGAAGAATTGATGCTTTTGAATTATGATGCTGGAGGAGACTCTTGAGAGTCCCATGGACTGCAAGAAGATCAAACCTATCCATTCTTAAGGAAATCAGCCCTGAGTGCTCACTGGACGGACAGATCGTGAAGCTGAGGCTCCAATACTTTGGCCACCTCATGAGAAGAGAAGAATCCTTGGAAAAGACCCTGATGTTGGGAGATTGAGGGCACTAGGAGAAGGGGACGACAGAGGACGAGATGGTTGGACAGTGTTCTCGAAGCTACGAACATGAGTTTGACCAAACTGCGGGAGGCAGTGGAAGACAGGAGTGCCTGGCGTGCTCTGGTCCATGGGGTCACGAAGAGTCGGCTCGGCCACGACTAAACGACTAAACAACAACAACAAACCTACTGAAGTTAATGAAAATGACCGTTAAGCCTGTTGATTTCAATATTTCTACTCTTGAGTATAAGCTTAATTGAATCCCACCCATTAAGTTTATCAAATGCCATATTAAAGCCATCCGGGTGCCTGCCTCTTAACAAGGGCCATTTTGTTTTCAGTTCATCTTTACAGGCAGACAGCTGGGAAGCTGAAGCTGATGCTCATTTGTGTTTCTTTAAAGAAGTTGTCAGGGTGGCTGCACACTTTATTTTTCATAATTCTGATAAAAGCAGTTTCCTACAATCCTACAGTATCAGCATACCATGAGGGAGCATTAAATATCCCAGGAGATCCTGTGAGATAAGACTGTGCACTGTAAATTCCTCCAGGTAGACCCTTGGCATCAAGGAGTTCAGTTATAAGTAAGTGCAAGGAGAAGACCAGCACACCAAATTCCTTTCACAATCTTTATCATCCATCTCAACTGACTTGTGTGAGCCCTTGAGGCAATCCATGCTGGCAAGTAGAAACCCCTACAAATGTGCTGCCAAGCACTTAAGACTTGAACACACAGGAAACCACTTTGCACTAGGCCACCCTATTAGGCCATAGAGCCCAGTGTTGTATACTCTGACTGGCAACAGCTTGCCAGGCTCTCAGGTTGGAGAATCTTTCTGACATCTGGTCCCTGGTCCCTGAGAAGGACTGTAGAAATTTAGGAGTCTACCATTCTAAAGGAATGGCCAAGCCAAGCCATGAAGAGTTCAGGAAGACAGGAACCTGCCAGAAAAATGACAACTACTGCTGTTCTTAACAGAGCAGTTGTTTAGTGCCAACACAATAATATCACTTATGTTCTCTTGAGAAACTTGCTGGCACAGCATTAAAGCAGAGTAGTCCTGAGTTCAAAGGAGCTGACTCTTTGAACCAGAAAAGCCTTTTCAGGATGGTGTTCAGCACAGCTCTTTGACCTTACATATGTTTGTTATCATTCATTACAACTGCTCTTTCCTCCTCTGATGTCCCTTCAGACTTGTGTTTACTTTGTTTTTGGCGCAAAGAAGGCTATGGCCCACATGCTGTTTAAACTGGTATTTGCATATGCAAAATTAGGATCACAGATACACTTGTGTGAAAAGTTTATTCAGTGGGACATTTCAAATTTACCTAGGAGGGCCCAATGATCCTTTTTTCCTTTTTTGGCCTCACTATATATCTCTGAAATTTAGAAACCTCTTCTTGATGCAAAAACAAATTTAGATCTTCATCCATTATTAAAACATGTTTCATTGTGTGAAGTCTAGTTTACACGGTAAGAAGGTAGATCAGAGTATTCCTATCAGTCTTGGAGAGTTTTCCTGGAGGATTTCCCTGCCTGGGAAAACCTGATAAGAAATGGGACATACGCAGTGAGATATTGAGTATACTCAAGTACACTGAGACGCTGACATTATGGCATCAACAATGCATAGCTGCCAAGTTCTCCCTTTTTTTAAGGGAAATTCCCTTATGCTGAATAGGCTTCCTCGTGAGAAAAGGGAAAACTTGGCAGCTATGCAACAATGGTCATGTAAATCAGGGGATGGGGAACCTGTGGCTCTCCAGATGTTGCTGGACTGCAACTTCCGTGGTGCCTGATCTTTGGCCATACTGATGGGAATGGGTGTGCAGCAACATCTCAAGATCCACCTTTCAGATTGCCCCACCCCTGATGCAAACTATTATTTAGAAAGCTGTTCCTGGTAAGAAGGAAAACATCCATAAATTGAACAAATGAGAAGTGCTATGTGGCTTGCAGATCAATATGACCTGGACAGTTTACATGAATGTCCATTTATCCTAAGAGAAAGCGCTCCGAGGATTGCCTGCTACAACTCCAGAGTGCTGGTCTAAGGAAGCAATCAGTGTTGGTTCAAATGACCATAACTTCCTGTTTCTCTCTGGCTTGGTCTCTAGTAGAATAGTGGATTTTCAGAGCATCCTGTTGGGAGCTGCTTGGAGTAAAACAGTCTACATTCACCTAATCTTGGTTGCTAAATGGCTTGTTGAGAAATGAATACTTTTTTTAAAAAAAAATAACCCCTTGTATAAGATTTCTAAGCCTCCAAACTTAGACCACCTTTTCAGTTGGGATTCCCTGGAGGACTGCTGGGAATTTGTTGTTTTCCTGAGGGTTCTGTGAAACTTTCATTGCAGAGATCCCCAGTGCTTCTGAAAATAATTCCAGTTCCTAAATTGCATAGGATTGGTGATCCATGTGGGTTAAAATTTGTTTGCATTTGTAGTAAAGAAAAGTGTAGATGTGCCCAAAGACTACCTTTCAAATAGCAAGTGCTCTCATTCATTTTCTGAAATGCAGAACCTATGTGCTTTAGGGGAGAGGCAAGCAGTAATCTCTTGCTCCCATAAACAGATGCACCAGAAAGCGCACTACAGTTGTAACTGTGGGTGCATTGCTAAGCTTACAGTCCAAATAGTCAAGCAGATTTGCAAATGAGTTTCTGTTGAAAATCTGAGGAATCCATGAAATATATGTGCTTAGGATTTTGGAGTATGTACCACAGTGGTATATTCTAAGCTAGTCCTTAAAGAGAAAAATGAAACCTTGGAAAGTGACAAACCTGAAATCCAAAGAGGCTGCCATGTTTGGAGGTGGAAACTGACAGATTAAGGTGTCAAAACATTCTTTGGAGACCTTTCAAGCCTATGCTGAGTGCTCATCTTTAAAATTGCTCTTCTGCCTTTCTTCATGTTCACAAGTAGCTAGTCACAGCAGTAATATGTTTGGCCTAAATCCCTTCCCGTTTCCCCCTTACCTTTCTGCCAGAGGCCACTGGATGCCTCTTATTCACAACTGCCTTTCCTGACCTTTTCTGCTAAGAACAGTTTTAGAATGCTACATAATAACTTGTAGGTTGACCAGCTACGTTCTAATGCATTTCCAGCTAAGTGAACTTTATCAGGAGGGATGTAAAAGGTTGGTTCTGTCACACCAGCTCTGCTATGCAATTTGTGGGGATTCCTCAAACCCATCACAGGAAAGCTGCACACACTTGGGGAAACAGGTTCAGATTTGTTTTGGTTTGGTTTGCCAAACCTGCAGCTGTGATGGGAAGGACTGCGTTTGTGAGCAGCGCAACAGGGAAGGGACTGGCACGCGCTCCACTCTGAGAAATCCACACAAAATGCGGGATTGCCATCCTTCATTTAAAATGTAACACTGCAACTTTCCATGAAGTTCAAATGGCACTTTTGCTGATAAATCCATTAATATGGATATTTATACTCCTGTACACAAAAGATGCTTACACACATTAGTCAGTCTTGTTTTATCCATGTATGAAATGCATTCATTGAGATTCAGAAGTTGATTTTTCTCTGAAAGAAATAATTATGCCATAAATTATTATTTCTTCAGCTGCCATTTTTCCAAACATGGTTTTATCTCCCGCTCCCCCCGACCCTTCTCATGACAGGCATCCTTTAAGCTGCAGTGCTTCTTCTCCTGAGTTCAAAAATAAAAATAAAAATCACCTTCTCACAAAACCAGAACATTTTCCATTTTGAAATAAAGCAAAACAGCACTGAGTTTGCCACATTCCTGCAGATGTTGTCAGTAAATACTTTGGTATCTTTGCCTGGGTGCTTTTTTAGCTTCCAAAAGTAAGGGTAATGAACAGAAACTTTGTTTGCATGTTGCATTCTTTCATGACATTCTGAGTTCCTTTACCATAGTTGGTCCCTAAAGGTAGCTCATCCTCTTCCTCAAAGTGCTTCAGAATTCTCAAAGAAAAAGGTGATGCTCAGAGGTGTGCAATGTGCAGGCAGCAGGAAAATGCCTAAGAATGACTTCTGTAGGCAAGCTCTGTGGGAAATGCTTTCAGAACTTTCAGTCTAGCATCCGCCAGGAAGTCATTGCTTTTTTCAAAGTGTGAGCCAAGACTCCCCAAGGAGGTAAAACTGCTTACAGTTCCTTCCCTAACAGTCTCCCCCTTGTCCAGCAACTGGCATATTTATCACTTCACAAACCCAATGCAATAGAAGTGACCCTTCCATAAAGGGATGGTGACAATGGAAAACATCATGTGACAGATGTTGGGTACCATAAATGGTTGTACAACAGAAAACAGGTCCTGAATCACAGAGAAGTTCTCATGTGTAAACCCCATTTGAAATGAAATGTTTGTGCTCTTGCTCAGGCCCCACTCCACAGGCACAGGAAAACTTCCCAATGTGGTTAGATCTGCTTTAAATATGTTTTTTTTGTAATTTTATTGTTGTATTTTTTATGTGCTTGCAAACTGCTTTGGGACTTTTTTAGCAGGAAGTGAAAGACAAGTTTAATAAGCCAGTAGATTGTGCCCCTTGTTAACTAAGGCTGTGATCCTATACCTTCTTATCCTAAGAGTAAGTGCTACTCCCAAGAACTTGCTTCTAAGTTGATTGGGATTGGACTATTCATGGACATTAAAATGTCTTGGGCCAGCCCTGAAAGTGGATTTAAGACTTATGCAGCACACACACACACAGAGACACACACAGTTTTATTTTATTGATGATACCGTAAATTAAGCAAGACGTTTAGTCTTTTTAAGCTTACTGCTTCCACCAAGGTCTCTTCTCTGCAAACCTAAAGCACACAGTAGTCTGTTAGCTTCACCCTTTTCTTTTGCTCCTCTTTTATACTCTCTCTGTTTACTTTCTTTTTCTGAAAAAGTAACGTACACACACCTCCAGAACCATTAGGGCAAAGCGTAGGAAGAGGCAATGGTAGGCTGTAGCTGTTCAGGCAGGACCACGGACAGTTCACTGTAGTTTAGATACAAACCAAAGGTGTACTGAATGCAAAGCAAATGGACAAGATATGAGCTTCCAGTCCTGCCAAATCTTATGTAACCCTGTAGCGAGGTGAATGTCTCCTCAGACTGGGTCCACATCCTGTCCCACATGGATATGCTCCAGCATGGGAGAGAAGCCACCTTCTGATCCTGGACATTATGTGAAAGCGTAAGGGCATTTTCAGATGGTTCTGGGAACAAGTTTCTGGCTTCAAAGGATGGGGACAAACCAACCCTCTCCTCAAGTGCAGGAGACAGGAGGCATGCTATTCCCTAGAGCTTCTCTTCCTCCTTTGTGGGAGTCTCTATTGGGGTGGTTACTTCATAAACTTTCTCCCTTGCTGTTCCCAAAACTTCTGTGTTGTCCAGTAGAGGGGGCCTGAGCCCTGGGGCATGATATAATTTTCACAATTATTTGATGATGTCATAGAAAGTTGGGAGTGGGTTTTAGGAGGGATGCCATATGTAAAGCTTTACCATGCACCATCAGAACATTATTAAGTCAATAAATCACTTGGGAAAATATTTGAACCCTTCTCCAAAGGCATTCTGAGCAAGATATACCCCACTGGATATGTGAGTAGCACAAAATGTATTGTGATTCCAGAAAGTCTTGTGATTAATCATACATGCAGTGACTTCAGGAATCAGTTTCAGGTTGTGGAATTAAAGTGATGGATGACTTCTGTTACTGTAGTCTTGTACTCACATAACTTATTCTCAATTTAACAGTGCAGATGACCAATGAAGACTGATGCTATCTAGCCAAGAATCTTTTTACCAATTATGGCATCCATATTGTCCACAGTTTTCTTCTTATTCAAGCAGGTTACCGCAGATATGACTCATCATACAAATAGAAAAATTGGCATACAAGTTCAATATAAATTTCTCACATTTTTATGAGTGTACTATTGAATAGTTGTTCTCAACTCTGTGATTAGAAGAGTTAACAATCCAAGTAAATGGATCAAATTAGGGCATTATCCTAATTTTGGGGCACAACCTGCCAAGCACTGCTTTGGTCAGCCATCAGTCATTTGCAGCTGTAGCTGTTATACTGCACCCAGAATCATTATGAATAGGTGAAGCTTAATTTGGGAGTTCTAACTATTGTTTTAAAACTTACTGTTGTTCACTTTTGTTAAGGTCCTTCTTAGTTTATAAAAAAGAAAAGTTATAGGAAATATCATTCCAACTGCCCAGTGTACATAACAACACTGATGTAATTCATTAGTTGTCTGAAACTGTGTAATTTAGGCTGCAATCGTATGCAAACATGCTTACATGTGAGTAAGCCTCATTAAACTTAATGAGATGTTTCCAAGTATGCTTTGATGGTGTTTCCTGCTCGGCAGGGGGTTGGACTGGATGGCCCTTGTGGTCTCTTCCAACTCTATGATTCTATGATTCTAAGTAATCTTGCATAGGGTTGGACAGTTAGTTTCCTAATACAAGAGAGCAAACGTTGTTCTAGGGCCATCCATGCACATATATGTATATATAATATCCCATTATTAACAAGCAAATAAAGGAAAGCACATACATACATACAATAAATTTGCTGGTTTCCTGAGAGAGGTTGTAGGGTTGCTGTTGCAGTCTGTGAGAGTTTCTTCTTGAAACTGCAGATTCCCATTACAGCCATGGATAATTGAGAGAGATGTATTCACCCATCACCATCTGTGCTTCTATCTTAGGTCTTTGGGAAAAACCTCATCTGTAGAATAATAATCCACAAGAACCATTTCATCTCTTCCCTTGCCCGTTGAAGGAATCTCCTAACAGAAAATGAGAAATAACCCAATTAACTTTCTTTTAAAGTCACCACTGACTATCGGAAACATAAATCACAGGTCTCTCTTCAAACCACTGTTATTTGCTTTGAATCATGAGTGGCGGCTAAAGGTTTCTTCGTTTTCACTTCTCCTTTCTTCCATTCCTTCTCCCTGCCTGCAATCAATTTTACTTTGTCGTCTTCCTGACTGGTGTCCCAGTGCCTACAGCTCCTCCACAGAACATCCAAGCAGAAGCAGTGAACTCTACCACCATCCAATTCTTCTGGAACCCTCCTCCACAGCAATTCATCAACGGGATCAATCAGGGATACAAGGTTTGAAATTATTATTATTATTTATTAAATTTATATTCAGCCCTTCATTTTAAGACCACAAGACAGTTTATTTTTTCCATAAAATTATAGCTTTATTAAATTGAATGCATTTTAAATTATCTGTTTATTTACTTTATTAAGTAAATTTACTTTCTTTATAAGTAAACTTTATTAATGTTTGGCATGCCAGTCATCACTTACTGTGATGTAGTTCTACAGATATAAGAAACTGGATTGTTATCGTTTGTATTTCTGATGGATTGATTGTCTTTCTGAATATGCTTGTTGCATATTTGCTGTCTCAAAAGGGTGATTTTTGGCATCATGTTGGCAAGTATCATAGTGGAGACAAGTTCTCCTGCAGATTTCCAGAGTGTGATCCATCTATCTGTCTGTCTAATAATACACACATACATATCTGGGAGAACTTTTAGAGAATTTCTGAGCATTAGTACTCTGTTCTTCAACCCCAAAGGCTTCAATTGCAACTTATATACAGTTAATTAAAGACAGAACCTATCCACAGACATACACTATAAAAGTCACAGCAAAAAGGGGAAAGGGGCAGGGAGGGAAGAGGAAAAAAGAAAACTCAGGCACCAGTTCTTAAAAGTAAATAGTAATTTGTACAGTGCCCAGCTGGAATGAAACAGTTCAGGGGCAAAAAGTGCTTGCTGAAGCTGGTCCTTCTGAATGGCTGAAGAAATGAAGCCTGCTTCCCGTCTCTCTCACTCAGATGTCTAAAAACTATAACCACTTGTGATCCAGTGAATGTGATAGTGGATAAATCTGACAGGCCTGGATTTAAGTACTCATTAGATAATTAAGGATCTGAAAGACTGCATCTACCCCAAAGACAATGAAACTCTAGATAAGAAGCTGAAGGGCCTTGGGGCACAGGCGTTTTTTTCATTACTCCTTCCTGTTGAAGGTCATGGCCCAGGAAGAGAGAAGAAAACACTGGAAGTAAACCTCTGGCTGTGTGGGTGGTGTCATTAGAAAAGGTTTGGCTTCCTGAACCATGGTCTCTGCTTCCTTGAGGAAGGACTTCTGGCAAGAGATGACTAGACCAAACAGGAAGGAGAAGTACGGTAGCATTATATGTGAAGGGTGTGTACACTTGTGAGGAGATCCATAACATGGAACACGGAAGGCAGATTGAGAGCATAGGGATGAAAAAATGTAGGAGATGGAAGTAATCATCACCTTTCACTTTACAATTCTTTGTTTCTATGGCCCTGTCTGCAAAATCAGACCTACAACCGAGTCCACGCCCTTCAGAACTGTGGTGCATAGGACTCTCCCATGCCCATCAAGACTCTTCACTAATAGCTTTTAGGCAAGCTGTAAAAAGCTTCATTCCTTTTTATGCCAGCAGTCATTTGGCACTGTGTGAGCTGCCACTGTTGAATGGATGGTTTGTTAGGGGTATTTTAACATTTGTTGTTGTTTTATTCTACCCTGCCTTGTGGAAGTCTCAGGATTGAAAGGTGGAATGAAAGTAATTTGTAACAAATAAATAAGTGACCATCTTGGCAAGTCCTCACCATGATTCAAACATTTCTGCAGTGGTGGAGAAATGGTGCAGATCTCACCCACCCCACTCACCACATACTGTATTCCTCTAAGTGCACTCCACGAAGCCTGTACAAATAGCCGCCCCAATTTGCACAATATTCATCCCTTTTCCCAGAAGGGAAAGATTGTGCCACATGCATGGAATGTTTCATCATGTACTATTTTAGATGGCTTGTAGAGATAGAGGAGCAATGACTGAAGCATCTGGGCAGGGCCATGAGCCTCCAGGACTGGTTCTCCATCCATAAAACAAAAATGAATATGGCTGAATGGTGGAAGTTGTGCTTCCACCATTCAGAGTTGTTTCAGGTGTGTGTAAGGGGCCTGGAAAATCTAGATACTCACTACTATAGTATCCAAATCCGTAGCTGCAACATTTATCCTCTAGATGCCAAGGGGTGTGCACCTGAGAAAAAGTCCTGAGAATTGAGACTGGTGTGTTATTTCCATTGTGAGTTTTGGTTTCTTTCTTTCTTTCTTTCCTAAACTTGTGAATCCAGCATTTTCATCTGACTATTATCCAAACTTGTTTTTATACCCAATTTGCTTTTAAACTGCAGTTTCCTTTGAAAAAAACATATGAAGTGATTCACAGGCTAATTCACACTTGTCAAGAAGAAGTGATCTCTGTGCTTTCAACTGTCAACTTTCTCTTTCCTTTCCTTTTCTTTAGTTCCTTGAGACGTAAACAGCTGCACAGTTCATATTTCTCTTATAGCTTCTTTAACTCTAATATGGATAGTTTGGGGAGGACATTTCCATCACATTTACTTGTACTGCATAATTTGTGTAATGATTTATACATTACCAGTAGTCAATTTTTTGAGTGTCTGCTTGCCAAGCTGGTTCCACCCATTGCATCTTTTATGTGGCAAATGCACTTGGCTTCGATTAATGGAACTGCGCAGTGCTAAATTCTTTGGAAATGAGGAAGAGTAAAAACACAGTCACTAACATTTGGACATTTCCATTTTCTTTCATAGCTAGGATTCAAAAAGGAGAAGTGAGGCTCTGCGTTTGTCATTATGCAATGGTTTATTTTCATTTGACTCTCACTTGAATCTCAGTGAGTCTTCTGAACATGATGTGACAGATCCATGCACAGGGCTGGGGGGAAGAGGAGCAGGAGGAGGAACAACTTGCTTTCTCTTGTGCCGCTAAGTTCTGGTTGCCTGGAGCTTGGGCACGCCTGTGATTTTCATCAGCTTGCTGGTTAGGTGCAGCTGAGCATGGCATCCATGCTCTTCAACAACCCAGATACACAATGCTTGCAATGTATAACAGCTTTGTGTGGGTTTACGTTTTTCTCCCTGCCATCACAAGGCATCAGGTGTTGATGGGGCTGTTGTTAGCATATGAAGCCTGCAACACACTTACCTGGGTAAGTGTCAGTTGAACAAATGGTTTACAGGGAGTATGAATGTGAAATGCTCTGAATACTTCAAAACACAATATCAGTGCTTGTTGTTGTTGTTGTTTAGTCGTTTAGTCGTGTCCGACTCTTCGTGACCCCATGGACCATAGCATGCCAGGCACTCCTGTCTTGCACTGCCTCCCGCAGTTTGGTCAAACTCATGTTCGTAGCTTCGAGAACACTGTCCAACCATCTCGTCCTCTGTCGTCTCCTTCTCCTAGTGCCCTCCATCTTTCCCAACATCAGGGTCTTTTCCAGGGAGTCTTCTCTTCTCATGAGGTGGCCAAAGTATTGGAGCCTCAGCTTCAGGATCTGTCCTTCCAGTGAGCACTCAGGGCTGATTTCCTTCAGAATTGATAGGTTTGATCTTCTTGCAGTCCTTGGGACTCTCAAGAGTCTCCTCCAGCACCATATCAGTGCTAAGTAGTCCTATTTTGTCAGCTAAATCTGTAACCACAGGGCTTGCCTACACTGGGCTAAATCATGAGTTGGAGGATGTTTGAATCCATGATTTCTGGGCAACATTCTTATGATGCTGCCCTCAACCAGAAGTCATTCCCCCCCCTCCTTTTCAGAGTAAGTTTGAATTTCCCCAATCCTGGGGAAGATTATTGCATGTTCTTTGCTTAATGTGGCAGGGAAAAGAAGGGGGGAATCCAGAGTTTTTATTTTAAATACACAAACTGCAGAATGAAGGGTGGGCTAAATTTTGGGCCCTGCCCTTGTGTGGTCCTGCCCAATTTTTCCCCCAGTGTCAGAATACAGGACTGGGAACCATTTTTTAATTGTATTTCTGTGAAAATCTCTATCCCTGGTCAACCTACATAAGAAACTTCTGGCAGGGGGGAACTTCCTTCTGCTATTGCCAGTAGCCAGTGAAACAAATGTGCCCATGCATCAAGCAAGTCCCCTTTAGGCTCTGTTAGCTGCTCTTGGGGACAATTAGCACAAATTAACAGCAATTAACAGCACTGAGCAGTTGAATAGTGTTGTGCTATAAAAGGTGATCAGGGGAGCAAGGTCTAATAAGCCTTTCAGTGAGTGGGATCATGCTTGCTGTTTGACTTCCGTTCAAGTATCAAGGATCCTACCAAGTGTGCCAAGACATACTCTCAAAGGAATACGATGAAGACTCTGTGCTGGCTTTCTCTCTGGGCAGAGTCAGCCTGAGACAATTTGCTACCAAAGGTGAAGAACAAGGTGACTTCTTCTCCATTGCGCTTGCAGGAGCTGAGCAGACTGGCTGCTGGGTGTTACACCAACAGTGGCAATGGGACAGTGTCCTCCACTGCACTAGGGGGCAGCAGGGCAGGCTGCATGGCCCATCTAGAGCAGCATCCAATGTCTTGTCTCCCCTTGCTCAGTGCTCCACTCGTGCCTGTTTGATCAGGCAGTGATGCAATGCAATGGCTGACTCTGCTTGCTTACTCACTCAAGGGCCCTTTGCTCTATGCTACCTTGAGGGTAAATATCCAGGCAAGACAGATAGCCCAAGGTAGTAGCAATCAAGCATCTCCACTCCCAAGGTGCCAGCGCAGGAGGGGCTCAGGCAGAGTGAGCACAGGGGCTGCCAGCATCCTTCATCTGAGATGGCTAAATGGTAAGGACATCCCTGTCTCTGGGGTCACTTAGGAACAGGCCTGGCATTTCCTTCCTTGATGCCTTCCAGCCCCACATATTGCTGCAGTCGGTGTTTGGCTCAGGCTGCTGTCCCTGGCTCTTGAACAGGGGAGGACCACCCACTCCCCTGTCCAGAGGGGCTTGTTTTAAGGTTGTGTGTTGAGCATTTTTGCACAGGTGCTGGTAACATGACAGGGTTATGACAGCAACCTGGCAGGGCTCTGAACCCAGACCTGGAGCAGTTTCTGTAAGTCAAATGGAAGAGAGGGGGCAGAGGCTGGAGGCTTAGGTCTACTGAAGGGAATAGTGGAAGATGAATTCAGTGTGCCTGAGCATGACACCCACCAAAACCCTGCCCCCATTTCAACCCTAGACCTTCAGTGTCTCCTGAGGTTGGTGGGCCTGGCTTTCATCTCCCTGGCATGATTATGGCTCCTTGCAAGCTTCTTTTGAACCTGGTGCATTTTGGGCAAGTGGTATGCCTCCCTTTTCCTAGCCCTTCTGTTCTCTAGCAACTGGCTGATTATTTTCTCATCCCTTTGATTATTCATTCGTGGAAGCAGGAGGGGGTTGTCTTGCCGCAGTTATGTAACTCCTTAGTTGAGCTTAAAGCTCTTGTATTTGCCACTTTTTTAAGAATCTGATTTTAGCAGCACAGTTTTAAAATTCTCTGTTTTTAGCTGGAAGTAATGCACAAGGCTTTCATCAAGCACAGCAACACAGTTAAATTTGTACATCCAGCCAATCGGCAACAATTGTGTTAATAGTAATGTTGTGCTCTTACAAGTGAACTAATGAGGTCCTGGCGGTCCCATGTATTGGACTGTGAGTGGGAGCCATCCGTGCTGCGATTTCATGCTTTCTTAATCAATGTTCCCATTTCCAGCTCCTGGCTTGGCCAATTGATGCGCCAGAAACTGTGACTGCTGTCACCATCACCCCAGACTTTCATGGAGTGCACAGTGGCTACATAACCAACCTGAAGAAATTTACTGCTTACTACACCTCAGTCCTCTGCTTCACCACCCCAGGGGATGGGCCACGGAGTTCGCCACAGCTGCTCAAAACTCATGAAGACAGTAAGTAAAGGGTGACCATTGTCAAGAACAGCTTTTTCACATGATCCCTGGCCGGCTAATGAGCAAATAACCGTAACTTCCTAATTAGGTTGAAACCATTCATCAAACTTACTAAGCAATTCAAGGAACCACCGCAGACTGAATTGTGTATTTTCACTGGGAGCTGTTCTGTGCTGGAAGGGCTTTATAGCTATGGCAGTGAACACCCTTCCAACATGGAACAGCTCCCAGTGAAAACACGGACTTATTTTAATTTCTGGGTAGATCATTTTATTTGTATAAATTAATAATAATACTGGAACAGCCATAATAACTAGATGTCTTCCTGAAATTGCCCCTGAAGAACAAACTATTATTCAATTAGCGTTTGTTAAGTAATTATTAAATCAGAGCCAATTCACAATTTGTGGGACAGAAGAGATTGTGCTTGTCCACTGTGTGTCTCCATGGTGAGACACCATCAAGTTTGGAGATAGAAAACATGTGGTTAACATGTACAAGGCTTCTGAGCATCTATAGTTCTATGATTCCATGATAGCACTGTAACTTTGCAGCTTTTGCCAGTGGAAACCTCCTGAGAGAGTGGGATGCAGTCAACTCTTCTAGGGGTACATATTATTTTATACGTTTTCTTTTAGAGAAACTGGGGGATATATTGGCAGGTAGAACCATGCTGTCCACTGCCACCACACACAAGATTTGCAATCACAGTGTGCATACTTTGCAGATACCCCCTTGTGCAAGCGCCAATGAATCCATGTTAATCCATCCACTTGGGAGTATAGTTCCCCACCTGTCGGTTCCCAAAGGAACACCTTGAGTAGCTTGTAATGTGCTTTTCAGACACAAAAAACAAGTAAAACAACAATAGAAACAGAAGCAAAGCACCAGTATATCCACTAGGAAGAAACAGAATTTAAAATTATGAATAAGAAGATCTGTAAAGTGAGGGTAAATAGAAAGTTTTATTTACCTTCTGCTGACAAGACATTCAACTTGACTGAGACTGAGGCTCCATGGGGAGAGCGTTCCTGAGCCAGGGTACTATAACCAAAATGATTCTATGCCCTGTTTCCACCCTTCTCAACTCTGAAGGCCAGGATGTGCGAGGAAGAAGAGGGGGGCCTCTGAGGAAGATTTATTGAGCAGTTTTATGTGGGCTAAAGGGGCTCCAAAATCTGCAGGCCTGATGCTTTTGAAAATGTACCGCTACCAGAAGGAATGCCATTTCATCAAATGTGCACAGCTCTCGACTGTCTCCATCTTGCTAGGATTATGCTTTGCTTAATGGAGGCTATGCAATACCAGTTGCTCTTGAGTGGTTCTTATTCCCTCCAACAGAGCTTGTGCTGGAGAAGCTCCCTCTAAATTGTCCCCAATCATACTTATAAAAGCATGATTGCTGGCTGGGCCACAGGTAAAAATTTCTGACTCCCAAGTCATCCTTTGATGTACATGCATGTTTTTGTCTTGATCTCTTATGATATCCACCGCCACAAGGGAAGGTATTGCCAGAGCAAGATAGAGACAGTAAACTTGGGTTTCTAGAACAGATCAGGACCATGGACAAAGACCAAGGTGCTGGCTCAGGACCATGGTTAGCAGACAGAAAATTCTAGTTGCCTCAACTGTGTCTTGGAGCAGTGGGCAGGTTTTTAGAGCAGGCATCCCCAAACTGCGGCCCTCCAGATGTTTTGGCCTACAACTCCCATGATCCCTAGCTAAGAGGACCAGTGGTCAGGGATGATGGGAATTGTAGTCCAAAACATCTGGAGGGCCGAAGTTTGGGGGTGCCTGTTTTAGAGTCTCTGCTCAGTTGCTGGGATGGAAAATCTACACCTTGAGTGCTGCATCTGGGCACAGTCAATGGTCTGGGTTTTTCTTTCTTTCTTTTTGCTTACTCTAAGCAGATGGGTTTTAAGCTGCAGGGGCATTTTGAGGGAAAGTTCCTCGGGTTTTCCCTGAACTTACAGGTCTATGGTCTTTGGTCCAGTCATCAGAGTCTGATGGCAGAAGTGTCTCCTTGGAGCTCAGGAGATGTGGGTTTCAGTACCAGTAGATTCAAATGGGAAGGACAAGGGAATGGATCTGTCTCCTCTGCCTCACAGCTACTGTTGTAGGAGGATTTGGAACCTGAGGCTCCCTATAGCTACGGCAATTTGAATGTACTTGGCTGTCCCAGTTCAACACAGCTGGCCCTGAGATACTCAGCACCAGATTCAAAATTTAATCGTGAGACAGCACAGTTCTGTTCCCAACAAAGCTCCATTCAGAACATCTTGGTAACTTACAAATCTTATTTAAAAATAAACAAGGGGAAAAGGCATGCATAGCATGTCAAATTTGCAGCGATGTGTATTAGAATTATTATTATTATTATTTTGTCACTTTCCCTGGCCTAATTTATCAAAGCCTGCAGAGAGAATAAACATTTTCTTTGGTGTTCAGCACAAGTACTCTTCACTTCAATTCCCCACTTCCCATCTGAAATCTCACCCCTGCTGCTGTAGAGACAAACCCAGACAATGCAGGAGATATGAACAGCTTCTTGATGTGGTTATTTCCTTTCCCAATGCCTCGAGAATAACCATCTGTTCGTCACTCTTCCTACAAAGACGAATCATATAGACAGCTTCGGTGCTAAAGAAGTCTGATTCCAAATGCTGACAAATTGGCCATGGGAGAGACTTGTTGGGAAAGATACTTCTGTGTTCAAAGAACAGATTTTCTGCCATCAGAACCTTTGCATGCTAGCAGATTGCAGGCTAACCACTGGATATCTGCAAAGCTGCTTAACTACAAATGTGTTTACTTAAATTCGGAATTGCAAAGCAGAAGACAGAACTGTTGTTATTTACATCAGAAATAATTTGATTTTTAAGGCTTCAAAAATTCCATTGACATACATTAAAGCAGCACAACTGATCTGGTGGTTGCTAAGTGTGTGCAGCTAACATGGCTCTAGGCCAGTTGTTCTGTCTCCCCCTCTTCTTTTTTTCCTGCTCCACAAGAGATTAGTTCTTAGATTCTTTTCTACCATGGCACATAGGAAAGGACCATAGTTCTGCAGGAGATTTCATAGTTCACATGTAGAAACTCCCAGGTTTTGTCCTTGGCAATTAGAATTAGAACTGGGAAATATTTCTGCTTGTGATTTTGGCAAGAAAGGGGACTTTAGTTGAAGGACAGAGCACTTGCTTAGCATAGCGGAGATCACAGGTCCAGTTACTAAGATATTTTTTTAAAAAAACTGCTAGCTAGTGATATGAATGGCTTTTATGTGAGCTCCTGGAGACCCATGACTAATCTGAACAGAGAATAGTAGGCTAGATGGACATATAGGCAGTTTCTTGTGTTCTTGCAAGAACTGAACATGAGAACACAAGAAAAGCCTTTTGGACCAGGCCAATCACCTTTCTGGTCCAGCATCTTGTTCTCAAAGTGGCCGGTGCCTGTAGGAAACAGGCATCTTTTATCTGTCTCGGATTCTCCAGCCTTCAGCTTCGTTGGATGTCCACAAATTCTAGTGTTATGAGAGAGGGAGAAAAGCTTTTTTTCTTTTCATGTTCCCTGTGCCATGCGTCATTTTTATGCACTTCCATCATTTCACTGCTGCCAGTCAGACAAGTAGATAGGACTGGGCTAGATGCACACTCTTCACTGCTTTGTTTCTCCACTCTCTCTCACTTACACGCACAAATACAAACACCCAGGATCATTCTAACCCACTTACTCTGCCTACCTGTAGTTCTCTGTGCTTGACTGCTTCTTCCTTCAAGGTAGACTATGGTGCATAAAAGCTCCTGACTTCATCATCCTGTCCATTTTGGATAGGAAAGGCTTTGTAGCTTACAGTCAACTCCACGCAGCGGTGAAAGGGAAGCTCTTCTTGTCACTGCAGGAGAATCTGAGCTATGTTTGCTGCCAGAGGAAGAAGAAGAAGAAGAAGAAGAAGAAGAAGAAGAAGAAGAAGAGGAGGAGGAGGAGGAGGAGGAGGAGGAGGAGGAGGAGGAGGAGGAGGAGGAGGAGGAGGAGGAAGAGAATAGCAATTTCCACCTAGCAGTTGCAGGGGACCCAGCTGAGTCCTTTGCTGTAGAGCAACAGGAAGCAAGAAAAGCACCAGGGCTCAGGCCACGGATAGAAAAGTACTGGATATTGACATGACTGAGATGCCTGTAAAGCTCCTTCTGCTATGAAGTGAAAAGTGTAAATATTAACACTGTAATTTTTGTCATGTTGCTAGAGTTGGAGTGTATGAATGGGGGCAGAGTTTTCTATATGCATTTGGGGGGAATCCTCCAGTGCTTCCCCTCCCAAAGCAAACACTAGTTTCAGAAGTGTGATTTCCCTAAAGACTATATTCTTTGGTTGGTATTATATAATGCTTCTGTGTTTGCTCTACCATGCAATGGATCAGACAAAAATTATCATGCCAAATGGAGTCTAATGTATGGGTGAATCACTTATTATTTGATATATATATCAGCTCAATTATGTCTGCATTTTTGTAATGACCAGTGGTGTTTTGCAAATAAATTTGACTTGACTTCTTCATCTGGATTTGATGATAATAAGAAACAGAGTTGGGTGTCATCCATATATTGATGACAGCTCACTCCAGATCTCTGGATGCCCTCACTTAGAAGTTGCATGGGTATGTTGAGTAGCAGAAAGACAGAATATAGCCCTCTGGGAACCAATGGCATAAACATCAGGAACCCCAGCAGTAGTCATTCACCACCATGTTCAGGACTTGGCTGTCGACACAGGAATGCAACAACCATAACTTGGTGTCTCCACTTTCCATCCCAGACAGTTATTCAGGAGAATACTGTGGATAATTGCACTGAAAACCACTGAGATGTCCAGGAGAATCAGCATGGTCTCACTCCCCCTGTTTTTCTCCAAGATAGAGAGAAACCTCAAATGTCCCTGAAGAGGAGTCAATCAACAGATAAGTTCCCCTGCTGGTAGTGGTTATAGGCAACAAGGCACAGCATGAATAAAATTCCCTAGTTGTTGAGATCAGCAAGCCAGCCTGATGTGGAAGCTTTCTTAGGACCAAATGAGTGTGTTCTGAGCCACTCTGGCTTATTGATGCAAAAGACTGCCTGAATTTGACACTCCTATGGCCAGAGTTGGGTCATGGTGCATCCCTTAATAGAGAATCTCTCTTTGTGCAATACCTTGATTACTGGAGGATGAAGAATGAAGTTTCAACAGTGTCCCCTGAATTCCAGGTGTAGAATCGAAAATTGGCTAGCACTAGCCTCTTAGCTATCTTTCTTCTCCATAGCTGGAGAGGAATCAGAGCCTGTGCAAAAGTGAAGAGGAAACAGAATGTGAATTGCCAACTGATGTCAACAGAGCAGGAAGACAGCCCAGTCTGGCAAGGATCCAAGTATTAGAAGCATAGTGAATGTAAAGTGAGCAGTAGCTTCTCTCTTATCAATAAATCTGTGGAAGAGAGGAGAGCTAGCAGTCCCACAAATCAGTCTATGTGCCTTCACTGAAGATCAAGATTGAACTACGACAGCACATTTTTTTGGACGCTAGTTCTATTTTACACTGTTTTCATTGCCCACCAGTGAATACTGTTTTAAGTGCTGTTGAGCTTAAGCTGCAAAGCTTCCTTTAGAAGTTCCGCCCCTTTACATGCATGTGCTGAAGATCCTTGCCCTGTGAGTGGCATTTTGAAAGCGCTCTTTGGGAATGGGCTTTTCTAAGCAGTGGGTGGATATCCTTGACCTCCATGTGCCCTTCACAATTGCAAAGTCCCTGCTCAAATGTACGCGACACTGCAGACATTTATTCAGCACCTGCAAAAGACATGGGGGAAAGGTGGTTGGCCTTTTTAAAAGACTTTGTTGTGAAGGTGAAATAACAATCCTGTAAGAAATATGACATGGAATTTATTTTCTTACAAAACAACAAAACCCATCCTGTCCAAAGAGATGGGATTGAATTACATCAGAGCTTGTTACATTCACACTTACGCCCCTTAAGTTGTCATATTCCAGTTGTGTGGCAGTTCCAGTTGTGTGCAAGCACAGCAACCAAAGAAATGTAATGTGGATGAGGTCCTATGCCCTCTTCTTTTGTGCTGTGCATAATAAAAGCATGCCAATCCATGAAAAGGTGGTCTTTTCATTTTGTTCCCCTTTCTGTTTTTAGCTTAGTTGTCAGTTTTTTCAATCCATGTTAATTGCCAGACTTCTTTAGACCATGTGGTCAATGCATAGCCTCTAAAAATTCCAATATCTAGCTATTTCTGCCTTGGCTGCTAATAAAAGCTGGCCAAAAAGATGCTTAAAATGCAGATTCATATTGACCACTAGGTAATGATTAAGTAAAGGCGACTATGCCCTTTGACTATATTTTGTGCAGTTATGCCTCTAATTTCTTTCAACCTCTCAGAATGTGACCACCTTTTCACAGGTCTGCCACATGTGGTGATGTGAGCCCAACACCACGCACACACACACACACACACACACACACACACACCCTCCAACAAGATGGTTTGTTTCCTTAAGGGGCAGCAGCACATGAGGCTGCTTTTGAGGATTCAGCTCGATCTGATTATATTCAATAAAGAAAAGAGACTTTCAACCAGTGTGGCTAAATCTCTTCCTGCCACTCCTTAGCTCTGTGAAAGGAGGATGGGGTAAAATCATTCATGCAGATGATAATTAGAATGGTCCTTAGCACCTTGATTGCTCTGGTAGCGCTCTCTGCTGGTAGTAGCCCTGGCCTAGGTGCCTGTTTTCTCCCTTTGGCTAAATCAGATCTGAAGTGAACAGGGCCTCTCCTGTTATAACAGATTTCCTTTTCTGATTGCCAGGGCCGGGAGCTGTGGGGCACCTGAGTTTCACCGAGATTCTGGACACTTCTCTCAAGGTCAGCTGGCAAGAACCTGTAGAGAAAAATGGCATCATTACAGGCAAGTATCAGCAAGCAGCCACTTACGAAAAGATGGGGAGGGGAATCGGAGAGAAAGAAAGAAACTCATTGCAGTACAGTGATCAATATGGCCAGCTTTTATCGAGAGCTTTTGGCGGAGAATTCAAGCTTGCCGCTACTACTATTTAAAGCTTGAAGAGTCAGCAGAGGCCTGTTTTGAGAGGTCATTGGGAAGTTACAACCAGCTCACAGTCATGGCCTCTAGAAAAGTTGTCTGTGGGGCAATTTAGCTCCCCACAATCTATTTGAGCTTGTAAAATCTCATGTCCCCCCACCCCCACCCCAATGACATGCACACGGTAGTTTCTGTTTCTCTGCAACTCAAAGAGGTTGGAGAGCTACTGTTTCCAATTGTCAAGACTTTTTAGGGTTGAATTTATAACAAGGACATCACAATCCATTAAAATCTTAATCTTCATATTGGCCCTCTGGGTCTGGAACATGTTAGTTCCCTGTTGACCAAAAATTCCAATTACGAATTTCATGTATGCTGTGCTCCAAAAGAATGTGTTTTCTTTTGCTGTTGGTGGCAGAGGTTTCACTGGGCCGTGCTTCTTTGCTATTTATGCACATGAAACTTGTGACCTTTGGAATGCAAAGACACCCATTGCTTCATTATTGGTAATCCACACAGCAGCGGATATGTCTCCCCACACAGAGACAGCATGGGTATTGGACAAAAAGCTTTATCAAGTTTTAATAACCTTCTGTGCTGCATGTATTTCTCACATGCATGTGATTTGATTGGGTCTATGTGTATGCCTTGGACCCCACTACCTGAAAGATTGTCTCTCCCATATGGACCTGCCTGGCTGTTAAGATCCTTGAATGAGCACCCTCCTCCCAGTCCTAGCAGCAACAGAGGCCCAGTTGGTGGTGGCACAAGAGAGGCAGGGCGTTTTTTGTGGCTACCCTCAAACTGTGGAATTCTCTCCCAAGAGAGGCCAGACTTGTGCCCTCTTTGTTATCCTTCCTCTGGCAGGCTAAGACTTTCCTGTTCAGACAGGCCTTTGAAAACTAAGGTGAAGACGATGCCGACCACTGGGCTGCCAGGCCAGATCAAAATGTATTTTAATGTTGTTGTTTAAAAAAATGCGTTTTGGTGTTTTTTGACTTGGAGACTTCTATGGAAATTATATGGTCACAAAAAACAATAAAATCTGCTTGCCTGCCTGCCTGCTTGAAAGTGATCCCAACAATTGGTGGAAGCTTTCAACCCAAAATGTGGCAACTGGGCAATGAAATCATACCCACGTGCTGAGCTCAAGCACCAACCAACTTACGGTATGACCTCCTCTCAGAGGTGTGTTATGCCCAAACTTTATTGAGAATTAAAGACCCATCTCTTTGCCCAAGCTTTTGAGAGGGGTGAGGTGAAATGCTGATTGGTGGATTGCTTTATTCATTCCCCTCTGTCATGTAGATTTTTTAAAAATGTTGCATTTTTTGTTTTGTTTTAGACTGTTAAATGTGGTTATTTGTGGTTTTTAGTGTTAAAAGTATATGTAACAGACCAGTAATGACTCCATCGTGGAATGTGTGTCATGTCATTGTGGACGCATTGTGAAACATTTCCTCCTAGAGAAAATCAGGGCTAGTCCATGTGGTTGCTAAAAAACAAAAAGCAGAGAACAAGATGAAACAAGATGTCCCTAGGCAAAGGGGATGCAGGCAGGTCCTACAGAAGCTTTGAAGTGGGCTTAGTAAGGTGACAGTTCGTTCTATACCTGAATCAAATTATTTTAGGAAAGGGGGAGGAAAGTGAAGATCCCTTTTATTTATGAGGAAATGTAGGCCTAGAGACATGTTAGGCAAGGTTTATAAGGAAGAAAAAGTTTCCCTGTTACGGTGAACATTGCATTTAAGGCAGGGAGATGGGAGGTGGCGAAATCATTCATTTCCCTTGAATGGTTCAGTGGCTTATCCAATGCTGCTTAGAAACCTAAGAGTGCTTAGGAGGCTCCCACTTCATCACTTCTGTGCATGGATGTCATTTGCTGTGACTTGGTTTTTAATTCTAGCGTGCGGAATGAGAGGAAAGCGCAGAGGGCATTAGGAGGGAGCAAGCCAGCTTTGGTAAATTGCCCGTTGCTCTCATTGTAAATTTCAGTATCTCCCTCTCTCCCTCAGCAAACTCTGATTTATGAGGGCCTGGATGCAGACGGACAGTTTGTGATTGGATGTACTGCTCTCTCATACAGAATTTACTCCAGATCAACAGAAAATTATTTCTGAAACTCTTCTGGTCATTAGTTTCAGTTAGGCTGCAGCTTATGGAGAAAGGGGCTAATGCCAGAGAACAAGGAATGGTTCTTCTCCTGTCTGAAACTGGAGTCAGATAAAACCCAATTGCCTCTGCCTCTTCAGTTCTTCTAGGATGCTACTCATCTCACACAGTTTCTGCCTTTTAAAAGTTAGAAAAAGTCCAAAGGAAGAGGCAGGTGGAAGAAACTTCCTTCCACCTGCCTCTTCCTTTGGACCTCAGAGTTTCTTCTGCGAGTTCAGTTCCTTCCTAGCAAGGTTGAGATCCATGTGTTTTCTTTTTATCTGGTTTGGCAGAAGTAGAACATTTGGTGTGTTGTTGGTGGGGTTTTCTGCCTGCTCAGGGCCAGTTCACACAACCATTGTGGCAGGGTGACAGGATAAAGCTTTGGTACTTCAACTGCTGTAGAGCTCATCAGATGGGCAAGCCATGCCTTTGAAGATAACTTTCATAAGGATAAGAGTGCAAAACAAAATATCTTGCCCTCACATAGATTTTGTGGTCATGTGGCAGTAGAGGTCCATGGAAAAATTGAGTGTGCCATACGAAATTCAGCAATTATATGATACAAAACAGATAAGACATCCTTTTATTCTGTAGATTTGTGGTAAGCATGCAGCAATCTTTTTGACCTTCCTGGAAGACACTTTTACTATTAGAAATCACTCGAGTTATTCCTTTATATATTTTATGTCTCCACCTCTGAGACCATTTTCAGATAAGAGATAGCAGATGATGGTGTATCACGTCAAAATCATCATTATTTAGCCTTGAAAATACTATCCTATCCAAGTTTGTCAATCAGCAAGTCTGGAAGGGCCAATGTGGTTATTTCATGACCAAACTAGTCGTTGGAGAGCTGTCCTCTCTTACGCTAGTAGGCTTGAATCACATCCTATTCGCATCCTATCCCTTCAAGAGTGTCCTGTGCCTTCCTGCCCTGATCCTAATCACCAGGGAAGTGGCAATCAAGCAAACTTTTCCAACCAGCTATATCTCCGCTGTCACAAGAAAGGTTCACAAATGTGCTCCAGAGTTAATAAAGTTGTCACCAGGGGTTCAGAGGAGGGAGAGAGGAGAACAAGCAAAATCAGAAGCAAAATTGAGAAAATTGGGTTATAGACAGTCTGGAAAGTTCACAGAAGGCAGGCAGAAATGAAAGAGCGAAGGAGTGAATGGCTTAACAAGCAAGTCTACAATAGAAAAGTGAGGTTAGAGGGTCAGGTGCTGCACAGATAAGGACAATGGCTTTGCTGCACAAGGTTTGAAAAGGCAAGATAATGATCCACCCTGCTTAAAAAAGTATATGCAAGGGCAGCTGTAGAGATCCCCCCACATATTGTTTTAAAATTCTCAGCATGTTCTTCTGCGTCGATTAGCATCTCATTTGTAAGGTTTTCAATAAGGTCTCATCGATGTCAGTAGCTTTTGCCTACTACAAGATGTCACTTGTGTAAAGATGCAAAGATGTTTTTCCTCTGGTTTGTTGAACTGTTTTAAAAAATATTAGTACCAATAATGTCACCACCATTAAGAGATTGATCTCAAACTCTTTCAAGCTTCTACAAAGCAGATTTAGTGGTAGATGGATTCCCTGAAGCTATAGAGAATCTAGATGAGTAAACAAATCCTCAAAATACAAATAAATAAAGAGGCAGGAAAGGAAAGAGAGATAGATGTATTTGTTGGTTGGCTGGTTTGCAGTTAATAAGGGTAATAATGACTTGCTTAATAGAAAGTGGGAGAACATCTGCTATGCATGCAGAAGGTCCCAGGTTCAATCCCTGCTGGCCTCTCCAGGTAAGGCTGGGAGAGACGATGCTGAACTAGATGGGACAATGGTCTGACTCACTATAAGATTTACTGTATATACTCAAGTATAAGCCTACTTTTTCAGCACAAAAAATGTGCTGAAAAAGCCGCCCTCGGCTTATACTTGAGTCAGGCAGGTCAGCGGCGGAGATAGGCACAAGACTGGGGGTTCGGAGAAGCGCTGCGCTGCGACTCTCCGAACCCCTGTCCTATGCCTGCTCTGTGCGAGGCGGTGGGGAGGGAGAAGCGGCGAGGAAGGGATCCTTCCTCACCGCTTCTCCCCCCACCCCGCTGCTGACAGCTGGGAAAGGCATAAGATGGTATTTATTTTTATTTTTGAAATTTACCAGTAGCTGCTGCATTTCCCACCCTCGGCTTATACTCGAGTCAATAAGTTTTCCCAGTTTTTTTGAGGTAAAATTTGGTGCCTCGGCTTATATTCGGGTCGGCTTATACTCGAGTATATATGGTATGCTGCTCTGTCAAAACATGCAACATGGCCCTGGGCTCATCTGGACTTCATTTCATGCAGTGCTTTCCAGGTACAGTAGAACCTCAGTTTTCAAACATAATACATTCTGGAAGCTGCTGTGATTCAGCAGCTAAAAAAGCCAATGCAATTCTGGGCTGCATCAACAGGAGTATAGCATCTAGATCAGGCATCCCCAAACTTGTTGTTTTGGACTACAATTCCCATCTTCCCCAACCACTGGTCCTGTTAGCTATGGATCATGGGAGTTGTAGGCCAAAACATTTGGAGGGCCACAGTTTGGAGATGCCTGATCTAGATCAAGGGAAGTAATAGTACCACTGTATTCTGCTCTGGTCAGACCTCACCTGGAGTACTGTGTCCAGTTCTGGGCACCACAGTTCAAGAAGGATACTGACAAGCTGGAACGTGTCCAGAAGAGGGCAACCAAAATGGTCAAAGGCCTGGAAACGATGCCTTATGAGGAACGGCTTAGGGAGCTGGGTATGTTTAGCCTGGAGAAGAGAAGGTTAAGGGGTGATATGATAGCCATGTTCAAATATATGAAAGGATGTCATATGGAGGAGGGAGAAAGATTGTTTTCTGCTGCTCCAGAGAAGCGGACATGGAGCAATGGATTCAAACTTCAAGAAAGAAGATTCCACCTAAACATTAGGAAGAACTTCCTGACCGTAAGAGCTGTTCGGCAGTGGAATTTGCTGCCAAGGAGTGTGGTGGAGTCTCCTTCTTTGGAGGTCTTTAAGCGGAGGCTTGATGGCCATCTGTCAGGAATGTTTCTATGGTGTTTCCTGCTTGGCAGGGGGTTGGACTGGATGGCCCTTGTGGTCTCTTCCAACTCTATGATTCTATGACCTTTCAACTTCTGAAACATTCGAAAACCAAAGATAAATGGGTGGTGAGCAAAATCCATTGGGGAAAAAAGGAAAAACGCAGCAGAAGCCGTTCGACTTCCGAAGGGCGTTGAAAAACAGAAGCAGTTGCTTCCGGGTTTTTGGCGTTTGGGTTCCGAATCGTTTGTCAATGGAGACGTTCGAGAACCAAGGTTCCACTGTACAGGTCTGGGCTTTAAAGCTCAGTATCTGAGCATTTGGGATTTTTTTTCATCCCAGTGCTTTCCCTAGGAAAACCCATGTTTTACTGCTGAATTGGAGCAAACGGCAATCCGCAGAAAAAACTGATTGGCCTTTGATCACTAAAACACAGGTTTCTGGGGAAAGCACCAAGGTTTTTTTTTTAAAAAAAATTAAACCACCATTCGGACACAGAGCTTTAAGTGCAGACTTGTGCCAAGAAACATGGCACAAAAGGAAGTGTTTGTAAGTCCCTCCTGCCAGCAACTGAAGATGCCACCATGAGTCAGGGACAGAGAGGGAGGTGTGTGTGTGTGCCTAACATTTGTTTACACCTGTACTATACTTGTAATCTGGTTATGAGCCACAGGAAATAACCCTCAAACCTAGATGTTGGGGACAACACATGTGAACCTGTTGGTTACACATGTGTGAATAGCTACTTGTGGGAGGAGCAGAGGAATAAAAAGTGGAAGAATTTCCTGATGCTTGAGGTGGATGTTGAACTGAGCTGCCACTGAGTCGCCCTCGGGTTGCAAACGTAGCTGAGGGCTCTGTAGGTATGTCACTCTCTGAAGCCCCGTGGGCAGCAGAATGGGCTGATGAAGCTCCTTCAGCCCAGGGGGGCAGGACCCTTTGCTTTGCTGCAGTTGACACCAGCTTAATGAGCAAACATTGCTACATAGAAAAGTGCTTTTTTATTTAAGGAGAGTATCAACACACTGGAGGCTCCTTGGCCAAGTCGCTGAGCTGTTCTTTGAACAGATTTTTAAGACTGCACAGGGAACAGGCATGGAAGACGCCTCTGATAACAGATGCTTTATTTCTTTGTCCTTTTCCCCCCTCCCTTTCCAGGCTACCAAATCTCCTGGGAGGTGTACAGCAGGAATGAATCGCGTCTTGCTCGCACTCTTGCTAACACAACCCTTGAGTACAAAATTACAGGCTTGTCATCTCTCACCACTTACACGATAGAGGTAGCGGCAGAGACGTCAAAGGGGACCGGCATGGTCACTTCATCAACCATTTCGTCTGGTGTTCCTCCAGGTTGGTAAAAGCAGAAATCGGAACAGCCCCAGAAATATTGGTGTGTGATGGGTATAATTAATTCTTCTTCTATGTTTTTTAATGCCAAACGATCACAAGGGCTACTTACAGAAGTAAAGTGAAAAATGGAAATGCAGGAGATGTATTTACATTGGTATATATTTTTAATATTTGCAGTGCATGGTTGTCATATAACATGATTCAGGAAAGATTTGGGTGGGAGGTTAGACTTGGGCCTTTTCAAGGCTAATGGTGAAATGAGTAGTTAAAGGAATCGAGTCCCTGCATTAATGCAGTGCCCTTAACTCAGTGCCTTTGCACCTACACGTTCATGAATGCCTTGCACAAGATGGGAAGCAGAGGCTTAGAATCTGAACTATAGCAAGCTGCCGGGGCTGCGGAGAAGAAAATAGGCTGAGCTGACATACTCCTCCCCTCTCCTACTTCTCAGGGAAGGTAGCCCATGTGGGGAGTTGAGTGGCAGGTGAGAGGAGAAGGCACTCATACCACTTTTGGTGCCTTACTATCCACACACAATGACCAGAATTGCATCATTATGCATTTATTATTATTATTATTTTGTTTCTCTGGCAATCCCATTTCTACCAATGAGTCGCTTGCTTTGAGGTATTTAGCCAAGCTTCAAATGCACATATAAGATGTAAAAGGTTCTTTTCATACCCATAGCAGAAAATGGTTCATCTTCAAAACTTCCAATGTCCTGGTTCAGAGTCAATAGTCCTGTTACTATCAATTTTTGGAGAGTGACAATGGGAGAAGGAATTTCTCCTTCATATCTTCTTTGTCATTCCTTTGGAGGCCAGAGATAGAAACAGGATGTTGGACCAGATGGGCTCTTTTGCGATCCAGTAGATCACTTCTGATGTTCAGATCTGCCACTGGAAAATAATAGCCAGATGGGTAGGGTATAGATAATAATAATAATAATAATAATAATAATAATAATAATAATAATAGCAGCTGTTCAAGTTGTTGAAATGCTGAGTTGTATTTATCCCCTCACTCTGTGTTCTTTTTCTCCCTCTCTTTCTGTTTGGTGTGTTGCCATATATAGAGCTTCCTGGTGCACCATCCAATTTGGTCATTTCCAACATCAGCCCTCGCTCTGCCACCCTTCAGTTCCGGCCTGGGTACGATGGAAAAACATCCATCTCCAAATGGATAGTGGAAGGCCAGGTATGCAAAATATTTGTGGATGGGGTTTAAGATTTCCATTTTAATTAAGGAATTCTGACGAACTAAAATTATGATCACCTTTGATTTTAAGCTGCTAGAGTATGACCACGTGAGTCTCCTAAAAACAATTTGAGAAGGTTCAAGATTGAAGTTGGTGATTCACCTTGAAAAAATGTTGTTGTTTTGTTTGCAAACTTATTTTGGAAGCCAAAACTGCTCCGTTTTGAGTGTTAAGCTTCCGTTTTGAGCATAGCTGCCAAGTTATCCCTTTTTTAAAGGGATTTTCCCTTATGCTTAATAGGCTCCCTCACGAGAAAAGGGAAAACTTGGCAGCTATGGTTTTGAGTGCCACACTTCCGTTTTGAGTGTTACGCTGAGGTCTGTCTGTTTTTGCTATTTATTTTGCGTTTTTGTTTTTGCAGCTTTTTTCTTTTGTTTTTGTGACTCTGCGGAACCCAGTTCAGCTACTGAACGATTGATTGTGTGACTGCAGTACATTGTTTATTGCTTTCATTTTATGGATCAAGGGTCTCGTTAGATAGTAAAATTCATGTTAAATTGCTGTTTTAAGGGTTGTTTTTAAAAGTCTGGAACAGATTAATCCGTTTTCCATTACTTTTTATGGGAAAGCGCGCCTTGGTTTTGGAACGCTTTGGTTTTGGAACAGACTTCTGGAACGGATTAAGTTTGAGCACCAAGGGACCACTGTAGTTAGCAAGTGAGCTGATGGATATGCCTGGTTTGCAGGGGAGTCAAGAGGTTGGCTTTTCTGCTACAGGGAAGTGGTAACAGGATGCCTGTTAAAAGAGGGGATAGATGTTTCTCCACTAAGAAGGAACAGAAATTGCATACAGACAATGAACAAGGCTGGCCTTCCTTTCTATTCAGAGAACAGGGGCAAAGGTGAGAGCATTTACTGTTGCCTTTAAATCCACCGAATTGATAATTAAGAGTGTGTAAGCTATTAGCTTTCTTCAAAGGGAGAGCAAGGGAGGAATGCTAGGAAATGCATTTAGATGAAAGCTATTTTCAAAAGCATGATCTTCCTGCTTGGCTGTATAAAAATATTTCCATCTTGAGCACTTTATTAAGGTTTGATGCTTATGTCACTATCAGTACATTTGCAATTGTACAGGATCTAAAAATATAAAAATGTGCCTCAGCTCACTGGCCTTGGGAATGATTATTTGTCTGTCTCTCTCTCGTTCAGTCTCTTTCTTTCTTTCTTTCTTTCTTTCTTTCTTTTAATGGATTAGGCAAGTTTCTGGAACCTAAGTCTGTCAATGGATAACAAATGCAATTTACTGTCCATGATTTAAATTCAATATATCTCTTATTACTGTGTATATGATAAACAATAGGGGCACCACAGTTAGCACCCCACTAGAGATTTTTCTAATTATGCATTCCTGATTATTTGTGCCCATGGTGGTATTGGGGTGGTTGTACAACATCCTGCTTTCAATACTGTCTACACCTGCAAATGTTTGAGGCTATACTGCTTTGCTTCCAACCTGTGCATGTCCCATAGTTTCCTGCTGAAATCCTGTCACTTTTCATACCTCAGAACTAGTAAAGTAGGAAATCCACAACTAATGTTCTTTGTTGCAACTCTGACACCTTATAGAATATACTCACAAAACCCCACCAGTCTCTAGAGGGACCCTCCATCATCCCCTGTCAGTGAACTTCCTAAGGCATCTAACTGGTTGCTGTTGTCTTTCCCATCAACCAGTTTTCAATTGGAATGTTGGAATTCTGCAACTGGTTAGGGACTAAGAAATACTCAAACGTTGTGCTGGGTTTTATGATTTGGGTAGGAAGCCTCTTGTGCAAGGAGGAGGAGAGACATCATACCAAGGGATATTATCAGTATTTGTGTGCTAAACCTTGTTAGTGGATGTAAGGGGGAGGGCTTATAGGGAACAGCCCCCCCCCCCTCATCAGGAGCAGCCCATCTCCCAGCAGTAATGAAATTGAAGGGTCGGAAGGGGAAAGTCAGGAGCCGGAGAGGGAGTGCCAGAGCTCTGGCAACATCCAAGAGCCACTGCTCCTCATACAGGAAGAG
Organism: Zootoca vivipara; assembly: GCF_965207765.1. Classification (NCBI taxonomy): domain Eukaryota; kingdom Metazoa; phylum Chordata; class Lepidosauria; order Squamata; family Lacertidae; genus Zootoca; species Zootoca vivipara. The sequence continues at coordinate 51,748,427 of NC_142596.1, forward strand.
AGGGAGGGGGAAAGAGAGGACAGGCCGGAGACCTTCTCTCCCCCCCCCCCCGACACTGGAATTAAGGAGGAGGAGAAAGGGGAGGAGGTTCGCTGTCCTGCGACTCTTATGTTGGTCAAGGTCGTGAAAGGGGGCAGTGCCGGATTCTGATTCGGACTGATGAGACATGAAACCAGCAGCTCACTTCACTGTAAATAATGTGCACCAATAAAAGTTCCTGAAAGACAAGCATGTGGAGGGTCGTTACTCAAGAGTAGTTGCAAAACCCCTGACAGTTGATGTACAAAAAAATGAAAATAAAACAGGCCCTCCCTTTACATTTACCATCTAAACCAAGGTGTTGTTGTTTTGTCGTTTAGTCGTGCCCGACTCTTCGTGACCCCATGGACCATAGCACGCCAGGAACTCCTGTCTTGCACTGCCTCCCGCACTTTGGTCAGACTCATGTTGGTAGCTTCGAGAATACTGTCCAACCATCTCGTCCTCTGTCGTCCACTTCTCCTTGTGCCCTCCATCTTTCCCAACATCAGGGTCTTTTCCAGGGAGTCTTCTCTTCTCATGAGGTGGCCAAAGTATTGGAGCCTCAGTTTCAGAATCTGTCCGTCCAGTGAGCACTCAGGGCTGATTTCCTTAAGAATGGATAGGTTTGATCTCGCAGTCCTCCAGCACCATAATTCAAAAGCATCAATTCTTCGGCGATCAGCCTTCTTGATGGTCCAGCTCTCACTTCCATACATCACTACTGGGAAAACCATAGCTTTAACTATATGGACCTTTGTTGGCAAGGTGATGTCTCTGCTTTTTAAGATGCTGTCTAGGTTTGTCATTGCTTTTCTCCCAAGAAGCAGGCGTCTTTTAATTTCATGACTGCTGTCACCATCTGCAGTGATCATGGAACCCAAGAAAGTAAAATCTCCCACTGCCTCCATTTCTTCCCCTTCTATTTGCCAGGAGGTGATGGGACCAGTGGCCATGATTTTGGTTTTTTTGATGTTGAGCTTCAGACCATATTTTGTGCTCTCCTCTTTCACCCTCATTAAAAGGTTCTTTAATTCCTCCTCACTTTCTGCCATCAAGGTTGTGTCATCTGCATACCTGAGGTTGTTGATATTTCTTCCGGCAATCTTAATTCCGGCTTGGGATTCATCCAGTCCAGCCTTTCGCAATATATTCCCCCCATTAAGACTCTGTGCCTTTAATGCCTACCTAGTAGGATATAATTCAACAGGTGTAGTTTTCTCTACGTGGAGACACCATGTGCCTTGTGCAATTCTGTGCCTCTCATACTATTGTATTCAAATGGATTGTTGAATACTACTTTATTTGGCATTAGCTGTTCATTTCAAAGTTACATTTTATTGTGACTTTTTCGTATTGGATCAGATTGTTGAAAGGTGTGTGATCTTTGTCTTTTTTTCAGCTTGTAAGCCACCTTGCTTATAATAATATAGAAAGGCAGTATTCAAATTAAAAGTGAAATGAAATACATCTTAAAGCTCCTGTGAGGAGAAAGGCAATACTAATCACACCACAGGTTTGTTACCTTCCTCCCCCCCCCCCAAATAATAATACACCCCTGGGCCTTCCTCATCCTTAATCTGTCTGTATGCATTATTTAAGAATTTGCCCCATTAGGGGAATAAAAAAATCAATCGAGGATGTGAAACAGTCAGCAAGATTGAAAGATGACTTCTCTTCTTTTGCTTTTGAGCTGCTTCAGATTTTCATTTTATTTGTTTGTTTTTGCAGTGCAGTAAAGGAAGTGGTGAAATAGCTGGAAGAAGAAAGAAAGCCACAACAGGAATTGCCTCTATATCTGTAGTCCAGCTCGCTGAGGAGTTTATCTCATCCTCAGTGGAGAAATCTGCTTTTAGATTCTGTTTCATGAGTTTCTATGCTAAACAGGCTGTCTGGGTGTGTGAGCATTAAATTATAGGCCACAAGGGGGTAGTACAGGATGAATTGCCTTTTACAATATACTTCCAATCACTCATGTGTCTGAGTAATGAAATACTCTAGAGTTTTCTCACCTTAAGTCTTTAAGTGTGCCTCAGAGAAATACTCCCCTCCATTAGCTCTGAACAATGTCCCGCTTTGTTTCTGCTGTGGTGTCCTAGATTTTTTTATTTATTTCCAACTGGCCGTTCCTCATTTATTCTCCTGTCAGGCAAACTCTGCTCCTTCCTTCCCACCTGCAGATTTCTATAAATCATATTATATGGTACTTTTAAGATTAAATACTGAATTCCTGAGACTATTCCTTTATACTGACCATTCGTTTGTAGTGAGGTTGCTTCCAGTTGGATGGTCCCTTTTGAATGATGCATACAGGCATTCCATTTCTTCTTCTTCTTTGGCAATCTCTCGTAGCCGAGTAAGATTTTCTTCCATAAACATGGTTTTAAAAGTGAGTCCGTAAGTGACTGTGGAGGCCAATTCTGGATCCACACATCCTTCCACAGTGGGGACATTGGTTTCCGGGGGGGGGGATTGATCACGGTGTGGATTTGCCAAGCGTGCCTTCCTCTTGGCATGTTTCTCCCTTGCGTCCTGAGTTCGAGTGTCTTCAAAGCCCATGACACCTTTGGTAAAGGCTGTTCTCCAACTGGAGCGCTTGCAGACCACTGTTTCCCAATTGTTGGTGTTTATACTACTTTTTTAAAAAAAAAAAAATTGCCTTGAGAGAGTCTTTAAACCTCTTTTGTTGACCACCAGCATTACGCTTTCCATTTTTCAGTTCGGAATAGAATAGTTGCTTTGGAAGACGATCATCAGGCATCCGCACAACATGACCAGTCCAACGGACTTGATGTTGAAGAATCATTGCTTTGACACTGGTGATCTTTGCTTCTTCCAGCACACTGGCATTAGTTTGTCTAGCTTCCCAAGTGATGTGTAAAATTTTTCGGAGGCACCGTTGGTGGAATCTTTCAAGGCTTCCATTTAACCTTTATCTTGGTGTGTGATTCCTGAACAGTATCCAGATTCTAGGACACGATGCTGCTGTTGTTCATACCGCAGATCTCAGTAAGTACATAAGCCATGGTTGCACTGCAGTGCCTTGCTGAAACAACATTCCCTGCACCTCTGAGGATGGTTGTGACACTCACAACATGCAAGGAGGGGAGAGTGCTCTGGTGCTTGGATCCCACTTGGCCACTGTGAGAACCGGATAATGGTGGACTAGATTGGCCTGATCCACCAGGCTCTTCCTATGTTCATATTGGCTAGCAGCCATTTACAGTCTTATCCTTCATGAATTTGTCTAATCCTCTTTTAAAGCCATCCAAGTTGGTGGCTCTCACTACCTCCTGCAGGAGGGAGTTCATGGCTTAACTAAGTGCTGCATGAAGAAGTACATTATTTTATCTGTCCTGAACTTTCCACCATTTAGCTTCACTGTTTATGGAAGTTTTTAATGACTGATGTTTTAATGTATTTTTAATCTTTCATTGGAAGTTGCTGGGGAAACCCAGCCAGATGGGCGGGATATAAATTATCATCATCATCATCATCATCATCATCATCATCATTTTATTGGATGTCTGTGAGTTCTAGTGTTGGAGAGAGGGAGAAAAACTTTTCTCTTATGCACTATCTCCATGCCATGTGTAATTTGTCTCAGGTCACCTCTCTCTTGCCTTTTCATTTTGGTGGCCCTTTTCTGAATCTTTCTGCTTCTTTCCTTCATTTCCACAGCTTCTTCTTCTTAATGGTTTCTATTTTACATTTTGCTTTAAAAAGCTACACCAGGTACATTTCTGTAGAGATGTATCATTCTTAAATTGCAGACAGAAGGGTTTGTATTGGTGTTTGGACGTCCCATGTATACCATTCTGAAGACATAAGAACAGTAACCTGAAATATAATGGCTGCTAATCTGAGCCAATCTTTCTTTATCTGCTGCCTCTGGCTTTTTACAGCTCCAAGTCAATTCCTCCTTCCTTCGCATCTTGCTAACATTTTACTTTGCAAGAATCAGTTTTAGAGTTGGTCTGTTCTTTTGTCATTCTAAATCGTGTGTCTGCAGTATACTTGGAAACAGCCTGTGGTTTGCAAATTGAAAGCTTTTACTCTGCATCATTAGACAGAATCAGAGTTGGCATCTGGGTGTTCCTTTAACAATAGCACAAAATTCTTCAGTGTGCTTCTTGTCATAACACTTGCCTGAAGGGCAGTGTGTTTCACCAACAGAAATAGAATTTTCCCAAACTGCAAAATTAAAATGTACTTAATTTTAAAATGCTTCTCTCACAATTCAGAGGCACAGCAGTTCTGGTATTATGAATCTCAACAGGGCTTACTCATCCTTTACATTTTTGTAGTCAAATACAGACCCACGGATAGAAAATACACAGAGCTCTTATTGAGCATGAAGTCTGTACCTATATTACATTTGTTACACAAATGTCCAAAATACCACAGTCAGTAAAATATCTGTTGGAACTCAAACTCTGACAAGAATGTAAGATCTAACAAATTCCTCCATTGCCTCGCAGACAATTTCATTTTCCACGAGGTGGAAGAACTGGCCCTTGCCAACAGGGAGGAACCGATTGACGAAGTGGAAGTACCAGGAGACATGGGAGGAAGGGACCATGGCCTCCTGGCTTTCATGATACAGAGGCAAGGGAAAGTTGTGTGTAGTCAGACATGCACTCTGGACTTGAAGAAGGCTGATTTAAGAAGCTTAAGGAACTACTGGGTGAGATCCCATGGTCGGAAATATTCAAAGAGAAGGGAGTCCAGGAGGGATGGGAGTTTCTTGAAAGTGAAATATTGAACGCACAAATGCAGACAATTCCAACAAGAAAGAAAAGTGAGATGCATCTAAAGGAACCAGTGTAGCTGGGCAAGATGGGCCATTGGCATTCAGATATGAATGCAGACTTTCAGGGAAAACCTGTAACTTTTCAAGTGCATCCTTGTCTCTCAGTGGCCAGACAGAAGCCCGCAAGCAGGACCCAAGCACAAGAGCCCTCTCTCCTCCTGTGGTTTCCAGCAACTGGTACTCAGAAGAATTGCTGCCTCCAACTGCAGAGGCAGAGCCGAGCCAATTTCTTAGCTTCCTCTATGTACAAAGGGGCTGATTATAAACCTGATGAAGAACTGATAGTCTTTACAGAGTGACTTGGCTCCTTCAGTAAGCTTGAAATAGCATTGTACATCAGCCCTGGCTCTGAATGCTACCCTCCCCCCCCAACCCCAGAGCAAGAATACCTTTTCGGCTTTGTTAAGCAGCCTTTTATCAACTGTAAATGTACTCCATTGCCTTTGAGATGACAGATGGCACTTGGAGAGTATAACTTGGATAAGAACCAGGATTCAAGGTCCCCAAGGTGACAGGAAAGTCTTTGCCACTCTGTAGCATTGAAGTTGAAGCCCACTCCAAAAGTTTGGTGGGTGAAGCCTTATTTGCTGCCTTGGTTTGTTAATAAGTCTGTTATGTACTGAGCTGAATCATAGAACAATAGGATCCAGAATCAGCAGTCTGATTGGTCCGCAGGAGCCACCCAATCCAACTCCAGGTGGAAGTGAATCCGCAACCTGATTGGCCTGCAGGAGCAGCCAATCAGGCGGCTGGCAGAAGTCAATCCACAACCTGATTGGCCCACAGGTGTAGCCCTGAAGTAGCCAATCACGCAAAGCCCATTGTGTAAATAATGTATATAAGCAGATGGTTTTGGGAAAAGGGCATTCTTCTCTTCTCCTTGATGACTAAGAGCTGAATAAAGAGCATGAAATTCACTCTCGACTCTGAGTATATTTCAAAGTCCTAAGCATGAAGCTGGCACTTGAATCTGGAAGCTGATATCACGGCAGACATCTCCAGTGTTACACTCAGTCCATGTTAAGTGTGGGCTTGCTTCCATTTGCCCTGCTACTTTCTCCCAGGGAAGCTTGCAGTTCTGAATCGGAACAAACAGCAATCTGGTTTTCTATTTGTTCTGATTTGGTGCTAAAGAGCACAGGGCAAAGGCAGAGTAATAAGAATAATGAATTTATTATACTCCACCCATCTGTCTGGGTTACCCTTGTCACTTTATGCTGCTTCCAACAAAATACAGGAGAGGGGGTGAACAACATCAAACATTAAACGCTTTCCAAAACAGGGCTGCCTTATAATCTAATAAAATGCTACAGCAGCCTTTAGTATCAGCTTAGGTAGCTTGTCCCCTTAAAAAAAAAATACTAGACAGCCAGGTTTCTAATATATTTCTACCACCCCACATCCTCCAGGAAGCAGGTGCCTATCAAAATCTTGCCTGAAGCAAACTTCCCCTCCCCAAGCAAATGTGTTGGTTGATCCTTAAGCAAAACTGAATAGGAACCAGTGACATTTCTCAGAAGGGTTGTTATAATCCCATTTGTACGGATATAGATCATCCCTAAGTGATCACCAGATTTTGCCCGAAGCAAACTTTGAAGTGAATTTGGAGGTTCCCCTTCTGGCAGAACATCTGAGGAAGTTTGTTGATAGTCAAATGCTTGTCAATAAGACTAACAGCTTGAGCTTAGTCTACTCAAAAGTAAGTCCCATTGATTTCAATGAAGCTGATTTTCAGGCAAATTGCTGTAGGATTGCAGTGGGAACACATTTTTATCAGGTTGCAAAATTTGGATACATTGCAATCCCAATGCACTTACAAAGACCCAGCCACCTGGAAGGAAATTTGATAGTCAGAAATATATATATGGCCAGCATCCAGCTGACATGCCTACTAGGGTTTCTGGATAGGTTTAGTTTTTTAAAAAATTAACAAACAAACAAACAAACAAACACAAACACACACCAAACACAGGGTATTACGAGCTGCTTTTGGAATCTTCATTTCAAAAGTAGCTTCCCATGCAGGAAAACCATGAAGTCCCTCAAAACCTTTTGGACGCATGGAATCAACCAGGTTCTGCCAGTGACCAAGTGCTTCACCTCTACACCTCTAAACTGACTAAACAAACTTTCAACAGTATCTGGAAATTTAAAAACAACCATCAAGTACAAAAATAAATACATCAAATGCCCATATTAGGTGAACTAATTTAATGCCATTGGCAGACGGCACTTAGTCTGTGACCCTCCAGATGTTGTTGGACAGCAGCAGCCATCACCACTGGCTGAATTGAGCTGGAGTTTACCACATCTGGAGGACCACAGATCCACCACCTATGGCAGCTCCCACTGTTTTCTTCAGGGCTTCCCCATGAAAACTTCCCAGTGGATCTGTGATTGTCAAGGGACAGCCAAGTGTCTCTCAAACATCGTATTAAATTCAAAAATCGATTGTAAACTCTTCATGAGTTGGCTTTTCTTTCTTTCTGCATTTTCTGTATGTAGGCATTCTCTCACATTTTTATGCCAGTAGGTTTGTTCATTTTTATTCCCTCATTGTGTGAGAGCAGAATCAGGGTTTTTTTTACTCCTTACCTCATGGCAGGTCAAGATGTTCTTGAATTTGTAATCCCATCATCTTGATTTAGAGAAGAGCCATATGACATACTTCTTAAAAGGTCTATTAAAATTTATTAGTGCTAATTTTTCATCTCCCTCAGACTGTACACTTGAACCCAGCATAATAAAGCAAAGCTGAATTTCAAAGCAAAGGCATCTCTTATTTTAAAAAAATAAATCAACGAATTAGACCATTTATGTTAAAAACTATATGGCTGTATTTAGAGATTGCTATTGTAAAACAAGCAGCTTGTAGCAAACTCTGGGAAGGGTCCCAAGATTCAGAAGAGAAATTTTGATGAATCTATTAAAGTCTGATCTGAAGGACATGCAATCATGCCATTTTTGTTTTGGCGTTGAAGTCATCCCAAGCTTTGGGGATGACTTTGTTGGCACATAGTGGCAGCATTTTCTCCCGTGCTTCTTACGCTAACTGCAACACCTGTCTGCTATCAGTATAACGTTGCGTGCTGGGTTAACACTGTTGGGAATTGCATGACTGGGAAGTTCACCATAGCACTAATGGATATGGTGGGTTCACTGGTGCAACTGGCATGCAGCATGATTGCCAGCCGCCCACTCCCTGTACACAAACTGGGGCTTAGGCAATGGAGCAACAGCCCCTTTCCTGTATTGGACTGTAAGCTTATTTCGACTCAGCCTGTGCCTAAATGAATTCTGCACAGTCTCTAGTCTTTTAAGATGCTCAACACATAATACATATTGCCATTGTGTTGGGAAATACCATGAAATGTGACTGTTGTGCTTAGCCACAGATGCGCATAGTTTAGGACTGCATTGGCAAACTTCTCTACGAGTTTCTCTAGTTCCACGGGTTAAGTCCGATTTTCAATGTCAACGGAGCTATTAGGATTCATCCATTGTATGAGGCGCTCCTCTTGATGTCGTTTTCACTTTAGAGCTTGGTAAATAAAGTGCCCGAGACTCTGACAATTTTATGCTTTGGCCGATCTTTAAATCAAAAACAGCTGAATCGATTTAAGTACTCTTTTGTAAGAGGAAAAAATTGCATCCGGGCTGACAGCCTGTGTACCAAATTTCATCCCAAAGCGATTTCAAATGACTGAGTTATAAACCTCTATAATGAAAACAGTGACATAGCCTGAACTATTGCTGAACACAGGGTGCCTGGGTAACAATGGAGAAACATTGTGTTCCCATTGAAAGTGACTAGGAGCTGATCACCATTTCTTGCTTGGGAAACATTTCCCACCTTTCATATTACCATTTTTCTTTGGGAAAGAAAAAGAGGTGACTCTTACTTTTCATTCTGGTATTTAATTAACTTTTGGCTGGAATCATTTTTCTTGTAAAATCTTTTAAATCTCAGGGGCTTTCTTATCTTGCACATCCCACCAAAAACCTCACAGACTGCTTCTCTTTTCAGCTCTTGGCAGAGTCAGGATATCCTTCAAGGAGTTTGGCAGTAACGTGGAGTCTCGGGTCCCATCCCTGCTGAGCTTGGTCTTGACTTTGCCGCACGCTGTCTCAAATTTGTCTGTACTTGAAAAGTTACAGATTTTCACTGAGAGTCTGCATTCATATCTGAGCTGAGTGACAGGCCATAGTCCCTCTCTCCAAGCACTTGGTTTTGTGTGACTCCTAGAGAAGTTTTTCTATTTCTGCACCAAAACTGATTTCAGCACCTTGGTATCAGAGAGTTGCCAAAGGCAACTTCACCTCTGTATCAAGTTCAGGCCTTAGGCCACATCACACTGGTCCAGTTTGCTTCACACCTTCTCATAGGAAAATGTATGAAATCTGCACAGCCGCCACCACATTCACTGCTTGTGAATATATGTCTTATGTTCTGCCTAACCATGCTGGGAACCAACAGCCAGTCTTCCCATCAGATCCTAACTTGGGCATGAAAGCCATATCTGGCTTGCACACTTTTGCCTATATGGTAGTCAGATATGTTGCATATTTTGAAGCAGGTCTCAATTCATTAAAATACTTGCAGGTTTCTGGGCCATCAAACCTCTGATCAAAAAGACTCTGATTATGCCAAGTAAAATAATAATAATACTTTGGATCATAATACTGTAGAACTTGTTTCTGATGAAGATTGGAGAGCACAAACTATCACTTTTTGTGGAGTTCATATATGAAATTAACAGGAAAATCATCAGCATGTTTTCTCAAAAATAAGCCCCAGTTCAATGGCACTTATGGCCAGTTAAACCAGTATGTAGTCTAAACAGGTCAACTGCGACCGTGTCATAGAGTTTATCTTAAAACTTCTTTATTCATTTACAGGAAAAGTTTTGTGCAGCTCAAAAACTCGTATGCTCACCAAGAGAAATGGTTCCAATAAAAAAGTGATATTGACTTCCTTGCATTGCCCTTTCCATTCTCGTTGGCCATCATGGATATTGCCTCCCTACCAAAGTTGTCCTGACTTTAAATTTTATTCCTTTCCCATCCCATCCTCGTCAAAGAATTGATGATCAAGACAGATTGGAAATGCCGTTCATAAGCCAAGCAGACTGGGGAGAATATATAAGGGTGTTCTCTTGGACATTTACTGCGCCCTTGCAAAACTGTCATGAAAATTTACCAATGCAGACACAAGTGGGCAAGCTGAATTTTTCAAGGTCGATTTACCGTATTGTGAGCACCAATTACTTCAGATTCAAGTGAGGTTTCACACATCTGGTGTAAAAAGAATGTCTTTATAAGTTTTCTTGGGGAGAAAATGCTTTTGGCTTACATGAAACTTCTCATTGATTTTTATAAAGATCTTGATGTAAGGCTGCAGTTATTGAGGCTAAGAAAGCAATGTTCATGCCTTATATTTGATCTTTCTGTGCTTGAAAAATGCATTAGATATTGTGGGTCTTGCCATAAGCTAAACATTTATTTTCAGGAATGTCCATTCGGCATGAGATTGTGTCATGAGAATTTTGAGATCACAAACCTCGAATATGAATACTTGCCGAAATAGATGATAGGATTAGGCCCTGCACCTTATACTTCTCTACCTTCTTTCTGTTACTTTCTAAATAAGATTTTGTCAGCCTTAGCGGAGAAGTATTTGAAATGCACACAATATTTTTGCCAGATTGGTGTATTGAATCAATTATGCTTGTAGGCAAGGGTTTAATTGCTTATTACATTTCTATCCCATCCAACGTAAGGGCTGTCGGGTGTAAAGGACCAGGGCTTTATTAGCCTTTAATTAAGGCAATATAACTCACAGCTGAACTATGGGGGGTTGTAGGCGAAGTCTGTGGCTAGTGGGTGGGGTACACAAGCAAAGTGTTCCTGCTCCCAATCTCTGGCATCTCCCTGTAAGAATGGGAAGGACCACCCCTTTTGCCCTTGAAACCCTGAAGAGCTGCTCCTAGTTACAATAGAAAATACTGAGCTAGATGGACAGTTGTTCTGACTCATACTGAGGCAGCATCCCATCTATCTTCCTGCTCATGGAATTCCCGTGCAACATGGAGTTATGCCTTGGGAGAATGAAATGTACGGACAGTACGGGGTGAGATGGTTTGATGGTTTCTTCCAATGCTCACTTCTGCTGAAGTCCACAAACACCAATGAACCATCCTCCAGATATTGGAGTGTCTCCTGGTTCAGCTTAGCTATTTGCTCCAAGCAGGAGAGCCCTTTGCTTCTGTGGGAAGAAAGGAGCTGAGATGCTACCCCTGAGATGAGGCTTCTCAGGGACCTGGTGGGAAACACCTAGGAGCCCATCCTAAGCTTCTCCAAACTCTCCATGTCCTTCTCTATTGGGCAGTGAGTTCCTCCATTGACTGGGAAACTGATTTAGCTCTGTTCTGGATTCTTGCTTGCCATTTCTATTGAGAGAAGGCAAAGTACTCGGTTGCGTTTCCTTCCCCCCTTGTCTCCATTATAAAACAACGTTCAGCAATTTCCAGGCAAGAAAGAGAGATAATTATTGTCTCTGGACTGCAGCCATTCCATCTATGGCCTCCCAGGCCCCAAAGCAGGTAGCAGGCCACCTGTCATCCAGCTGGCTTTTCAAGGAGGAATCTTCTCATATGCCAGGCATAACCTGAGTCAGCCATCCCCTCTGAGACCTTACCAATCATCTTCTTTAATGATGGAAAGCTGTGCTCTGGCTTGAAGACTCACCCGGGACATCCTTTCTTGGTGCTTGCCATTATCTTCCCCATTTGTTGCTCCATGAGTGTAAATTGTTTAAAGAGTAACATTCAGAAAGCTGATCACCTCCCCAGTTCCTACTGTAAGCTCCTCACTGCGCGGGGCCTTCTCTTTTCTTTCCCTGCTTTTTGATTTGTTTTATATTACTTTGAAAAATACTGTTGACACCGATAGTCTACATCACAGACTGGCTGGATGCAGAGGATTGGTGGGAGGCGGCAGTGGGGAATCCCCCAAGGGAGCCCCCTGGGAAGTCGGCTCAGAGCCAGGGGATTGTTGGTGGGATGATGGGGAGTGGTCAGAGGGAGAAGGGGGGACAGATTGGGAGAAGGAAGGGTCATATGCAGAGGAGGTAACAGGGTATAGTGAGCAGGAAGAGCCAGGACAGAGGACAGTTCAGACTCTGAGGGAGAAGAGGGGTCTGGAGAGGTTTGGGGCCAGAACACTGAAGCCCAGGAGTCTCCCCCTCCTGCTGCAGGAGCCAGGGAGGCTTCCTTACCCAACTGCGCCCATCTCCCCTTCCCCTTGGTCTCCCAGGGCAGACAGGGAAATGAAGTGGGCGTAGTTTGAGACTGCTTGGGAAAGACCCAGGGAAGGAGTAGCATTAGTGGGTACTGAGAAGGCAAGGCATTCAGTCCTCGCCCCTGCCTCCTCCAGGCAAGATCTGCAGAGAAGGGTTGCTGGGACCACTAGACCAGAGTGCTTCTGTTTCACTTTGAAGAAAGACTTAACTTTACTAAGTTCTGGAGATCTGTTGTTTTATTGCGGCCTCACACCAGACCCGAGCCCTGACAGTCCATTGCCTTTATCTTTGCATTATTCCATTTCTAGCCCACCTTTCTGTCATTTTATTTTTCTTCATTTATTTATTGAATTTATATACCACCCTATACCCAGAGGTCTCAGGGTGGTTCGCAGAACAAAATCAAAATATTAAACCACAATATATCAATACCCCCACTGTAAAAAAAACAACACCACCCCCACATTTCAAAAGGGCATAGAATGTCAATCAAATCAACCAAAGGCCTGATGAAAAATGGAACATTTTTGCCTGGCACCTAAAGGTGTATAAGGAAGTGCCCAGGCATACTTCCCTGGGGAGAGCATTCCACAGACAGGGAGCCACTGCACAGAAGGCCCCATTCTCGTGTTGCCACCCTTGAGGAGGAGGCACACACAGAAGAACATGAAGGACATTGGGGCTTTTAAGCCACTTTCCTGTAGGGAAGCGCCCTCTCCCCACAGTCACTAAGGGCTACTGTGGGGTTGCACTCCTTTCCTGCTCCTGATCTCTGGCGTCCCCAGGTAGGACTGCAATGGACACCCACCTGTCCCCTTGAAAGTCTGAAGAACTGCTGAGATAGATGGATCAATGGTCTGACTCAGTACAAGGCAGCTTCCCATCTTTCTTTCTCCTCATGGATTTCCCAGGTACCTCATTGGTTTTTGTGGATTGCAGTAGGAAGAGCACAGCAGGGAGATGGCCAGCCTTCGGTGGAAGCTTGTTTTGTCCCCTTCCTGGCAGAACGAACTGCTCCAGCAGCCAGTTGCCCCAGGACTTCAGAGCTGTAGACTCCTAAGCCCTGCAAGTGTCTGTTGTTTCTTCATTCTGTATTATTGCATTCTATATCATTGCAATCTGTTGCAAGCTACCTCAAGGATCATCCGACAGAAAGGTGGGGTAGAAAACCTTCCAATTTAATTAGTTAAGGTGGAGCTTCAGCTAAAGATTGAAATTGTCATGATGATGAGAAAGATGGGCCAAGGGGACCGAAGAGACCTAGACCCAAAACAGCTCTGAGTGGCACTCCTCTTACTATACCGAATGGGCTCACCACTCTAATTGCCAATGCCTGTCAAATAGGGCTCGCATCAGAGGGATGCCCTACCTGCATCTATAGAAAATGGCTTTCAATTTAGTAGTGGGAATTCAAGCTGCATGTCACTTTCCGGACCCATTTTCTTAACTGTGGGAGGAACGCTATGGGATTATTATTTTTTTGGAGAATGTGTTGTTGCTGCAATAAGTTGGCGGCAACTGTTTATTGCTGTAGATTTTTTAGCCTGCTGTATCCTTCCCGCTGTTTTAAGACCTCGGCCATTGCTGCCTTCTTTCCCATCTTTTCCTCTGTAAGAGTGCGCCCAGCCCTCTCCCCTAAAGGTGCCAGGGGGGAAGAAATGCTTCAAATCCCTATTAGCGCTCTGACCCTGCTGGCGCAGTTCTTGCAGATGGGCTTTGCTGAGCTGGCTGTTGGCCACTTACAGTGGCTAATTAATACAAAGCGCTGCATACTCTCCAAGCTGCTTAGCCAGCAGGGATATCTAAAGCTCCTTTGTTCTTCGTCTTTTGTTCCATTTCAGATCTTTGCACAGAAGCATGATCCTCCAATATCCCTGAGCTCTGGAAATGGATGCAAAAAAAAATTTCACTCTGCAAAGTGCAGGAGGTAGTGCCCAATGTAGATTTCAGACATTGAAGCAACCCCCCAAGTGTTTGAGTTCTTTTTATTTTTAAAGATACTAGCCTTCGCAGCTGGAAGCATGTGGGCATTTTTCTTTTTTATTTGTTCAACAGGCAAGGATAGGCACCCTGGATCTACATGCTTTTCTGACCTACCTCTGTTTTTCTGTGAGCCCTCTTCTAAATTTCAGGTGCTAGAAATGTGGTTTATTGTATACCCAGTGTATTCTAGAAAATTCCTTCTTCCAGGGCACTCAAAACATATGAACAGTACAAACAGGATAATAAATACAAAAATAAATAAATAAGAAATTATGCTACCACGAACAAATAAAATACATGTTTTTGCAAAGATTACTATGGAAATTTATATGAAATTTGACAGTTGCAAAATCGGGGGTGGGGGCATGGTTGCACTTATAGCCCAGGGATGGTTTCATAAAATAATATAATGTGTGAAGAAAATAAGCTAAATGCTAAGAAACCCAAGCCCCTCATGGACTGGATAATCTTGACATTTAATATGGCTTTGCATGTGGTCATAAAACATTACTGACTCCTTGAGTTTTTGTGAGTTACTCCCTGATGAGAGGTGCCTTGAAACAACAGCCCATGCTGGAAGTCAGAATGTTCCATGTTATCCCATATCTCATAACAAGAAATCAACCTCTGGGTTGGATCTTCACCATCATCATTGATCTTGTGTGGATTGTGGATCTTTCTCTGTCTGCAAAAACTGATGCTTGGTTTACTGCTTGCACTACCGCTTGCTGGGCTTTTGTTACCATCAAGCATTGTTACTGATGGCTCCCCTGGGTTGCCTGAAAGCCAGCAGGTCACAAGGGGAGTGTAACCATGAGTTTTGTGTCCTTTTAAAGGAATACTGCAAGGGGCGATGGGATAACTACTTTGCCTGCGAATGACTGCTTCCTCCTGTGCAAGATGGCCTGTTGGCAGATACCATCTGAGAGGCCCTTCTCTCAGAGGCCAGGCATCCTCAGTTGGGGTGCCTTGGCTTTGCAGTGTCTTATGCACCTGGCACCCATTTTTAGGAGTTTGTTTGCCTGAGCCTTCAGGGTCATTTCATTTGTGCTGGGGTTCCCCTCCCTCGGCGGTTCAGTTTGGTGCTCTGTTCCCATTTTTTAGCCAACAATCGTTTTTTGGTTTTGCAATTCGTTTGTACTTGCAACCTGCCTTGAAAATGATGATCGAAAGTCTTGATGAGGGAAATGGGAACGGCAGCTCTTTCCCCCCCACTGAAGTGGGCACAAAGGTCAAGGATTCTATTATCAGTGTGGTATAATAGTTAGAGCATTGGACTAGGACCTGCAAGATATCAGGATTCATTTGGCCATAAAGCTTACTGAGTGAGCCAGTCACTCACTCACAACCTGACCTACTTACCTAACCTGGTGCTCTCAGTGTTCATGGAACTAAATAGAGGTCCTCACTCCAAAGATCTTACAAATTATAATTCAACTCAGGGGAAATAACAGAGGAAGGGGAGGTAAAGGGGTAAACAGGGAACCAAGGTGTGATTCTCTCCATTGAAAAGAAAAAAGGCATGTCTGACTATATTCCAAGGAACCTTTCCCAAGTGTGATGTTGTCTAAATGAAAAATAACTTCCCGTCCTCTCCACAGGTTGGTGTTATAGGAGAGGAAGAGGAATGGATAACTTTGTGCGAGGTGGAGAAAGAATCAGATGCTCAGATGCTGGAGATCCCAAACCTCACCCCTTATACTCATTACAGGTGAGAACAGCAAGTAATTAATTGCTGCACCAACATGCTACTGAGTGTCAGGCAGCAAGGGACAGCTTCCCAGCCTGCAAGCAGCTGGTGGGAGGAGAAATGATGGAGGAAAATTTACACCTTGAAAGAGTTTGCACTTCAGTGACCCCACTTGATGTATTTTAATTGTCACCTTCACGTAGCAAAATAATTAATCAATCTGGCAATGGGAGCAAGGTATGCAAAGTGCACTGCTAAATAGTGCCGTTGAATAACTGAACACATACCTGATGCAGATTTTGTCTAGACTAAAAGTTGCACCAGTTCAATTAAAATTGATCTTGTTTTGTTTGTGGGGAAGCTGATCTGAAACGAGCTGAATGCTCATTATATCACTTTGGCTTGATTCAGTGGGTAAAGTCAGTATAACTCAGTTCTCTTTTCTTCTCACCCCAATCCCATCATTCTACTTAAATGAACTCAGGGGTGTTGCAGAACCAAACAAGGCTCCCATCAATGTCAAGTGCCGTCAATAAGAGGGACATCCCATTCCTAATTTAATTTAACAATTCTGCCTGCTCTTCTTTGACTATATTTGAAAATTCCACCTCCTTAGCCTGTGAAGCTGCCCCAGAAATGCGGATTTAAGGAGCAATAACTTTTCTGAAGCTAAGCAGGTCTGGGTCTGGTTGCTGGCTAGGAGGCATTATTCCCAGGCTTTGGTAAAAAAACAAAAGTTTTGGTGCAAAACTGGGGTGGAAACACTTTCAAACTACTGCTTTGTTTATTGCTGTTGCTTTTTAATCTCTTGTTTACTTGTTTAATTTTTGTCCTGGAAATGTATTTACATCAAAGGGCAGGCTGCACTTTCACCAGGTAGACAGATACCCTGTTTCTCATATTTTAAGACATACCCATAAAATAAGCCATAGCAGGATTTTTAAGCATTCAAGGAATATAAGCCATACCCCGAAAATAAGACATAGTGATAGGCGCAGCAGCAATGCTGGCCGCGGCAGGAGGAGGAGGAGGAGGGGAAAAAATAAGACATCCCTTGAAAATAAGCCATAGTGGTTTTTTTAAGGAAAAAATAAATATAAGACATGTCTTATAATATGAGAAACACGGGTAAATGCAAATCAAACACTCCAGTGTAATTACTTTTAAATGACCTCACCGTTTCAATATAAAATTATATTATTACGTATTTCAATATAAAATGACATTTGGGGGAAAAATTACATACTGGTAGAAGGTTAGCTGCATATTAGTGTGGCACCACAAAAGCAGGCAACCAGTGGCACTTTCATCAACCTCCCTTCCCTTCTCACCTCCTGCCTCTCAGCCACCATTGTTTATTTCACAATAAATGTGTTAGGACTTAAAAGTGCCATGGGCTTTTTTTGTTGTTTCTGATCTAAGAGATTCTCTGGTAAGTATTTGCAAATGCAATAAGGTTGCTGATAGCATTTCCCTTGTTCATACTTATTCCTCAGCATCAACTTAATGTGTCCCTCTTGACAAGGCATTTCGGTCTAAATAAGTTATATCAAATGGTGAGGAACAAGGGCAAAGGTCTGTAATGTTGCTATTTTAGCAAGTACTCTTCACAATAGAACATTGTTGCCTGAAAGCATTCAGAGATCCTTGAGAGGAGGAGTTTTGAGCAGCAATTGCTTTGTGAGGCACATTCTCACGATTCAAAAAATAGGCCTGGTGTATGTTTGACCAGATTCAGTTATTTACAGTATATAAGTCATCTGCCACATTCATATATGCTTCTGATAAAGCTAAGTGTTGGGGTAGAAGAGGTTAGAGAGTTCTCCTTAGAGGAGAATGGAGCACCAGAAAATAGAAGCAGCCTTTCTTTCTGGCTTGTTTCATTCCAGCTCTGCACCTTTGCTACTTTTACAGTAATGCTTACGCATTTCCTTGGCTCCGTAACCCCAGCCTTTGAGTTGAAGTTGGGTGGAATTTTTCATCATCATAATAGATTGCGTTAACAGCGCTTTGGGGTGTTTATGAGATCAACTGAATAATGTCATCTGAGAACAGGCATGAAGGAATATGCTGGGGAATAGCTCTGGCTGACCTACTTGCTTATCATACTTGAAAGCCGCTCCTGCTTCATTCCCCTGTATCAGATTGCCACACAGGAGCAGGACAGGAGGGTGGGCAGGCAGGCAGGCAGGGGGACAGCTGGCAATGCTACCTGGGTGCATTGCTTGATGAAAAGTCCATTATACGACACTAGCTAACCCAACATAAGAGTCTGCTCTGATCCATCCATTACACTTTTGCAAATTGATCTCCAAACTGAATTACTTCCATCACATTCACCATCCTTTTGAGCCCTCTGAAGCCATTGTGTGACTGTCCATAAGATGATGAAATGAGATGCGTCTCCCAAATGCCACTTGGGCTTATCAGCTCCATCATCTTGCCAGGTCTTGGCACGGCATTCCTACATGATGAAAAGGTGGGAGGGAATATAAAGCACTAATTATTGGACTTAGACTGCATCTTTGTCAAATGTGCTTCTTTTCTACTGTGCCCTGTCAGTGTTTGGGAAATTAATGGTGTTGTTTTGCTTAATGCATTTCCCTTTAATGCACTTTCTTAACGAGATCTGAGCAGATAGACTAATGGCATTACACAAGCTCGCACAACCTTTCTTCAATCCCAGTCTAGCCAGCAGTCAGCAGGGACAAGTTGAGCAGCTAACGTGTTAGCACAAGGAAGCCTGAACGGACAGTCTCTCCTGTCGCTTTTGTTATGGTGGCCGTATGCATCTCTAATGCCTTTTCTGAAACTGGTGCCATCACAAGGAGGAGTGATTGCTGTCATAATTTGGAACAAATGGGATTGATTTTGATCCAAGAGTTCATATTTGGAAACCTACAAATCTTGCATCAAAGGCAAGCTATTTGTTCCACATCAACTGTGTTTGGGCAGGGATCATTAGGGAAGTGTTTGGGCAATGGACTCGTT
Source organism: Zootoca vivipara (assembly GCF_965207765.1). NCBI lineage: Eukaryota > Metazoa > Chordata > Lepidosauria > Squamata > Lacertidae > Zootoca > Zootoca vivipara. Next base: position 51,767,222 of record NC_142596.1, read on the forward strand.
CCAGAGAAAGTTGGACAAACCTAAATGGAGTTAAGAATACTGTACAATTGCTTCTTTCTGGATTGAACTCAATGTGATAGCCACATTTGCAAAGGGAAGGAAAGCAACCTCTAAACCACTGAGCCTAGGGCTTGCTGATCAGAAGGTTGGCAGTTCGAATCCCCACAACAGGGTGAGCTCTCGTTGCTCGGTCCCAGCTCCTGCCAACCTAGAAGTTCCAAAGCACAAGTAGATAAATAGGTACCGCTACAGCGGGAAGGTAAACGGCATTTCCGTGTGCTGCTCTGGTTCGCCAGAAGCGGCTTTGTCATGCTGGCCACATGACCTGGAAGCTGTACGCTGGCTCCCTCGGCCAACAACATGAGATGAGCGCCGCAACCCCAGAGTCCGTCACGACTGGACCTAATGGTCAGGGGTCCCTTTACCTTTACCTTTAACCAACTAAAGCTTTAGGTAATGATGGCCAGTTCTAATTGGGGAGAACAAATTTTAATCAGGGAGGCTGAGAGTCAAGCTCACCCTTGTTCATTTTTAGATGCTGTTTGGTCTTCTTGTGAAAGTGTAATAAAGAATGAAATAATAAAGAATGAAACAGGGAAATATTCAGGTGCTGAGGGGAAACAAACCATGACCTCAGCATGACCTGTGGCTCAGCGTGACATTCCAACTAGGAATTCTGGTTAGTTTTTCTCCACCAAACCATGATCAATAAGCCAAGAACAAACCTTGGCCACAGTTGGTGGCTGTTGGGAGTGAAATTTTAGAAACTAAAATTTCTGTAATTACTTGAAAGCCCAAACAAGAAATCTGCCATTTTCTTTTATTTGCGCTTTCCAATACTGTATATATATTTTTGACCTGCTCAGTGGGCTGTCATTATCATTCTTTCAGTTTAAGTTATCTGATCAAAAAGAATATTTGCCCCTTGAAAATCTCACAATTGTAACATATACCACCTGCCATTTATCTTTGACCAATGCTGGTGTTAGTCACTTTAAAAAAATCAGTTTGATGAAGAAGGATTTCTAGAGGTTCTGTTTTCAACCCTATGTGACTCTTCTAAATCTTTCTGTACACTTTCTATTTGTTCCTCTCTGTGTCCTTCAGGTTCAGGATGAGGCAGGTGAATGTGGTTGGGCAAAGTCCGCTCAGCCAGCCATCGCGTGTCATCCAAACTCTCCAGGCACCGCCAGACGTTGCGCCAGGGAGTGTGACTGTGCGCACGGCCAGTGAGACCAGCTTGTGGGTCCGCTGGGTGGTAAGTTGATCGTAACAAGACAGCGTAGGAGTAGGAACAACATTCAAACTTTTCCCTTAGGCAAGGAGCCCAAAACTCACAAATGTCTTTTGCAGAGAAAGCCATTTATTTCCTTTTTTCCCAAGCACTGCAGTCGTATCTGAAGCTCCACATTTCTGGCTATATGCCAGGATAGGATGTGCTCACTAATGGACCAAACAATAAAAGCATAGCAAGGAATTATAAACGTGATATAATTGGAATAGACCAGATGCTGCCTCTTGTTTGTTTATGGTGATGTGTTTCTGAAGAAATGCCATGAAATTTGGTTCATTGTGTAGCCACTTTCATCCTAAGTTACTGAAATTGCAAAGAGATATTTTCCCCCTACACAGAAGGAAACAGTGCCAATGTGGAGGTTATATCCATGTGATAGATTGCAGAGCTAAGTGATTAACTCTGGAATCGGGTGATAAATTGCAGGGCCATTGATAAATGAATTTATCATGTAGCTTTGACTACTGTACCCACCCCTCAGCCTATCTGACTGAAATCCATTCAGTTATTCCAATTTCCTCTGCTATTCCACTCCAAACAGCCTTCCCAAGGATATTTCTTCCTGGTTTTCTTCTCAGCACCCAATGGATGCTCCCAAAGGTTCTTACGTAAGACGGAAACTGCAGCAGCTCGTCTGGCAATCAGGAAAACATTCTGTGCATATGTTTTCTGAATACTCAGAAGCCCTTTGAATTCTCCAAGTCATTGGGGCATTCCTATAACAACAAGGAATTAATGTCTGCTTGTATTTGGCATCTGGTCTCAGGAGCCTGCTGCTCAAGGGAGAATGAGCTGCAGATCCCGCCAGGTGCACCCAAGCTTTTGGTATGTGCCTAAAGTAGCTATTTGGATCCCAGTCAAAGAGGCGGGAAGTTATTGTAAGCAGAGAAGATGGATGAATGGGCAGAGAGCCAGTGAGGCAGGCAAAGATGAAAGGGGCGTATCATGTGACTTTGCAATTAACTGCATTAATATTGTTGCTGGCCATTTGTGCATCTCTGATAATGGTCCAGAAAGAACTATCAGCTCCGGAGATTTTTACACCCATGAATTAAAGCCTCATTTATGGGCCAATGAGACAAAAAAGAAAGAAGGAAGGAAGGAGAATCTTCTGTGGTTCCTGAGTTGAGGAGCAAAGGCGGATCTGCCTATCTGCAACATGCTTGCAAGTTGTGGCAATGTGGAGCTGAACCTGTGCAGGGTTGGGCTCAGAGGAGTTTCCTGCTGCCCTTGCCATCACTCCCCTTCCACTGAAGTGGATATGGACACGGCTGATCCACTCCAGGGCTGGCCACTGCAGCCTTAACATTAAGGTGCTAAATGCATACAGTTGTACCTTGGAAGTCAAACGGAATCTGTTCTGGAAGTCCGTTTGACTTCCAAAACGTTCAGAAACCCAAGCTCGGCTTTTGATTGGCTGCAGGAAGCTCCTGCAGCCAATCGGAAGCTGCGGAAGCCCCATCAGACGTTCAGCCTCCAAAAGAACGTTAGAAAACTGGAACACTCACTTCCGGGTTTTGATCATCCGGGAGCCAATTTGTTTGGGAGCCAAGGCATTCGAGATCCAAGGTACGACTGTACTGGTGCCAAGTTCCATGTTCACGGTCCAGAAGTGAACAAAATATTACAGTGTGACATGTTCCTGTTCAGGTGCCAGCCAGCCAGCTAGGTGTGCCCTGTGATATTCCATTCCATTTCACCTCTCCCTCATGTGCTCCTTTTGGGAGGGGTGGGGCGGTGTCTGTCTGTCATTCAGCTGAGCACTCTCACTCCTCAATAGGGTGTTTTGGGCTTCCCCCCCTAAACTCCTGCAAGCCCCCTCTAAAAAAACAACTTCCAAATACCTCCCTCTTGGGTGTGGAGCGAACCACTCTGGCTCCCTCGGGATCCACACTTGGAGAATAAAAGTGCTCTTAGTATATGGTGTTTCCTCCTGTTTGTGCCAACTGAAAGATCTGACCCAATGTGGGTGACAAATGCCACAGAAGACCACATCCTGAACTTTTAAACCCCCATCTTTCCCATCACTAACATGCCACCCTTTCCCTCCATGCCCAGCCTCTGCCTGACTCCCAGTACAACGGGAACCCAGAGTCAGTGGGTTACAGGATTAAATACTGGTGTGTGGATGTGCAGCCTCTGATACTGACAAAGGTAATCAATGATCGGCTGGAGAGGGAGCACACCATCGAGGATCTAGAGGAGTGGACAGAATATGAACTGCAGATCCAAGCTTTCAACGCCATTGGGGCAGGACCCTGGAGCGAGGTGATGCGAGGTCGCACGCGGGAGTCAGGTAGGTTATGTGGCACGACTCTTGGTGATCTCCAAACTCCTAAAATGATATCTGCTTTTCCTTCTGATTTTACACTGGCCTGCTGCTGGCTTGTTTAACGTATTTATATCCTGCCTTTCTCCCAAGCTGGGATTTGTGGCTGCTTCCACCATTTAAAGACATCGCTATGAAGTACAAAGTAATTAGATGACATGAAAACAATAGTTACAATACATTAAAGCACACTTAGAACCAGCATTAAAGTACAGTTTGCCCTGACAGAGCCCAGTGGTCAGCACTGTCTGCACTTCGGATTCCAAAGACCTGTCTGAAAAGGAGGGTCTTAACCTTAGGGACCCAGGTGGCACTGTGGTTAAACCACTGAGCCTAGGGCTTGCTGATCAGAAGGTCGGCGGTTCGAATCCCTGTGACGGGGTGAGCTCCCGTTGCTTGGTCCCAGCTCCTGCCAACCTAGCAGCTCGAAAGCATGTCAAAATGCAAGTAGATAAATAGGGACAGCTCCGGCGGGAAGGTAAACAGCGTTTCCATGTGCTGCTCTGGTTTGCCAGAAGCGGCTTCGTCATGCTGGCCACATGACCTGGAAGCTATACGCCAGCTCCCTCGGCCAATAATGCGAGATGAGTGCGCAACCCCAGAGTCGGTCACGACTGGACCTAATGGTCAGGGGTCCCTTTACCTTTAACCTGCTGGCAGAGGGATGGCAAAAAGGGAGCCAGTCTATTCTCCCTTGGAAGGGAATCTCACCACCTGGGAGCCGCTACAGAAAATCCATTCTCTCTGTCTCTTGTGTGACATCAACTAAGTGTGTTGATGGGACTGAGAGAAGATGCTTATCTGAGGATCTTAGCACCCAGGCAAGTTCATATAGGGAGACATGATCTTTCAGGTAGCCTGGGCCCAAGGCAAGCTGATGTTGGATTTATTATTTATTTATTGCATTTCTTTGGGTATATATGTGTATAAAAGTCTCAAAAGTCTCAAAGCAACTTAGCAATGCAACTTTATGCATTGAGGGCACTTCTACATAAGTCATATGCAGCTCCCTGATGCAGACGCAGCGCTCCGAGGCACAACCTGCCTTCTTGCCCAGGGGCCAATAAGACAGAACACTGAGTGCGAGAGACTAGGGCGCAGAGTTTAGCTTTGCATCTCTGCTGTTGAAAGCCGTTTGAAAACCTTACTAGAGGTATCAATAATACATGGGGATTAGAGAAATTTGTGGAGGATAAGACAGCCAATGGCTATGTTTTACCTCCCGTCTCAGAGTCAGTCGGCTTCTGATACCAGTTGCTGGCAATTGCAAGTAGGGAGAGCATGACTGCGCTCGGCTGCTTCCCAGAGGCATTTGACTTATCACTGTGAATCGTGGACTTTGGTCTGATCCAGCAAAGCTCTTCGAAAACTACATGATACATACAAATTCATGGGGGGGGGGGGAGAGAGCCCTGAAATTTGCAAATGAAACTCCTGCAAGGGAGATAGGAATTTTGTGCAGAGGACTGCATGTGAGGGGTTGAGCTGAACTCATTACCTTGTGGCCATTTTCTTGTGTTCAGCATCATCCCTCTGGGTCCCAGATACATCATTACCTTTGCTTGATGGCCTCAACGGTAAGGAATCCTGACCAGAACAGTGACTCACTCATAGATGCAGTGGGTGGCCTCCTCTGAGGGTGAGTCATTTTGCCTCTTGCCCACATTGGAGGTGATTGGATCATTCGTTCAGTCCCAGTGCAAAGAGACAGCAGAACTCCCTATTCCATTTTTGCTGATTTACTGGGAGGCTGATGAAAAGGAGGCCACCTAGAGCCTCGTAGGAGCCTTTAATTATGAAATCAATTTCTTTCTCATCGCATGTTAGCAGCCCTCTCAAGCTGCAGAGAATTTGCTCAGGGAGTGACAGGTACCGACTTCCTTAGCTACTAGTTATTAGAACCTTCGGGCGGCCAGGAAGGGCGGGCACAGAGAAATGGGTTTCAAAATGCATCTATTATTTTGCTTTCTACAACCTCTGCCAGCACATCTCTCAACAGCAAACATTTCACCTCTTGTAATCTGGGAACGTGCTTACTTGGGTGGTCCAGGTTTTGCAAGGAGAAATCTCAACCAGGCAAGGCTCTGGGACTCCTGCCCAGCGGCAGCAAGGCGAGGGATAAGCAATGCTCGCTCATTAGCATCTGCGGAAGGTAGTTATTAAGCTGTTATCTAGATAACTTCAAGGAAAGCTCCTCTCTCTCAGCTCCAGCCCACATGCATCCGACGTAATTTACCTTTCTGCTGCGGGTGAATAATTGAGCGGAGTGACCTTTCTTGAATTAAGTATTCAACAGTGAAAGTAAATCACCGTCTTCGCTAACCTGCACAATGAGCAAGGGTTGTGTTTGCAATTTGTCTCCATAATCATAGAGGGGCTGCCCATTGCTACTGCATGGTTAAGGCTGGGTCCCATTTATCACTTTAAACAAGATTTCAGCCTTTTTTCTTGTTATAAACAGCTCAGCATCTCCAAATTTGCATATTTTCATTAGTGCTGGGGTAAGGGTTCAATTAAAGCCAGAGGAGCCTGGCAGGATGCAGAAGTGCGAGAGAGTTGTTGAGGTTGACTATGACAAATAAGTATGAAACACTGATACCCATTGTACATAATCAGTGCGCCACATGACCCGTTTCAAGCATCTCTATGGGGGTCAGCAGAAAACAGCTAGGTTTATGGGCACGCCAGTCCCCCAACCACTTAAGCAGGAGTTTGTGGGGTTAATCTGATTTAATTGTGCTCAACGGTCACCGTATTTACTCAGGCATACATTCCATAGATTTCAGTGAGATGTGCAGTAACCATATGGCCACTTTGCCACGAGCCAAACTCCACATTCTTAATACGTCTAATTTAAAAAACAAAACAAAAAAACAAATTATGAGCTGATCTTTAGTGTTCAGTCACGTCACATGCTTCAGGGAGGTAAGGGCCCATAATCCTACCACCCCCACCCCCATTTTGGATTCTGGGGGATTGCAAAGACAATCAAAGCCATCAACACAAAACTGTTCTCGCAGCACCCAGTTGGCCAGGTGGAACTGGAGCAGCCCATGATTTTTTATGCATATTTGCCAGTCTAAGCAGTAAGAGGCACTGTTGTTTAGTCGTTTAGTCGTGTCCGACTCTTCGTGACCCCATGGACCATAGCACGCCAGGCACTCCTGTCTTGCACTGCCTCCCGCAGTTTGGTCAAACTCATGTTCGTAGCTTCGAGAACACTGTCCAACCATCTTGTCCTCTGTCGTCCCCTTCTCCTAGTGCCCTCAATCTTTCCCAACATCAGGGTCTTTTCCAAGGATTCTTCTCTTCTCATGAGGTGGCCAAAGTATTGGAGCCTCAGCTTCACGATCTGTCCTTCCAGGGAGCACTCAGGGCTGATTTCCTTAAGAATGGATAAGTTTGATCTTCTAGCAGTCCATGGGACTCTCAAGAGTCTCCTCCAGCACCATAATTCAAAAGCATCAATTCTTCGACGATCAGCCTTCTTTATGGTCCAGCTCTCACTTCCATACATCACTACTGGGAAAACCATAGCTTTAACTATACGGACCTTTGTCGGCAAAGTGATGTCTCTGCTTTTTAAGATGCTGTCTAGGTTTGTCATTGCTTTTCTCCCAAGAAGCAGGCGTCTTTTAATTTCGTGAGTGCTGTCACCATCTGCAGTGATCAAGGAGCCCAAGAAAGTAAAATCTCTCACTGCCTCCATTTCTTCCCCTTCTATTTGCCAGGAGGTGATGGGACCAGTGGCCATGATCTTGGTTTTTTTGATGTTGAGCTTCAGACCATATTTTGCGCTCTCCTCTTTCACCCTCATTAAAAGGTTCTTTAATTCCTCCTCGCTTTCTGCCATCAAGGTTGTGTCATCTGCATATCTGAGGTTGTTGATATTTCTTCCGGCAATCTTAATTCCGGCTTGGGATTCATCTAGTCCAGCCTTTCGCATGATGAATTCTGCATATAAGTTAAATAAGCAGGGAGACAATATACAACCTTGTCGTACTCCTTTCCCAATTTTGAACCAATCAGTTGTTCCATATCCAGTTCTAACTGTAGCTTCTTGTCCCACATAGAGATTTCTCAGGAGACAGATGAGGTGATCAGGCACTCCCATTTCTTTAAGAACTTGCCATAGTTTGCTGTGGTCGACACAGTCAAAGGCTTTTGCATAGTCAATGAAGCAGAAGTAGACGTTTTTCTGGAACTCTCTAGCTTTCTCCATAATCCAGCGCATGTTTGCTATTTGGTCTCTGGTTCCTCTGCCCTTTCGAAATCCAGCTTGCACTTCTGGGAGTTCTCGGTCCACATACTGCCTAAGCCTGCCTTGTAGAATTTTAAGCATAACCTTGCTAGCGTGTGAAATGAGCGCAATTGTACGGTAGTTGGAGCATTCTTTGGCACTGCCCTTCTTTGGAATTGGGATGTAGACTGATCTTTTCCAATCCTCTGGCCATTGCTGAGTTTTCCAAACTTGCTGGCATATTGGGTGTAGCACCTTAACAGCATCATCTTTTAAAATTTTAAATAGTTCAGCTGGAATGTCATCACTTCCACTGGCCTTGTTATTAGCAATGCTTTCTAAGGCCCATTTGACTTCACTCTCCAAGATGTCTGGCTCAAGGTCAGCAACCACACTACCTGGGGTGTATGAGACCTCCATATCTTTCTGGTATAATTCCTCTGTGTATTCTTGCCACCTCTTCTTGATGTCTTCTGCTTCTGTTAGGTCCTTACCACTTTTGTCCTTGATTATGGTAATCTTTGTACGAAATGTTCCTTTCATATCTCCAATTTTCTTGAACAGATCTCTGGTTTTCCCCATTCTATTGTTTTCCTCTATTTCTTTGCATTGCTCATTTAAGAAGACCCTCTTGTCTCTCCTTGCTGTTTTTTGGAAATCTGCATTCAGTTTCCTGTATCTTTCCCTATCTCCCTTGCATTTTGCTTGCCTCCTCTCCTCCGCTATTTGTAAGGCCTCGTTGGATAGCCATTTTGCTTTCTTGCATTTCCTTTTCCTTGGGATGGTTTTCGTTGCTGCCTCCTGTATAATGTTACGAGCCTCCATCCATAGTTCTTCAGGCACTCTGTCCACCAAATCTAAATCCTTAAACCTGTTCCTCACTTCCACTGTGTATTCATAAGGGATTTGATTCAGATTGTATCTTACTGGCCCAGTGGTTTTTCCTACTTTCTTCAGTTTAAGCTGGAATTTTGCTATAAGAAGCTGATGATCTGAGTTACAGTCAGCTCCAGGTCTTGTTTCTGCTGACTGTATAGAGCTTCTCCATCTTTGGCTGCAGAGAATATAATCAATCTGATTTCGATGCTGCCCATTTGGTGATATCCATGTGTAGAGTCGTCTCTTGTGTTGTTGGAAGAGAGTGTTGGAAGAGAGTGTAAGAGGCACTAGCTGGTCTTAGAAAGGAGGAGGGTCTTTCTAGATCTGCATCTTCTTCAAAGGAAAGTAGTCCTCTTCATTTAAGAGTGTGTGCCTTACATACATGAAGCCCCAGCTTTGATCCCTTCTTCAGTTGAAATAAAATCTGACTTTTGAAGGGTTGGAAGAATCTCCTTTCCAAAACCCTTAATAACTGCAGTTTGAGGCTTGTCGTTAGTCTTAGGAAAGCTAGATAGGGATATTGCTGCTGGGTTTTTTTTACCAGTAAAAGGAAGGTTCTCATTTGAGGGGCGGCAGGAGAAGTGGCAGAAAGAAGATGAGCAATTTAGTCACCCAACCCATTCAGGACAGGACTAGGGATTACAGGGAGCTGGATATTTATGTATTATTTTTTTTATCAGTTTATATCCTGCCCTTTGTACATAGACCTCAGGGTGAGTTACAACAGAAAAAAGTAATTTTGCAGGTGCAATCCGGGTAAATATATGGGGTTCCTGCCTTAGGAAAATCAATAATTCCTTTATTCAAAAGGAAAATGTCCTTGCAGGCACCTTGGTTGGTGGTAGCTGAGCTTCAAATATGGCATCTTTGGCAATTACTTGTAGCTGAGTAAGATTGTCTTTCATGAACACAGTCTTAACAGTGAGTCCACTCACTGTGGACGTCCTTCCACAGTGGGGAACATAGGTTTCTGGGCAGGAGTTGATCATGTGAGGGTTTGCCAAGCATGCCTTCCTCTTAACGCGTTTCTCCCTTTCGTCCTGAGTATGAGCGTCTTCAAAGTCCACGACACCTTTGGTAAAGGCTGTTCTCCAATTGGAGCGCTCACAGGCCAGTGATTCCCAATTGCCAATGTTTATACTACTTTTTTTTTTTTTAGATTTTCCTTGGGAGAGTTTTTAAACCTCTTCTTTTGTTGACCACCAGCATTACGATTTCCATTTTTAAGTTGAGAATAGAGTAGTTGCTTATCCACTGGTATTAACCTAATTGCCTCTTGCAGTTTATATATGCTACTCTCATTCCACAGCTTGGGTTTGGGCAAAAGCACACACCTTTGCAACACACTTGAAAGATTGGTGGAACTGCTAAACACACGGCCATACTTTGATTGGCAGCCTTCAAAGCCCTGGTGCCACTCCACTTTGAATCAGAAGCTACAGCTTAGCAGGTTACTAGAAATGGGCAGTTCAGAATATATTGCTGGGGCAAGCAGGGGCAAGGGCACCTGGAAACTGGGAGGAAGTGGTCAAGGAGCAGAGGATAAACACATTTGACAGGGAAGATGGTAGAGATCATTCAAGTGGGATTTTGAACGGGAAAAAAGAGCAAGCCTCTCTGACTGTGGATTGCCCCCATGCTGCTCACAACAATCCTTAGAGATGTGGCAATGAGAGAAGTCTGTCTTTCCCCCTAGCGAGGCCAAGAGACAAAAATAATATGTGTGGGACTTCCTGAACAACTGTGGGATCCTGCGCATTATCTCCTAGCCCACATGCCACAGGAAAGCAATACTACAGTGCACAAACTGAGCTGCATCCTGAATATCAGTCTACGAAGCTCTGAACAGTTTGACCCTCACCTCTGAATGTGGCCATAATCTAATAGCTGACTTTATCAACTATGTAGCTGTGGATATGCGCTATCTGGGGGCCAGTACATATAAGGGAAGCAGGAACACCATGCGTCAGAAATGAATTATGGTGTGAAATAGAGGAGTTATTTTAAAAAAGAATAAAGAAGTATCCATGAAAAGATTCTGTTCATACAGTGGTGTTCCTGTTAACTCTGACTTGAACTATGCCATATTCTAGGACTCCTTCCACTGGAAGAGCAATAGAAGGAGTTAAGAACCAAAGAACTTAAATAGAGCCTGCTGGATTAGGTCCATCTAGTCCAGCATCCTGTTCTCACAATGGCTAACCAGATGCCTGCAACAGAACCTGAATGCAGCAGTTCTCTCCCAGATCCCTGTAGATCCCAGAAGCTGGTATTCAGAGGCATACAGCCTGCGATAGCGAAGGTAGAAAATAACCACTGTATCCTGCAGCCATTGAAGATCTGCAAAGAAGCCAGAAAACCGCAATTTGTGGAGGGTGCTTGGAATTCTCTATTAGTGTTCATTTGCCTCGCCACCTGCTCAGCAGATCACAGTTCTAAGGAGGCAGGGATTGACTAAACTGTTAAATCAGTTTAGGCTTTTCACCTTGTGCTGAAACACATTTTTGCAAAGGGTTACCTCCTTCTTCTTTGAAAACACACACACACACACACACACACACACACACACACACACACACACACTGTGATAGTAACCCAGTTAACTTCAAGAGAGCTCATTTGCGAAAACAAAGTACCCACCTTGTGCTTCGTCTTTCAAAATAACTACATGATAAAGAAGAGCAAATGGCATTGCATTCATCCTCCCACTGATGAATGGTAAAATTGGCCTGGAAGGAACATGGAAATTTGTTTGGGTCGTGGGGATCAGGACAGGGATGTCTGTTTTGTGTCAATGAAGCAATCTACAAATAAACCACAGGCAACGTTGGCATGATAAAAATGCTGGAAACCCCATGAAGATGTCCTTGCCGTGGAGGGAGGGGACAGTTGGTATCAGTCGCTTTCCCCCCTATTCAATTTATGCAGTTATAATTAACTACTGAATTGACTAAAGCTCATCTGATTAATCAACTAAGGTTTCTTAAGTTGGAAGATAGATTAGGTAGAGAGAGACAGAGAGACCTTGTGGTTTCTGTGGATTTGTTTACAAACCCAAAAGGACCCAATGTCAGATCTTATCTGCTCATACTAGGACCTCCACACAATCGCCACCTTTTTGATCATTTAAACGCATGCCTTAAGTGGCCTTAGCTTGGAAGAAAAACCACATTCTCTGCATCGTTGGGGCTTAGACTCCCCCTAGCAGTGATCCTTCATTATACACATCTTTTAAAAAAGAAGAAGATGTGAAGGCCGCCTCAGCCTCTTGTGAACCATCTAGAGTATTGGTGTTGGGGGATGGAGTGAAAGAGATGCTTTGGTTTCTGAACCAGAGAAGAAAGCTATTCATCAAAATAAAGAAATCATTCCCTCCTTGCATGGCAAAATCAAACAAGTGAATATCTGAGGAAGAGCGGCTTGGAAAACGGCTGGTTTTCTTTACACCGAAATCTGGCACACCTCTTTCTCGTGCCCTATGAAGTGATTCATGTGGGAGTAGAGCTTTGTGAAGATCTACGGATAAGGCTGTGGCAGCCATCCAAAGACATTTGTGGCTCCCGGCAATCTATATTCCTTTAACATAATTATATCCTTGTGGAGGATAAATCTAGGAGAAGATGGGGGGGGGGAATCCAGCATTGGGAGAAGCAGGGGGAGCAGAGAAGACAAAACTATATTGCCAGCAAAAGCAGAGACGCTCCATTTCTCATGCCCCAGCTAATTGCTAACAGAGAAACTGCTGTAGTTATAACCTGGAGCCTGCAGAAGTACAGGGTGGAGCTTCCTTCTCCTTCCTTCAGAGGAACATGAAAATAGTAGCTATAGACTCAATGCTGGATGAAAAGAAATGGGGACTGAGGCTTGCCTGCTCAGGAGCATCTGAGACTCTGAGATTTCAGGGCCCAAACCTGAGACATAGGGGCACCTTTCTGGTGATGCCACAGGCTCCCTTCCCATCAATGAGCCCTGGAGAAGGAAGTTAAGTGGAGAGGGTAGGAGGGAGCAGAAGAGGACAGAACCACCCCCAGGAACCTATGCATTAATTTGGTGCTGGGTTCATTCATAAATCTATGGATCCCCACAATTGCTTCCGGAACGGCACTAGTGTAGCTTCAGCACTGAGAATAAAGCCTATTTCTCTCTCCTCCATCACCTCAAAAGGCCTTTAGAAGTTCCCTCCCTCCCTCCAATGGTCTCTGAAGCTTGGCAGCTGCATTGTGCTCTTTGAGAAACTCTGCCCTATAGACATTAGTGTGTGCATGTGGAGTAGGGGGTGAGGCATAAGAAGCTAAATAAAATTTAAAAATCTCCGTCAAGACCTTTAAAGCAGCCTCCAAATCTAATCGTGTTAACTGAATGGTGTTAACTTTGCCTAAAGGAGCTTGGGCTGGGGGGGCGGGGTGGGGAGGAAGTAATGCAGGGAAAATACATCGGGTTTATCCCTGTCTGGTGAAAGTTAGTGACAGTAATTCTGTTGTGACCTTTAAATTGCCAACTTGGCTTTAAAGTGGGGGTGTATTTGTTTTGTTCTCTCTCTCTCTCTCTCTCTCTCTTACAAAATAAAAAAGCCACATACTTACTTAGGCCATGTCACATACCAAGCACTGAGGTCTGTTAGGAACCCCAAAAGCTTAGGTAGCTTTTTAAAAGGGTCAGGCAAGAAGCTTGCCTGGCTGAGAACGAAATCATAGAATTGTAGAATCATTGAATTGCAGAGTTGGAAGGTATGCAAATGGTCATCTAGTCCAACACAAAATGCACAATAAAAACAAGAACAAGAAAAAGCACAAATAACCCCTCACCCCAAACACATTTTATAAGCCATAGAATGTTAATCTGCTGAACACCTGGCAGAGAAATATTTCTGCCTAGTGCCTAAAGACAGGTAATGAAGGTGCCAGGCGAGCCCCTCTGGGGAGAGCATTCCACAAGCGGAGAACCACCCATTCTTGCTTTGCCACCTTCCTGACCTTGTGTGGAGGAGGCACACTAAGATGGGCCTGAAATGATGATAGCAGGGGCCGCGTCGGTTCATATGGGAATGTGTGATGGTGAAGGTGATATGCCGGATGCTAGAAACCCAGGGAGTTTCTGGGAAGAACTTTTGAGTGTCTGAGAGGCTATGGGGGAGAACTACTTCCAGAAAGTGCATGATGAAGAATTGGAGACACTTCCTTGCGGTGGCTTACTGAAATGGTCCAGGAGAGGGTCCTTGGCTCTGGATCCAGACTATGGATCCTGAGGTTGCTGGTTTACTTTATTGAAGAAACACATTCTTTTTCTTCATGCTATCCCTATTGGCATCTTGGACAATTATGAGCAGGGAAATCCACATTATCTACAAAATAGTGTAGATTATGTATGCCTGGCAGTTGGTATTAATTAACAATGGTCTGCACAAGGTAGACAGAAACTGTTCAAGTAAAGAGGAAGAAGCATTTTGATTCAGGATACTGGATTGATTTTTGTTGTTGTTCATTCATTTAAAATATTTTTAATCCAACCCTTTGACCAAAGATTGATCTCCAAGGTGGTTGACAATACTATTGAAAACAATATAAAACAACATGATAGGCCAAATAAATTACAGCAGACAAACTTTATTCAGGTGACATGGAAAGACTAAGTAGTAGCTCTGTCCTTGCTACCCTCAGGTGGTGAGGGCATCCCCAACAGATTCTAGGTGCAGTTCAGCATTCAAAACTCCCATTGTTCTAGGCGCGGTTTGCACCAAGGAATATCATTAGCACAAGCAGTTTCTCAGCTCTCCACAGTCCTGCACCTAACATTTCTGGTTAAAACTGCGCAGTTGAGGGAAAGGAGGACCTTTTTCTGCCTCCCCACTTCCAGCCACTCTCTGAAAACTGGAGAAGAGATCCTCTTAAGAATATTAGGGGGGTGGGCAGAGGAAGCACAGCTTTGTTTTTTGCAGTCTTCAGATGAGGACTAGACCATGTGAAAAATGAACATCAGATTTTAGTTGCAGTTCATTCATTTTCAGCTTTGTATTCTTGTTATAAAAAGCATGCCTAGACATTCAGTTGTGGCGCCCACAACCTAGGTTTAAGGTGCCATTTAGCTCCTAGCTTTCAAATCTCATTTTCTAGCACTGGTGCAGTTCAATGTGCTCTGTGCCCATCGGAGATGACTGGGCAAATCCTAGATGATGAGCGAATGGATTTTGTCAGCTTCTAACGTCTGTTAAATCTGGACATTTGCAGTTCCTTCGGCTCCCCCAGAGAATGTGTCTGCTGAAGCTGTGAGTTCCACTCAGATCCTCTTGACCTGGGCGGCTGTCCCTGAACCAGAACAGAACGGGCTCATCCTTGGATACAAGGTAGATCTTCCCAAGCGCTACTGAGTCTTTTGTGCCTTTGGAGAAGCAACATGTTGTTTTTACTTGATTTTGTTGTTATCTATGTACTAGTAAATATTGAGGTATTAAAGTCCCGGCAGCTGAACTAAGTGCTGTAAGGTGTATCCCAGAGTTACAATCCTTTGCAGATCTTCTGTATTTTAGCTGAAAGGTTCCCTTCTAAGGAATTTAGGGATTGCTACTGATGTCAGACTGAAACACAACGAGCTGAAGAGAATCCTGTCGCGCAGCATATTCTGTGCTACATCAGTTAAGCTATCAGTAGTGAGATCTCCGTACAGATACAAATGAGCAGACTGAAAAGGTTCACTTCGCAGGACAGGTTATCAGTTCGAGTTACTCAGAAGACTGCAGTTTGAACATTCAGTGTTCGGCGTACAATACAGCATACATGCGAGTTATTAAAGACTTTACCTTGTCTCTCGTTAAAGACTTTACCTTGTCTCTCGTGTACTGTCTAGCTAATACCTTTGACGTCTTGCTAACATGCACCAGTGACTAGGAGATGCTAAGTTGGTTGCTTGTTTATGGATGGCAACTACCATCTACCTGACAAGACTAACCCATTGCTGCATGTTTGTTGGGGCTCCCAGGGCAGGTGTGTTTGTGTGTGAGAGGGAGATACCAGTGTTCTTTCTGTGTCTGCCTGGCTACAGAGGAGCACTGCAGATTTGGGGTTGTAGTCAGCAGAGGAATTTAACCCAGCAGAGAAGTCTTGATGGGGACTCGAAGGACGTGTTGTTTGCTTTTGGGGGAGCTGCTGCTGCTGCTGAACAGCCTATCATAGTCTGACCCAATGCAAACATGCTTCTGACTTTGCAACTAGGAAGTGGGGCCCACAACAAACATTGCTGAGTGGTGTGTTCTTGTTCAGCCAGCCATGCTCTCCTCATTTCTCCACTCCCCGTCTCTGGTTTTCCCTTCAACAGACACTCAGCATGGCATTACCACTCAGCATACCTCATAGACCTGTTGTTGTTGTTGTTGTTTAGTCGTTTAGTCGTGTCCGACTCTTCGTGACCCCACGGACCATAGCACGCCAGGACCTTTGTCGGCAAGGTGATGTCTCTGCTTTTTAAGATGCTGTCTAGGTTTGTCATTGCTTTTCTCCCAAGAAGCAGGAGTCTTTTAATTTTGTGACTGCTGTCACCATCTGCAGTGATCAAGGAGCCCAAGAAAGTAAAATCTCTCACTGCCTCCATTTCTTCCCCTTCTATTTGCCAGGAGGTGATGGGACCAGTGGCCATGATCTTGGTTTTTTTGATGTTGAGCTTCAGAACATATTTTGCGCTCTCCTCTTTCACCCTCATTAAAAGGTTCTTTAATTCCTCTTCGCTTTCTGCCATCAAGGTTGTGTCATCTGCATATCTGAGGTTGTTGATATTTCTTCCGGCAATCTTAATTCCGGCTTGGGATTCATCTAGTCCAGCCTTTCGCATGATGAATTCTGCATATAAGTTAAATAAGCAGGGAGACAATATACAACCTTGTTGTACTCCTTTCCCAATTTTGAACCAATCACTTGTTCCATATCCAGTTCTAACTATAGCTTCTTGTCCCACATAGAGATTTCTCAGGAGACAGATGAGGTGATCAGGCACTCCCATTTCTTTAAGAACTTGCCATAGTTTGCTGTGGTCGACACAGTCAAAGGCTTTTGCATAGTCAATGAAGCAGAAGTAGACGTTTTTCTGGAACTCTCTAGCTTTCTCCATAATCCAGCACATGTTTGCTATTTGGTCTCTGGTTCCTCTGCCCTTTCGAAATCCAGCTTGCACTTCTGGAAGTTCTCGGTCCACATACTGCCTAAGCCTGCCTTGTAGAATTTTAAGCATAACCTTGCTAGCGTGTGAAATGAGCGCAATTGTGCGGTAGTTGCAGCATTCTTTGGCACTGCCCTTCTTTGGAATTGGGATGTAGACTGATCTTCTCCAATCCTCTGGCCATTGCTGAGTTTTCCAAACTTGCTGGCATATTGGGTGTAGCACCTTGACAGCATCATCTTTTAAAATTTTAAATAGTTCAGCTGGAATATCATCACTTCCACTGGCCTTGTTATTAGCAGTGCTTTCTAAGGCCCATTTGACTTCACTCTCCAAGATGTCTGGCTCAAGGTCAGCAACCACACTACCTGGGGTGTACGAGACCTCCATATCTTTCTGGTATAATTCCTCTGTGTATTCTTGCCACCTCTTCTTGATGTCTTCTGCTTCTGTTAGGTCCTTACCACTTTTGTCCTTGATTATGGTAATCTTTGTACGAAATGTTCCTTTCATATCTCCAATTTTCTTGAACAGATCTCTGGTTTTCCCCATTCTATTGTTTTCCTCTATTTCTTTGCATTGCTCATTTAAGAAGACCCTCTTGTCTCTCCTTGCTGTTTTTTGGAAATCTGCATTCAGTTTCCTGTATCTTTCCCTATCTCCCTTGCATTTTGCTTGCCTCCTCTCCTCCGCTATTTGTAAGGCCTCGTTGGATAGCCATTTTGCTTTCTTGCATTTCCTTTTCCTTGGGATGGTTTTCGTTGCTGCCTCCTGTATAATGTTACGAGCCTCCATCCATAGTTCTTCAGGCACTCTGTCCACCAAATCTAAATCCTTAAACCTGTTCCTCATTTCCACTGTGTATTCATAAGGGATTTGATTCAGATTGTATCTTACTGGCCCAGTGGTTTTTCCTACTTTCTTCAGTTTAAGCTGGAATTTTGCTATAAGAATCTGATGATCTGAGTTACAGTCAGCTCCAGGTCTTGTTTTTGCTGACTGTATAGAGCTTCTCCATCTTTGGCTGCAGAGAATATAATCAATCTGATTTCGATGCTGCCCATTTGGTGATATCCATGTGTAGAGTCGTCTCTTGTGTTGTTGGAAGAGAGTTTTTGTGATGACCAGCTTGTTCTCTTGACAGCACTCTATTAGCCTTTGCCCTGCTTCATTTTGAACTCCAAGGCCAAACTTGCCAGTTGTTCCTTCTTTGGTGTCATTTCTAGAAGGTGTTGTAGGTCTTCATAGAATTGGTCAATTTCACTTTCTTCGGCACCGGTAGTTGGTGCATAAACTTGGATTACTGTGATGTTAAAAGGTCTGCCTTGGATTCGTATCGAGATCATTCTGTCATTTTTGAGATTGCATCCCGTTACAGCTTTTGCCACTCTTTTGTTGACTATGAGGGCCACTCCATTTCTTCTACAGGATTCTTGCCCACAGTAGTAGATATGATAGTCACCCGAACTGAATTCGCCCATTCCCTTCCATTTTAGTTCACTGATGCCCAGGATGTCGATATTTATTCTTGTCATCTCATTTTTGACCACATCCAGCTTACCTCCACTCATGGTTCTTACATTCCAGGTTCCTATGCAATATTTTTCTTTACAGCATCGGACTTTCCTTTCGCTTCCAGGCATATCCGCAACTGAGCGTCCTTTCGGCTTTGGCCCAGCCACTTCATCAGCTCTGAATCTACTTGTACTTGTCCTCCGCTCTTCCTCAGTAGCATGTTGGACGCCTTCCGACCTGAGGGGCTCATCTTCCAGCGTCATAACTTTTATATGCCTGTTGTCTTTGTCCATGGAGTTTTCTTGGCAGGGATACTGGAGTGGCTTGCCAGTTCCTTCTCCAGGTGGATCACGTTTAGTCAAAACTCTCCACTAGGACCTGTCCATCTTGGGTGGCCCTGCATGGCATAGCTCATAGCTTCTCTGAGTTATTCAAGCCCCTTCGCCACGACAAGGCATTGATCCATGAAGACCTCATAGACCTATTTTTGGTTTTTCCTCCTTCCAAGGTTTTTTTGTAATGCTCTTTGATACTTCTGCAAATCTTGGCGTTCTCCCAAGCCTGCTGATACCCCCCTGATTTGACTACATAGGAATTGGCAAGAGGTTAGCCATTAGTACATAGGGTTGCAAACATATGTCCCCAGTTCTCTCTTCTGACAAATAGCGAAGTTACCGGAAACCAGGCAGAGGACCTTCTCGGTAGTTGTACCTACCCTATAGAATGCCTTCCCATCGGATGCCAAAGAGATGCACAATTATATGACTTTCCATAGACATTTGCCTGTGGTAGGAAGCTTTTAATGTTTGGTGTTTTGTTCTGTGTTTTTCTATTCTGTTGGAAGCCAGCCAGCGTAGCTGGGGCAACCAAGTCAGATGAGTAGGGTACAATAACATTGTTGTTGCTGTCCCTGACAGTAAGAGCTGTTCGGCAGTGGAATTTGCTACCAAGGAGTGTGGTGGAGTCTCCTTCTTTGGAGGTCTTTAAGCAGAGGCTTGACAGGCATATGTCAGGAATGCTTTGATGGTGTTTCCTGCTCGGCAGGGGGTTGGACTGGATGGCCCTTGTGGTCTCTTCCAACTCTATGATTCTATTGTTCCTGGAATGCCTTGCTGCTTGTGGGGAGCAGCTCCCTATCCTTTTCATATCATTCTATATGTATTTATCATGCTCTTCTCCCCCCCCCCACTTCAGATTTTGTTCAAGCCCAAAGATGTGGAAAGCAAATTAAGCAGCCAAGTAGTGAGAGGGAACCACACCCTTTCCATCCTTCTAGCTGGTCTGCGGAAATATGTGCTTTATGAGATTCAGGTGCTGGCATTCACACGCATTGGAGACGGGATCCCCAGCTCCCCTCCGGTCATCGAGCGAACTAAGGACGATGGTAAGTGTATGTGGATTGATAGAACCTTCTAGCTTTTTGGGGGGGGTGCATATCAGCAGCTAATCAGGTGGGTTCCATTTTTAATCTCAAAGAACCGGATCCTCCCCTAATGTAAAGAGGCACAGTCCTATTAGTTTCTAGCTGAGAACCTGCTCCCAAAAATTGCAGTCTATTTCCCCCCCTCCTCCCAGTAATTGACAAAAAGATTGTTTCACTCTAAAACCTGATATTTTATAGCCAGTTCCAGCCTGAAGCAAATTTTTACAGCCCAATTATGAACTCCTACAGAAATCCAATCATAGTAATAAAAAAAAAGCTGTGGGATAATGGGACGTGATAAACAAACCTTGCTGTGATTGAATGTGAGCACGATGTGGTGTTTCCTGTCCCAAGAGTGTGCCTAGACCAACCTTGAACAAAAGAATAATAAAATGACCTTTTGTGAAATTAGTGCATGAACATTGTATTGTTCTACTCGCCAACACTATCTGTAAGCCTGAGAATTCCCATTTAGGGTTTGACATATTGAAAGGACGAGAGGCTTTCTGGGGTCTGATGGAAGGAATGTGTACAGTATTCATTAGCCACATGGATGTTCAGGGGGTGGATGGCTTTAGGGCTCACCTTCAGAGCTTCTGGAGACCAGTTGCCCACTTCTGCTAAGCCTGGATGCTGGGGGGGGGAGCAGGGGTTGGCTAAACGGAGCAGGGGGGGGGGAGAATTCAGGCTGGCAGAGGGGAAGCCCCAAGCATTTTTCTGTCAGCTCTTATTGAATGTTTCTCCCCCTAAAATTCTGACAATATTCCTCTTTTTATCATTATCTATTGGCTGGCTTGCTATCCCATGAGCTTAGAGCAGCTTTCTAGCAGCATTTCCCCTAAGTTTTAATAATTCTGTCCCTAAGGAACCCACAATCTGAGAAAAATCAAATGGTTTGAGGAGAAAAGAGGTCAAATAAAAGAAAAATAACATTGTTTTTAAAGGCAGCCAGCAACTCAATGCCTGCTTGTTGTATGGTTGGGCCCAGGCTATCCAAAATATCGTTTCCCACTCTATGAACCTGCATGGCTGCCAAGATCCTTGGGTGAGCACTTTCTCTCAGTCCCAGCTGGTGGTGACATGAGGGAAATAGCCTTTTCTGCCCCCGTATTGTGGGATTCCCTCCCAGTTATCCTTCTGCCAGCAGGCTAAGACCTGTTCACAGAGGCCTTTGGAAACTAAGCAGGAGATGATGCTGTTCACAGGGCTGATGTCAGAACAGATTGTTTCAAGGCTGGTTCTAAATTATGTTTTAATGTATTTTGACCATTGTCCCCACCCCCGCCTCCGGCTTATTTTTATTACTTTGTATTTTATTATTTTGTTCTTAAATGTTGGAAGCTGCCTAGCTTGGAAGAAGAGCAACATAAAGAGGATGATGATAATAATAAAAGAGGTGCTGCAGAGAATAGTCTGGGCTGGCTAGAGAGCATAGTTAGGAGCAGTGCTTTTTTCTTAAAAAATTGTTTAGGGGTACTCTCATTTTCCTACTCATATTGAAAGGCGGCCAAACTTAGATTCACAAAATGTTCAGGGGTATGCATACCCCTGTGTAGCCCCCCCCCCCAGAAAAGGCACTGGTTGTGAGCATTAAACATGCGCTATACAGTATTCCACCAGATTTCAGAAGTGGCTTTTTACGTCACATGAAAGCTCAGGTGTAATGTGGAAATCAACAGTTAGGGAAGCATTAGGGAAATGGAATGAAGCGCTGTGTGAACACAGCCCATGTTGGGGCAGGCTGCTCTTTACAGAAGTTAATACCTCTCAGAGTTATGGGCTGGCAGGGGGAGGGGAATAAAGCAGGATAATGTCATATATACCATTCACTGGCTACAAATCCATTGGATAAACAAATAACTAACTGTCATGTAACAAGCATCTTGTCCTCTTCCTTCCTGCATTACCTGTTGTCCAATGCTGCTATTTGTTCTTCCAGCCCCGCACTCCTGACATAAGCCTGCTTGATTCCTTCCTGATCAATTTAATTAAAAGCATCATAGGGGAGAGCAGAGGTGGGATTTCAGCTTAAGGGGGTGAACATCAGTACCTCTGGATTTGCAAATTATCATTAGCTCCCCCCGGTGACCTTGATAGAGGTAATTCAGCTGCCTGCCTGCTGTCTGTGGCAATGCACAACCTCTCCTCCTCTGATGCTTATGGCCAAACAGAGGTTCCCAGATGCCTATGTGAAATTGGAAGGCAAATGGGGAGTTAGCTACATGGTTGGAGAATATGACTCAGCTTCGGCAACTGTGTAACGACGTAAGAAACCTGCTTAACCTCTCAAGGAAAAATTCAGCATATGAAGCGATATGTTATAACCAGAGTTATGAAATCCTTTTCAGAATCTGATTGGCATACAGATGTCCCATTATATAGGCTCCAGCCTGATTGTCCCCTCTGAGGTCAACCCTAGTTTATCAAAACATCATCATAAATATATTTACTAATGCAATAAAACATATGAAGTCAGTAGCTGCAATATAACAAGATTTTTTTTTAAATCCTTCCAGTAGCACCTTAGAGACCAACTAAGTTTGTCATTGGTATGAGCTTTCGTGTGCATGCACACTTCTTCAGATCCACTGAATTTTTAATTTTTAATTTTGTAAGTCTCTTCCGGTCTAAGACCAGTTTTGCACAAGTCCAAAGCTTTCTCACTTGCCTTAGTTTATCAAGACCCTTGATCCAAAGGCACCAGTTTAGATCCTTTCTCCCTGAGATTCCATACCACGTCATACAAAGGCCAGTAGAGAGACCCATCCTTGGTAGAGCTTTTTCCTATGAAATCCTGCAGTGTTAGTAACCTCTTGCAGTCAAAACCATGTTTAAGCTATTTGTTAAGTCAAAGGTAGATTAGGCAGGTAATATCCCTTTTTGAACAGGATGCGCAGCTAAGAATTGCACCTAGGACCTCTTGCCCACAAAAGAAATTGAGATAAGTTCATACCTGCCAAGCCCTATCTAATGGCCGTTCTCTTGGTCTTTTTAGCCCCAGGCTCTCCAGTGCGGATGGTGTTCCCCGAGGTGAAGCTGACCTCTGTCCGGATTGTGTGGCAGCCCCCTGAAGAACCTAATGGGATTATTCTGGGTAAGCAAAAGCAACAGCTGTGTCAAGGGGTGGGACTGAAAGAGGCAGCCATAGAAGTAGCCTGTCAGCGCATGTTTTTGAATCGCTTGAAGGTGTGCATATATACCAGGAATTATGGAAGCCTGGAAAATGCAGCCGTTCCTGTGGACCCCCCTCCTGTGGCCTACTCTGCCTTCAACCCATCAAACTAGCTTGGTGTGAATTCTGAGGGTTTGGATGCACTTGTTCTAAAGCCAGGCCAGGGGTCTTAATTCTGTAACTAGGGGCAGAAAGCAAGAGATAGCACAGTGAGGAACTCATAGATGGCATGCATGCTACTGTCCGAGATTTGCAAGTGCCCCTTACCCTCTGGAACCAGCATGCCAAGCAGGCCATACTCTGCACCCACAGTGGGGCAGAGAGCTTATCAGGCATGTTCTGCTCAGAGTGTGGACTCTGGGATGCCTTCACGAAATCTTGTGGGTACTCAGATGTTTAGATCTCACGAGAGCATCCCAGAGCCCACATGCTGAGTGGGACTTGCCCAGTAAGCAAGGCAGAGAGCTTCAAAGTTCTTTCTGCACTGGGAGAGCCAGTGTGGTGTAGTGGTTAAGAGCGGTAGACTCGTAATCTAGGGAACCGGGTTCGTGTCTCTGCTCCTCCACATGCAGCTGCTGGGTGACCTTGGGCTAGTCACACTTCTTTGAAGTCTCTCAGCCCCACTCACCTCACAGGGTGGCTGTTGTGGGGGAGGGGGGGGAAGGAGAATGTTAGCCGCTTTGAGACTCCTTTGGGTAGTGATAAAGCGGGATATCAAATCCAAACTCTTCTTCTTCTTCTCCATCTTGCGTTCATTTAATTGGTTCAATTTCAACCAGCTGGCTTTCAGCGGTGCAAGTTTGAAATCACACAAGTTAATTGCACACAAGATACAATCGTGCTGCATTGCCAGTTTTCATGCTGTGAATTTTCTTCTGCCTCTCACAGAGCTCTGTGTGGGAGTGGGGCTCTTCTCAGTTCCCTTCTCAGCATTCCTCCACCACCCCAAATACCTCTGGAATGATGCTGGGTGTAGGGCACAAATCTTCTGCTCTTGCTATAGGCAGTAGAAAGACTACATTTTGAGGATAAAATCGCACATCTCCACGTTGAGTCAAATGCTACTGCTGTTACGGAGCCAGATGAGGTGTCTGACACAGCAACTTGCCTGATTTTGTGGGATGTCTGTATGTTGATGAGATCTTCCTTGACTCCTAGCCATCACGACTAATTCTAGTAGCCAAGGGAGGTGGGGTGGCCAGGTGAGTCTGTGATGTGGTGAATGTATCTTTACATGGTGGTGGGAGAACCTGGCACTTTGAAGGGAGTCAGTAGTGCAACCAATTTTAAAGAAGCCACCCCAATCTGGACCCTGAAGTCCTTGTCAACTAGTACCCGGTCACAAATACTCCCTTCAAGGGAAGGGAAGTGCTTGAGAGTGTGGTAGCAGTCCAGTTGCAAGCGCTTTTTGGAGGAAACTGATTATCTGTTTCAGTCTGGGTTCAGGCCTGATTTTGGGACAGAATCAGCCCTGCTTGCCCTGATGTGACTTTGTTGGTCTTGCTTGATCTTGGTTGGCCACTACAGTAATTTCCTTGCTGGAAATGTGCATTGTTTTGCCCCCACTCTCTTGGAAGCTTCTCGCACCGGCTTTAAAAGGTTGCTGAAATTTCTACTTTAGTATCTTGTGGTTCACCCCTGATACATATTGCACACAATTAACCAATGGACAACATTTGAAAAATGAAAGCTTAAGTCTTTCTGATTAATGTTAAGTCAATAATGCTAGGTACCTCCAAGCAATGCAATTATTTTGCTGTTTGTTTGCTTGTTTGCTTGCTTGCCTGTTTAGCAATGCCTGATAAGAGCTGTCTGAGTTCCTCCCTGGGAAATCTAGCAAACCTGTTTGTTGTTTGGCATTTTTTGGTTGCCCCATAGTGACATATGATAAGGCAATTGCACTTGTCTGACTTTGCCACCTAAGGCTGCCCCCTTAAATAGTGAGCTACTTTATGCTTTGTGTCAAATAAAATCGGGAACCACTCATTACGGGCAACAATGTTTCCTCATATGGTGTGCCGCAGCCCCAAATCCTCCGCTGATTATAACAAGGCCCACAGTTGGAAGCATCGTTAGATATGATCTGAAAACAGCTCTTTTAGAAACTTTTGCAAAGAAAAAGGAAGGAAGGAAGGAAGGAAGGAAGGAAGGAAGGAAGGAAGGAAGGAAGGATCCATCCATCCATCCATCCATCCATCCATCCATCCATTTCAGTCTTCTACCATCACAGGCTATTGGGTACTCCTGACATTCAAGTTGCTTATTTTATTTTCAAGGGACCTCTGTGCCTTGTGTGCTTATTACCGAATTAAGCCCAGGTACTGAGACACAGGTTTCGTGTATAAGGGGAAATTCCACCTACTGAAACTATTTGTTCAGAAAACAACTAATAAATACTTGCCTTTTGTTCTCTGTCCCTGTTGCACTGCTGAGCAGCTCTGGGTGGGGTTTGTGAGGTTCTGATGCATTGAGATCTTGAGCTATTCTCAAAGCGTGAAATGCTTCACTGGTGAGAAGGAATTCTTAGTTAAGTGTGAAACTCAAAAATCCACAGCTTCACTCTCAGGCCAATGATGAAAGAAAAACAAGCTTGCCCATGGGGTTTCAATGTGAAGGCCAAGGGCAGGTAGCCAGCTCCCCTGTTTCTCCGAAAATAAGACGTAGTCATAAAATAAGCCGTAGCAGGATTTTTAAGCATTCAAGGAATATAAGCCATACCCCAAAAATAAGACATAGTGATAGGCGCAGCAGCAATGCTGGCCACAGCAGCAGGAGGAGGAAAAAAATAAGACATCCCCTGAAAATAAGCCATAGTGTGTGTTTTTTTAAAGGAAAAATAAATATAAGACGGTGTCTTGTTTTTGGAGAAACACGGTTGGTGCCCTCCAGGTTTTGTTAGACTCCCAACTCCCATCAACCCCATCCAGCATGGCCAATTGTCACAGGGGATTGTGGGAGTTGTAGCCCTCCACATCTTGAGGGCACCACATTGGTTACCCTTGGCGTATGAAACATTGTTGTTCATTGGGGCAACTTCTGTGGTTCTTCAAATAGGGACATCAAACGGAAAGATTGTTCACTGTATTTATTTGTTGGCATTGCGGAATCCAACATGACTATGTTAAAAGAGCCATGGTGGTTCAAGGTCAATAAAACAGAAGGGTAAAATGTGCCTTTGCTTGCCATATCTGGACACTCTGGTGCCCCCCTACTAGTACCTTAATGTTGCTTTCACATGAAGAAATATAAGGTGTGTGAAGATTTTCTCCATCATGTTCCTTTAGTGTTTCCTTTAATGTAGACACAGCAGTGGGGTATGGCCTCTCCCCAGCCTAACAGTTTAATGGGGGTACATATTGCCCCCTCCCCAGACACCAGGTTGATCACTAGATGAGTCAGGAAGGAAGGATCACCCCCTCCAGCTCAGCTGTTCTGTATGGAAGAGCTGAGAGAAGACTCTGTGCCTCTGAAAGCTTAAGCAGGCCTATTTAAGATGCTCTTGCCTCCAAAAATAACTTTTAATTCCATCTGTTTGCATTGGTCTTGCTGCTGTCATCTTGTAGCCCTGTGAGGATACAAAGGGCTTGGCAATGAATGTTTTTTAATAACTTAGACCAAAACATAACTCAGCATTTTAGAGATCAGCAGTATGAAAAACCAGGAGGCTCCTAGAGAGAAAAGTTTAAATATTTCACAGTGCCTTTTGGTGAACTCCAACTCTTATTTCTGAGACTGTGACAGAGGTGCCGTGTTCCTTGTATTTTTGATGGAGACCTCTTTTGGAACCTCTCCCTCTCCCCTCTTTAGGCATAGCATCACCTTGCTACCTCTGGAAATACAGATGTACCGTATTTCAAAATGTCAGCTGCAGAACTGGATGCAGTCCAAGTTAGAAAATGGGTGTTTTGATCTCATGCTGCATTCATGCCCACCTCCAGCCTTTAACATGCTAAATGTTAAAAATCCACACTGGAGCAACTTCAACCTTTCAGTATTATGCAGGGTGTTTCCCCCTTCTCTCCTCGAGTACTGCAACAAATTAATAAATGACTGCATTTTCAGGTATGCACTGCAGCTTCTAGAGGATGCCGGTGCTGGTTCTGAAGGGCTTTGTATGGTGATGATGAGCATAAAGGCGGCATTAGTATTCCGAGTGCGAAGCCACACTCCTGCCTGTTTGCTTTGGGGAAAAGAAGCAGGTGCCTTGGAGTGACCTAACATTTAACAGATTCTTTCAACTGTTGCCTTTTATTTGGCTCAGAAAGCTCCAGCATGCCAAAGTCACTTGCTTTGTCCAACAGTCATTTGAAGACCACCTTTGGCACACTTTGTAAAATTCAGATTTTAAAGAAGGACTCTCAGTAACCTGAAAGAGGCAAGTGTCAGGTTTATATGGGAAGTCACACCCAAACAAGAGTGCCAGGTGTCTGTGTAACATGTAATAAATTTGCAGGTGTGTGTACAACATGCAATAAATTTGCAGGTGTTTGTACAACATGTAATAAATTTGCAGAGCGTGCAATCATAAAATGTGGCAAGCAGAGCTGAGTTATTTTTTAAAAAAAACACACAAAGCCAACCTACTTTCAGTTTTGGCTGCAGTTCATGTGCATTTACCTGGGAGTAAGTACCACTGTATGTGATGGGATGTTCTTCTCGATAGGATTTTCTTTGCTAGACAAAATAATGGATGGCAGGTCTATTAGCAGCTCTTAGCTCTTCAGAGGCAGTTTTCCCTCGAGTAGCTTATGCTGGAGACAAACAAGAGGTCAGCTGGTTACCCTTGCACCTTCTGCACTTTCCAGAGGCATTGCTGGAATAAGGATGCTGGGATGTTCAGTTCCAGAGAGTGCTTCTTTGGGTCTTATTTATACTGCCATCCTTCGTAGCACAGCCTTTGGGTGTTGCTCACTATTCCTCTTGTCAACATCTTCTTGATTTGCCCTCTCATCACCCTTGATTTTATGGTGCATTATTGCACCAGCCAGTCATCCTATGTAATCTGCCAGTCAAAAATCCCTTTAAGTTTGTTTGCTAAGTGCCCCGCAGTATCTGAATGACTGTCCACTTGGGTCAATCACTGGGGAGGGAGCAGTTTTGGTGAAAGCTTTGCTCATTAAAAATATATCCAGTCTCCATTCCGTTCCAAATGCCAGTCATCTCTGCCACTGCTACTTTTCCTGCCATGAGTGAGGTTTGTTGGGGCATTGTGTGAGCAGGGAAAGATGACAATGGAGGGTGTGATGGGTGCTTGGAGTGCCTGGAAATGTTTGGCACACACTTGTTTGGATTGCTGACCTAATTCCCAATTTTGTGTGGTGGGAGAAAAACTTGTTCCAAGTCAACTTGACTTGAGTCTCTGGGGAGCTTGCCATCACTACAACCCCCCCTTTCTTCCTATATACAGGGCCGTCTTTACCTGGGGGTGCAAGGGGTGCAGGGCACCTGGGCACCAAATTCTGGGGGGGCACCAGGCACCTGTCACTGAAGCTGCCTAAGCTCTTAACTATCTACCTGTTATTAAATAATAAATACTTTTGACCAAGCTAGAAAAACAAAATACTTATATACCTAGGTATTACCAAAATGTGTATACCTACTGTTTCACTAAAGGACTTTCGACTTTGTGCGCTCATTTACCAAAGACCTGCCGCACCAGCAGCAGCGCTTGTCATTCACAATGGCACGTTTTAATTTCATCACTTACAGTAATGGGGCGCTGGGCAGATTTTTGCACTCTGGCAGCGCATATGCTAAAGACGGCCCTGCCTATATACATAAAAATGTAAGACTGTCGTCACACAGTCTACATGAGAGGATTTGCATAAAGGCAGGGTGAGAGGGAGAAAAAGAAAAGGCAGGTTTTTAAATGGTGGTTTTAAACAGCACCAGAAGTTTGAATAAAGAAGGGGTGGGGGGGACACAGAGGAGCTGTGAGGTGATGGGGATTCAGGTGAGATGTAAAAGGAGGGGTGAGGGTTGGCAAGGAGAGTAGGAAGTTTGGTGGGGGTAGGCAGTCTTGGCAAGCAGCAGGAGCAGGTCTGGCAGCCCCTAGTACTACATAAATGTGAAGCCTGTACTTGGAGCAGAGCATGAATTGAAAAATCAGCTCAAAACAATGGTTGTGCGAAGCAGTCTCCAGATATGGCAATAATGCAAAAGTGAGCTCATTCCATGGGAAAATTCTGCAACAAAAAAAGAAGCAAAGACTAGGGAAACTGCTTGGGTGAAATCAAATGAGAGAAATCGATAGAGGTAAATGGAAAGTGTTCAAAGAGAAATTAATGTATGCCCTGGGGCTACAGAAGCAACGTAGCAATAAATGCAGCAAGCATTTTAAAGGCCATTAAGACATGAGGAGTAGAAACTCAGTATAAAACAGAATTCAAAAGATTGCTGAACGTAGTAAAGAACATCACAATAAAAAAAAAATAGAGGAATAGACTCAGCATAGAATGGAGCCTGGATATGTTATGAGGTTGCAACAGCAATACTTTTTCAACGCATAGAAAGACTCTAATGTTTGGGGAAATAAATGATAATGATGATAAACTGCCTGGCAAGGGAAGCCCTAGAAATACCGTACTTATGCAAGAATTTAGATACTTCCAGTTCTGCTGATTCATATGGGCAACATCCAGAATTCCAGCTCACTTCTCTCCCTGCCCCAATCTCCTCCTGCTACCATATTTTCCCTTCCATGCCCTGGAGGTGAACAGGTGAAGGAAGGGGACAATGGTGGCTCTTACATTTTTACAATTTTGGGAGTGGGGAAAGAATGCATAAGAGCAAACCTGGTGAACCAGCCAAACCAATTCTTGGCTGGGCAGTTAAGTACTGCCATTTTCATGTCCAAAGAGGTTGCTCTGTTGCTATAGAGAGAAATGGGTGGGCCTTTTCCCAGCTCACCTGGCTGCATGCCATGTCATCCTAGGATGGAGAATAATAAGCCAAGGGGCACTGTGTGTGAGGGAGAATTTTGGCTGGTTCTGGTGACTGGAGAGACATGCCTGCTCATAGCTGCCAAGTTTTCCCTTTTCTCGCGAGGAAGCCTATTCAGCAGAAGGGAAAATCCCTTAAAAAAAGGGATAACTTGGCAGCTATGTGCCTGCTCTGTGCTGAACCCGAAGTGGTGACTCAGAGCATCCCTGGAAAGGCAAATATGTTTGGTTTTTAATGCTGTGAGCCCCCTCCATTCTGTGCTCAGGTTGTGTGTATGTGTAAACAAAACCATATATCCTAAAGATACCATAGCCTCCATTGTCCTTCATTTCAAGGGAAACAAACCATGAGAAAGGCCAGGCACCCCTTTTGCCACTCGGAGTTTGGAGTGGCGTGCAACAATATTGTGAGTTTGGCCCGCGGGGAGCATAGAACTTGGCCACACACTGAATCCTTTTACGTGAGATCAGGGATGTCTTCCATTGACTGGTGACAGCAGTGGGGAAGTGGATCCCAGTAGGGACCCCCCTCCCTTACACACAGAGCCTGCATGTAGTGGGCATGGATGGTGCCATTTGCTGGCTGAGAATCCAAGCAGAAGCTTATAATCAACCAGCTGAACCAGTGTTTGAATGCACTAATAGCTGAATATGCCGTTGTATCAATCCTGTACATGCTTGACTTGACATTATAGTTGAAGGGGAACAGAGCAAGAAATGAAACAGATCGAAACAGTTTGCTCTTGATAGCATGTGTACTTACTCTAATAACTTTACGGACTGGGGTTGGTTTTCTCGTAATGTTTTGTGTTTCCCCTTAAGGCTTTTGTTTTGATTCAGTGCTTACTTTAATTTCTTCTCCAACATTTGCACTCCTCGTGGCTTCCTACACATGACAGTGTCTTTCTCTCTTCCTCTCGCCCCGACCCTTGCTTCCTCCAGCCTATTTTATCCCAGCTGAATCTTGCTGTGCCTTTTCGTTTTGCTTTCTGCATGTGTACAGAAACTGGAAAAGGTCAGAGCACACCCCTTTGGCACCTCCCTCGATGTGATCTCTTTTCCAAAGCTTTAAAATAGTTAAATAAAGAGCTGTAGCATTTGTTAAATTGGGCCTAGATTTCACATTGTGCCTTGTGAGATACACATACCTGGGCAGGCTACATAACATTTGCAAAGGGTAAAACTAAATAGATTCAAAATTGAGTCTCTCTTTGTCTCTCTCTGGTTGCTATACGAGCTGAGTGTAGTTAATGATCTCTGAAGATTGACTCTTTTTAATGTGAATGCCTAACAGCACCCAGCTGGTACGATGTTCATCTAATGTTCCTGTTAACATGTTGCAGATTCCAAACAGATCAAAGAATGGGATGAATCCTTTTGCTCTTCTCTAGGTCAACTGCCAATTTCTTACATAGAATGTAGAGCCGGTATTTTTAAATACAAGTCATGTTGAAGCAAGAAAATATCCAGGTTTCAGAAGAGGTTTGGGGGATCTAAGTTACTTGTGCAATAAATGTGCATTTGTTTAAAATTGGAGCCTATCCCATTCTTATAGATTTGCAGAGAGAGAGGGGGGGGGGTCATCCCAGTTTGGTCCTGTTCTGAACATTAGTGTTTGCTTGGTCTTGGCCTAAAAGGTGGGGCAGGAATTATATAAATAAATAGCAGCAATTTAAACAAAAGCTATATATGATTATGAGTTTGGGGAAGGTCACTCTGGATGATATATTTGCATCCCTTCCAGGCCTATGATTCTGTATCCAGTAAAGCCTAGAATCTAGTAGAGGAGGCTGCAGAACCTGCCAACCCAGTTCCTTTGTTAAGGTGGTGGCTTTGGCTGGCCAGTTGAGCACCCTCATCTGCATCCCAAAGAATGAGCTAGTGATGTTGCTCTCCAGGAAAGTGGGGGTTAGACATTTCCCTCCACTCTCCTCACCTGGCTGGATGCTACATGATTCTTAGTAAAAGAACAACAATAGGCAGAGTTGTGTGTCTGTGCGTAAGTGGAGTGATGCTGGAATCTGGAGAACAGAGACAATCCTAAAGGGGAAGCAAAAATCTGTTTCAGTGTTAATGCTCTGGGCCCCTGCGTCCTGTGCTCAGGTTGCATATATGCGTAAATAAAACCATATATCCTAAAGACACCACAGTCTTCATTGACCTTTGTTCCAAGGAAACCAAACTCTGGGGAAAACACTTGGAACCCCTGGTCTAAGCACTCGGAGATTGGGGTGATGTGTAACAATATAAGGGCAACATTAGAAACACTTCTCTTAAGGGGTTTTAAGGTTTTTTTAAGTTTTTTATTCTATGGGAGCTACGTTGGGGCTTTTGATCTTTTCATGATAATTTGTTTTTTGGCCATTAAGGGCAGAGTCGTTTATGCATGTTTGAAAATGAACCATATGCCCATCTCTGTTTTCATTCTGGTTGTTCTCGCCTCGTAACCCGTCCTGGCTCCCACGTGTGGTTCAGGTGCTCTGGCAAATCAGCAACCCACTTTAGGTCCTTGATTTTACAGAGCCAAGTTTGAAAATCTATATTGCTCTTCTAATCTCTCATCTGTGCATTTCCTAGTTCCAAAATGGGCCTCAGCCACTGGGCTTGCTCTCAACTCTTGTCTGCTGCAATTTGAGTATCAATGAAACATGGTCTTCTCCTCTGGCGCCTCTGAAGCAGCAAAGTATATGAGACGTGACTCACAATGACACTTTGACTGGGGAAACAAAAGAAGCATCCATTTTCTCATTCAGCTGCCACAAATTATCCTCTTTCCTCCAGGGTGGTGGTGGGGAAAGACAATGACATATAGGGAGAGGACTGGATATCTGCAAAAGCATCACTAGCCCCACTGCACACAATTACCACCATCTGTATCCCAATTAAGCTACAAAGCCTGCATGAGAATACATAGTATGGATGGAATTGGCTCTACAAAGTACATTCCAAATCCTCTTTTATTACCTCTTGCCTTGCCTCAGTCATCAATGCTACTCTTCAGCAGGAGATGCCTGCTGTCCACCCAGCCTTTCTTTTCACCAGCATTCTTCTGCTGTTCTCCATCCATGGGAGATGCTCTCTTGCTTCCACTTTCCCTTTATTTCATTGCAATTGAAATTTGGTGAGTCTCCAAACCGCAGCAGGGATATCAAGCTCCATGGAGGGGATGAGCATCAGTTTCATGTTTCTGCAGAACTCTGGAGTTCAAAGGACAGTCAGAGGGCTAGCAGATGTCTGTCACAGTCGAGTCCAGCTGCTTCTGTTTGGGGTTTATTTGGCTGCTGTTCTCCATGCTCACCACCATGTAACTTGATGGAGCATTTAACTGTTCTCGCTATGAGCAAAACCATCCCTGCCACCTCAGATAGAAATTGATTTTGGAGCTCAGCAGCTGGAATGGGTTTGTCATGAGCTCCAGAAGAAAGCAAGGCTGGCATGTTGGCAGGTGTTTGCGGAATGAACTTGAACAGTTGGTGCATCCTCCAACTAGTAGCCCATGAGGTGTTGTTGGATGCTACGCTGATGCAGATACTTGGACTCATAGACTTGTAGAATTGTAGAGGTGGAAGGGACTCCAAGGGTCAGTGAGTCCAACCCTCCCACAATGTAGGCGCCACAGCTAAAGAATCCCTGACAGATGGCCATCCAACCTCTGTTTAAAAACCTCCAGCTTGCTCCATCTCCCATGTGACAGGCCTTATATGTCCTCCCAGCCTCCTTTTATCCAGGCTAAACATAGCTCCTTCAACTATTCCTCCTAAGGCAGGCATGTCAAACTTGCGGCCCTCCAGATGTTTTGGACTACAATTCCCATCTTCCCCAACCACTGGTCCTGCTAGCTAGGGATCATGGGAGGACCTAAGGCTTAGTCTCCAGACCATTGACCATCTTGGTCACCCTCCTCTGCATACATTCAAGCTTCTCAATGTCCTCCTTAAACTGGAGAGTCCAGAACTGGACACAGAACTCTTTAGGTAATGAGTCCAGTGAGAATTATTGGAAAGGCTTCTACAGAGGCTGGGTAATTTCTTACCGCTCACCTGTCTCCAGCTATTCTCTCATGCCCCTGGGCATCCTCTCATTGGTGTATGATGCATCCCACCCCACCCCACCCCCGAAGATAAGCCAGTCTGTATCTTGTTGGAAGACTCCCTGGGAGCTTTACATGCACTGCCTTCATCACCATGGTGGAAGAAAGCTTGAGTGCTGAGCAAGCAAATAAAATACGCCCCCCCCCCCACACACAGACACCACTGCCTGCTTCAGCCACTCTGCTTGATTGTCCCTCAGACTGTGAGAACTGTGGGTCTTTCTATTGAAAGAACTCTGAAAAAGTACATTGGGCACCATAGTCTTGTCTGTGTTTAGGGCCTCTAAAGGTCTTCATCTCACCCAGGCCCCTGTTATTTGAAGGGCTGCTGAGATCCCCTGCTCAGTCCCAGAGCCTTCTCTATGCTTCTGGGGAGTTTGAGGTAGGGAGAGGCTGATATATTTCCTTGAGCATCCTTGCCTTGTCAAAATCCGCTCTGTGTTTGTATGTATATACTTTTGTTTGGTATCGGTGGCGTTTTCACACTGCATCAATATGCTTGAGGAAGATGAAACTGTTCTTGTATCTCGCTCTTTTAAAGAATGAAATGTGAAACAAATTTCATGGTGGATTATCACTCAGAAGGGCTTTTCCATTCATCACCAAGCCAGTAATTTCCCAGATCATACACTGCATTGGGCGGGCGGTTGGAGGAGGGTGTGTGTGTTCTAAAGCTCAGCTGGTAAACACTAAAAGAAGCGAATTCCATTGTTTTGCATTCAAATGAATAAGTAATTAGGCTGTACTAATAGTCTTGGCTCTTTTCCTCTACTAAAAGACTGGGGACCTAATGGTCAGGGGTCCCTTTACCTTTACCTTTAATAGTCCGGGGACGCGGGTGGCGTTGTGGGTTAAACCACAGAGCCTAGGGCTTGCCAATCAGAAGGTCAGCGGTTCGAATCCCTGCGGCGATGGGGTGAGCTCCCGTTGCTCGGTCCCAGCTCCTGCCCACCTAGCAGTTCGAAAGCACATCTAAGTGCAAGTAGATAAATAGGTACCGCTACAGCGGGAAGGTAAACAGCGTTTCCGTGTGCTGCTCTGGTTCACCAGAAGTGGCTTTCTCATGCTGGCCACATGACCTGGAAGCTGTACGCTGGCTCCCTTGGCCAATAATGCGAGATGAGCACCACAACCCCAGAGTTGGTCACGACTGGACCTAATGGTCAGGGGTCCCTTTACCTTTACCTTTAATAGTCTTGGCTCTTTTCCTCTACTAAAAGACTGGGGAAACTAACCTCAACACCTCTCTCTCTCTCCATGTTCTTCTTGTCATTGTTCTGTGTTCAGGCTATCAAATCGCCTACCGTCTGGCAACCAGCAGCCCAAACAAGTTCACCACCGTTGAAGTTGGCTCCACCGTCAGGCAGTTTGTGGCGACAGATCTCCTCCCTGAGTCAGCCTACATCTTCCGAGCGTCTGCCAAGACCCGGCAGGGCTGGGGGGAGCCTCTGGAAGCCACAGTCATCACCACAGAAAAGAGAGGTAATGGCAGCAGCTGGGGGAGGGGGGGTTGCAGTCATAATGCTCTGTTTCCTGTTGTTGTCCAATGACCCTCACCAACTCAGGGAACAACCGTTGATGCTCCTGCAGGTGATCTCACTGATGAAGCTGGGATAGAAGGGTTACGAGGTTCCAGAAAGTAACCTGGACGTCTGTGGCTCAACCCATTCCATGCACTCCACCTTGCAGGGCTGCCTTTTAGAGGGTCAGCTTATTTGCGAGTAGGTCATGCTGGAGATATATGGTGCCTTTTGTAATAAAGCCATTTGTTTGCAAACAATCAGTGAGCAGATGGGGATCAAGCCCCCCTTGCAGGCAATATTGACAGCCCCTAGCACTATAACAAGCCAAATGGAGGGGCAGGGAGGGGTACGTACTTCAAATCATATATAGCACCAATTAAGTCCAATGGCCCACCAGTTCCTAACCACGTCTGCTGCCACATCTGCTGCAACCTCCAAGCCCTGTGCGATCCTGGTGAAATGCCCTGAAATTTTGGGCATTGACAACCATCTGCATCTGTTAGGCATCTCTGAATGAGCAGTATCCCATTCTCTTTAAGCCTATCCATGAGAGCATCCCTTTCCTCTCTCCCCCCCCCTTCCCCAAATAGACACCCTTCCATAGAATAGAAAGGAGAGTACCCTTGGTCTGGAAAGCATCTTTCCCCGCTCTCCTTCCCTGTCCAAGATGAAGCTAATTTAACAAAACTATGTGAGAGACACTGCTGTGTGCCTAATAGCTGCATCACATAATTTCCTTCTCTCTTGTAGCAATAACAATGGGCCCCATTACTGTTAAGCACTTAGGGTTCTCTAAATACGAGAGCCATTGTATAAAATACAGCCTTACCCCCTAATGTATGGTCTTGTGTCCTGCCTACATCACACCCTGCTGAGCAATCAGAGAGAAAAGTAGTTAGGTTCCTAAGAACTGGATGGCGTAAAAACACAAATTGACCGTGCATGTACTAAAATTAGGGGGCAACTACGCGCGAGGTTTGCTGTACAGCTATGCATTTAAGTGCAGGGAGGGTACTTGGAAATAAAACGCGTAAGTTTTTACTTCGCACCCCCCCAGCAGTGTCCATATAGAAGCATTTGTGCCCCACTTTTCAGCTAAAAGGGCTCCCAGTAGCTTACTTGCAATAAATTAAAGCAAGACAGCCCTGCCCACAGACTTAACAAAATGCAACATGCAAAAGGAAAAGGACAGGGAGGGGAGAGGAGAGGAAGAAAGCAAACTCAGGCACCACTCCTTTAATAGTAGCACTTGTAATGACCAGGTGGCACAGAAACAGTTCAGGGGCTGATGGATGAGCCCTGCTTCTTATCTCTCCCACGGAGGCAGCTGGGTGGAAGAGGTCCTGCCAGGTGACAGCTGAGGGGAGAGCAGGCCTGATGGAGCTGGTCTCTCATTAGAATGGCAAATGGCCTAATATCTAAAGGCAAGCACAGACACGAGATGAGGATGAGGCAGGGAGGCACAGTTGACGGAGGATCTCGGAAATAGGTTTGCAGGATAAACCAGCATCTTTCCATACCGTGCGATGTGGCTCTCCTTTTACTGTCACATTTGAGCAAAACTGGAAAGGATGTGGGTCACAGTCCTGCCACGCAAAATGGCAGCTCTGCATCCAGTCCCCTTTTCTTCTCTCTGTCATGTTTTGTAAATCGTGTCCTCCCTAAAAGAGGGCACGTGTTGCGGTGAGACCTGGAGACCGACCTCCTGTGTTGTGGGTGGGTAAGATTGGTCAACCACAATACCTGATTGGTAGGTCCCTCGATGTTGAGTTCAATCTGGCCAATGGGGCACAGTCCAAATGGATTGAAGGACCTATATATACCTATGCACGTGACCCAGAGCTTCCTCTTTCGGCACGTGCATTGGAACACCCACCCACCTCTCCCTACTTTTAGGGCTTTTTGCGATTGACCTTGCTATGGCGTTGTGTGTCGTCTGTCATTGGGACAGGGGCACGGCAGGAATTTTCCCCACTTGTTGCCATTTGGGTTTCGCCTGCCACATAGCAAATTGTCACAACTTGTAAGGTTGCGGATAGGCTCTGGTTCAGGTGATAGGGATGGGAGAGAGCTCTCATCATCCCTATGTGAAGGATATTCCATTAAAGGAATCCATGGACTCAAATGGTTTGGTCAAGCCCTGAGAGAGGGTTGTGCCCATGCCTGAGTCCAGGGGGACATCTGGGTGGCGGGCATAGTCTATTCCTGGCTTTTTGCCTATCCAGGTGTTCACCCTAGGCTGACCTATGCTGGTGCCCTGGGTCAGCGCTACCTGGAAGGGTGCAGGGAGCTAGTTGAACCAGAGCCTATGCAACCACTCACTTTCTGTAATCAATAAAGTTGTGGCCCAAATTCTGCCAAAAACCAAAACTAAAATTTAAGTCAAGTGTGAATTTATTTGGGGGGAGGTCTCTGGGTCTGAACACGCAAGGTGATGACAACATAAAAGTGTTTATTTCCCCTTCCCTGTTCCATATTCTAGGGTGCTGCTGGGGCGGGGCTGGGCGTATGATGTGACCCCCCCCCCATCCTGCCCTGTTTTCCCTTTGCAGGGAGAGAATGAGAAACTGGACGTGGGATTGGTGTTTCTGACGACAACCCTATGATCTCACTTATTCCACCTTAAAATTGGGGTGGATCACTTGGGAGTTAGCCACCCCAAAATTTAAATTTCATTCACATTGGACTGGGAATTGGGCACCTCTGTAATCCTTTAAGCTCCTTTAGGAACCTATGTGTCAATCGGTTATGTAGAAATACAAAGCATGTCCTGAGCTCCTTATAGCCCAGTGCACTTGTTAAGACCAAAGCAGCCCTGGATTTCTATAATCCTATGGATTTCAGTGTTACAGAGATGCCCTTTAGGCTTTCGATGCAGCCTGCCCAGAGTGGAACTGTGAGATTCTGCATGGCAATCCCTGCTGCTAACAAGAAATCACTTTTTCTCACCCTGTTTGAAGGAGGGACAATAGAAAGACTTTGTGCCCTTAAAAAAATATGGAAGGGGGACGGCAGGTCATGAGCTGAGGATACACTTGGCATTCGGGAGCTCCCAGCTTCAGTCCCCTGCATGGACTCTCTGCTTGGTCGGGGGTTCCTGTTGGCCTCACCTGCCAGAAATAATTGTTCTTGGGATTGTTCTACTGTAAACTCCTGTGGGCTGGTACCATTTCCTACTAGCAGCTTTGGAGCTTATGGGGCAGTGTGGATGGTTTTTGAAATCATTACGAAGAAAAGGACTGGAACTTCTGCTTTGCTTGATCTGGAAGTTACAGTGAGGTTCGGGATGCTGCAGCACGATTGCTGACGGGAGTGAGGCATTGTCAGCATATAACACCTGGGCTCAGAGATCTGCTCTGGTTGCTTAATTGCTTCTGGGCCAAATTATATGCTATCAGCATATAAAGCTCTTAACATCCTGGGATCTGTTTACCTGCAAGATCACCTTCCCCCATCTGTGCCCACTCAACCTCTTTGATCAGTGGAGCTGGCACTTTTACAGGTGCCACATAATATCCCCACTATTTCGAAGAACAAGATTATTCAGTGTGGAAACACCAGCACTTTGGAACTCCCTGCCAATTGATATCAGGCAGGTGCCTTCATGGAATTCTTTTTTTAGACAAGCCTACCCAGAGGTTTGGGAGACCCAGGTGGTGCTGTGGTTAAACCACTGAGCCTAGGGCTTGCTGATCAGAAGGTCAGCAGTTCGAATCCCTGTGACGGGGTGAGCTC
This sequence comes from Zootoca vivipara, assembly GCF_965207765.1. Classification (NCBI taxonomy): domain Eukaryota; kingdom Metazoa; phylum Chordata; class Lepidosauria; order Squamata; family Lacertidae; genus Zootoca; species Zootoca vivipara. The sequence continues at coordinate 51,806,505 of NC_142596.1, forward strand.
CCGTTGCTTGGTCCCAGCTCCTGCCAACCTAGCAGTTCGAAAGCACGTCAAAATGCAAGTAGATAAATAGGAACCGCTACAGCGGGAAGGTAAACGGCGTTTCCATGTGTTGCTCTGGTTTGCCAGAAGCGGCTTTGTCATGCTGGCCACATGACCTGGAAGCTATACGCCGGCTCCCTCGGCCAATAATGCGAGATGAGCGCGCAACCCCAGAGTCAGTCACGACTGGACCTAATGGTCAGGGGTCCCTTTACCTTTTTACCCAGAGGTTTAGAATGTTTGCATGCATTTTAATTTATTTTAGTCTGTTCTGCCGTGGTTTAAACTTTCTGTGTGTTTTAAACTATGGTCAGTTGCAATCGTTTTAGCATATATTTTATTGTTTTATCATTTTTGCGAACAGCTTTGAGGGTTTCCCCCCTACCATCAAAGAGTATCTAGATTTCATGAGGGAGAGAGAGAGAATGCAAGATGCAGCCCTGCTTCCTGCTCTAAGGTACACACATGAGAAGAGAGAATCCAACCCCCCTGGGGGACCAGCAAACATTTGCTTCCTCTGAAAGAATAACCCTGAGCACTTAAGCGCCAACCTTTGTATCGCCCTGCAAGGCTCCCGCCATCAGTGCCAATGTCTCTCTGAAGCTGATGGCTTTCTATTCTTCTGGCATCGTCTGCTGATAGAGGGCTGCTGAGAGGTGCTGAGCCATAAAGCAAATGTTCCCAGGAAGGCAGGGCAAGAGAGGAACTCGGGAGACAAACTGTTCTTTGTGGGAAGTGGCTGGAGGTTCCCGAGCCGCTGTACGTACCTCTTGGTGGAAACGGGAGCCAATGGGGTGGGATAGAACGAGTTGTTTAGAGGCGAGCTGCTGTGGCTTTGCTGATCAATGCCTGCTTTATTACACGCCACACATTTTAATCAGAATCGATAAGCTCCATGATAAACAATTAAACAATTATTCCTCACTCTATTGAGTTTTTCGGTTGAAATCAATGGGTGCTGCTTTCGAGAGACACTGGCAGGGTGGGAGGGTTAACCATTTGCTGCCTCCAGAGATTTCTCAGCTGCTTGTGAGAGGCTGGCTTATTTAAACCTGGCACTTTCAGAGTGATTAAGTGCAGGGACTCAAGAAGAGTCCCTGCCTGGTTCACTCGTTGGGCTTGCCCTAAAATGCTGTACGGCGCTGCAGGGATATTGGCGCATGTGTGTGCAACACAGCCATGTGGGAAGTGTCCATTTTGCCAGGGGAGGCAAATCTCCTCAGCTTAATGATATCTATTCCAGGGCAGTGAATGAGCTGCCCTCCAGGGATCCTGCAGGACTCTTATCCAGTGGCATAGTAAGGGGGTGCAGTGGGGCGGTCTGACCCGGGTGCCACCACTGAGGGGGATGACAAACTGGAAAAAATAAGTATTTTAAAAATAAACTTATTGAAGCTCCTCTCCGAGAGGTGGGCGGGGCTTCCCGGGTCCCGGATGCCACCCTCCTTGCCTTGGGACCTTCACCCCACCCCCAACCTAGCTGGCCAATCGGCTGCAGGCTGGGGGTGGGGCAAAGGCAAGGCAAGAGCTGGTGCTGCCGAGGTTGACTTTCTTAGCCCCCTACTAGCAGCGGCTGGGTTTTTTGGGCCGCTGTGGCGGCCTGCCGAGGAAGCAGAGGCCCATGCGTAGAGGCTGAGGCCGCAGCAGCTGAGCTCCGGGATGCGCGGGTGCCCTGGACGACCTCCCGGGCTGCTGAGCCAAAGCTGCTTATGCTCACAATGTTCAGTAAATAAACCAGAAAACAACACTTGTGACTGTATCTTATTTTTCCTTCTTTTAATAATTTGAATGGGGGGGGGGCTTGACAAGAAATTTTCCGCACTGGGTACCACCTGACCTTGCTACGCCTCTGCTCCCATTGTGCCTGACCATTGGCCATGCTGGCTAGGACTGAAGGGAGCAGTTCAAGAGCACGGCCTTGACTCCCCAGGGTTTACTCGGAGGACTGTGGCTCCTTGCTGTCTTGGGCAATGAATCATTCCCCAAATCTGCTATTTGGAGTTGCCTGGGAACAAACAAGGGATTCTGCAGATAATCGTAAAGAGGAGTCTATAAAAATGCCCTCTTTGATTACTTGAACATTTTTCTTTTCCGCCAGGCCTTTGGCTTTAAATTATCTGTGGCCTCTTGAAGTGGGTGGGATGGGGTGGGATGCTTTAACCCTGCCCTTTAAATATATGAATGCTCCCTTTTAAAAAATATTTTTGTTGAATTTTATCCATATAACCCAAATAACAAAATAGAACACACAAAAACTGAACTGAACCAAACCAAGGCTGGCATGGGATGTTATATTCCTAAGAAGAAATGATAGCTCACATTCTTGGAACACGAGGGGGGAGTGGTGTTAGGGCTGGAATAATGTTGTGATTGGCATAAAAACAGAATGAACAGTTACATGGTACGGAGAAAAGTTATATTGATCCAGGTCTTCTGTTTGCAGAATCTGGCCTTTTACAAGTGTGGGCGTCTGTTCCTTCCTCCCCATCTCACCTGCGTCACCTTTGGCAAACTGGGGCATCACCTCGGTTCTTGCAGAAAACACATTGAACTTGGCAGGGTGTAGGATATAAGTGCTAGACTGGAGCATGACGCCAATGATGACGGGGGGGGAGGGAGGGAGAATTGGAACAGAGGGCAAGAACCTGGGTGGAAGTATCTATGCAGGCTGGAAAATTGGAGTAGAGTTCAATAAGGAGATTTCAGTCTCATGCAGCCTCTGTTCAAGCCATGGCTATGGGCTTTCTCAGGCAAAGTTCTCCACAACCATTTCATCTCAGCCTCGCATTGATTCTACCTTCAGTGGAAACCACAGGTGTTCTCTGACCTTGGTGACCCTTGTGAAGCCTCCTTTTTGCTTTCTCTAAGGGCACACTTTCCTCAAGGCCCAGAGAAGCAAGGGCTGTTCAACAGGGAGCAGAATTGCCTCTTTTAGCATCTAAAAAAAAATCATTCTTATTTGATTTTGCAAATACAAGATTATAAAAATCCAAATATACATCCATATACAGAGATTCCTCTGAATCTCGCGACTTCCCCCCACCCCCTCCATGGGGTCCTATTTTGAACATTTACAACTGCATATTCTTCCATATAACTTTTTATATGAATCCATATTGCCCATAGTATTTGTTAAACTACAAGTGAAATCAAAATCCTGCCAGTGTTTCCATCTGCTCACAGTGGTCTCCTAACCTAAATAACTTATAAATTTTTCCCATTCCTTTATAAAGTTTTTGTCCTCTTGGTTTCTGAGTTTTCCAGTCAGTTTTGCCCATACCTGCCAAGTTGCTGTCGGAGAAATAAGGGACCAGGCCAGAAGTAGCAGACCGGGAGTAGCACTGCCGCCATTTTGGAACTGGGCGGAGCAAGCTCAGAAGTGACTTTTGATGCTGCTTTGCCCAGTTTCAAAATGGCCACCGCGCCAGAAGTCGCACTGCAGCCATTTTGGAACTGGGCAGAGCAGCATCAAAAGTCGCTTCTGAGCATGCTCCGCCCAGTTCCAAAATGTCCGCCGCGCCAGAATAAACCGGGGGAAAACAAAAAATCCGTTTTTTCAGCTAGGAACAACTGGAAAAACGGGGATTTCCCGGCGAATATGGGAGACTTGGCAGCTATGGTTTTGCCATTTTGGCATAGTCCCATCAGCTTGGTTTGCCATTCCTCTTTGGTCGGGACTTTGTCTTCTTTCCATCTCTGGGCTAGTAGCATCCGGGTAGCTGTTGTTCCATACATAAAAAGTATTTTCTGCTCCTTTGGAATGTTGGTGCCTATAATTCCTAATAAAAAGCCTTCTGTTTTGTTTTTTTAAACAAAGGTTGTTTTAAACATTTTTTCCACTTCATTATATATCATCTCCAAAGCTTTTATTACCATACAAGTCCACCACATATGATAAAAGGTACCTTCTTTTTCTTTACATTTCCAGCAGATATTTGTACTTGTCCTATACATTTTTGCTAACTTACCAGGAGCCAAATACCACTGGTACATCCTTTTCATGTAATTTTCTTTCAGTTTACAACATGCTGTATTGCCTCTTTTAGCACTGATGTAACAACATATAGAAGAACAAGTTGGGCTCAGTGTCACTACATTAGGGGGTCTTCTGTTTATTGCCTACCATCTTAATTTTTTTCTAAGAATAACAACTTTATATTTCATTCCAGAACGGCCGGCTCCTCCCCGTGAACTGAAAGTCCCCCAGTCCGAAGTGACGTCCCGAAGTTTGCAGCTACATTGGGTTCCTGGGAGCGATGGGTCTTCTCCGGTGCGCTACTTCACGGTGCAAATTAAGGAGCTTCCCGGCGGCGAGTGGCAAACATACTCTTCATCCATCAGCCATGAAGCTACCTCCTGCCTAATTGACAGGTACCACAGACAAACCACAGCCAGAAATGGCAGGAGACACAGCACACCTTGACCACAGGTAGCACCCTCTGACCTTGGAGGCCCAGAGAGACTCCTCCATCATTGTAGGAAGGGGGTCAGAATCAGGGAAGATCTCCACTATATATTTGATTTATAATAAATTTTTATTAATTTTGCAAAATAGACATAGAAGATACATAATCATAATCAGCCACCCTCTTCCACCGCCGCCACCCCCCACGAGCCACCTCCTGCCACAAGAGAACTCCATGCGGGGCGGATAGTTGAAGGCGGACCATTTTATAGCTGGGTTTCTCCCCTCCCTCCTTCCCCCCCCTCCCAGATCCCACTCCTGCCACCATCCACTATATATTTGAGGCACATTCAGCACACATGGCTTCCCCCAAATAATCCTGGTAACTGTAGTTTGCTATTGGTGCTGCAAATGATAGCTTTGTGATGGGGAAACTGCAGTTCGTATTATTCTTTCAAGGAAGTCATGTGCATCGAATGCCCTGCTTAACAAAATTTCCGCTTAACGAAAGGTTTTTTCTAGCGGAGGTTGCCTCGCTAGACGAATGCGTTTTACGAAAAATTCGTCTAGCAAATCGCGGTTTCCCATAGGAATGCATTGAAATTCAATTAATGCGTTCCTATGGGCAAAAAAAAATTCAAAAAAAAATTCAATGCATTCCTATGGGATTCGCTAGACGAATTTTTCGTTATAAGAAAAGACCCGTGGAACTAATTTAATTCGTCTAGCGAGGCACCACTGTATGGTGTGGACCTGTCCATACCTGAAGCCCTGACTTGCAAAGAGAGGATCAAGTGGCAGCCCTCCATCTAGTTGCTCTCATGCAGGCCTGCTAAAGTGAATGCAGTGGTTCTGGGAGTAAATAGGTTTTGGGTTGTGGCTCTGGGAACTCATCCAGAATAAAGTAATAGGTTATTGATTACGTTTGTACATATGGTTCTAGTCCTGGCAGAAATGTGCAGCCTTGTGCCCCTCTTCCAACTCCACCTTGAAATCCCAGGTGCCCTTGAATGGTTTACAGTAGAAGGACCCTGAGGTGGGTGGGTGTGGATGGATGGATGGCTTTAGAAAGGGTTTGGGCAAATTCATGGAGGAGAGAGCTGTCAAAGGCTACTAGGCACACTGGGTGTTCTCTGCCTCCACGGTCAGAAGCAGCCATGATTCTGAACACCAGTTGCTGGAAACTACAGGAGGGGAGAGGGCTCTCGTGGTTGGATCCTGTTGAGGGTTTCCCACAGGCATCTGATTGGCCACGGTGAGAACAGGATGCTGGATCAGATGGATCATTGGCCTGATCCAGCATTTTGATCCTGCTTTCTTCTGTTCACATTGAACAGGATGCAGTCAAGGGGACAGAAGCTGGATTCTATGGCACTGTGTTAAGTGGTGTGCAGAGACCTGGCTTTTCTTCAGCCTTAGGTTGACTGCAGATATGCAATGTGTAATACAATAGTCGAGACTGCTCCCCCATCCCAGCCTTAAAGGAAGTGCTCCTGATTCTAGTCTATGGCTGTAATATTCTGACAAATCAATGTAGGTGAACAAGTTCCATGCAGATTTGTGCTTTGCCTTGGTGGGGGTGTGGTAGCATGATGGCTGCCTGCAAAGATCCACCCTGTTCTCCCCCCAGTCTTGTTTTTTTGGGGGGGAGCAGCCCTCATTCTCAGTTGGACTCCATGTGGAAAGTCTTTATCAGAGGGGAGGGTGGAATTTTAAACCCAGACAAATTGTTTTCCAGTTGTTTTAACATGAGATACAGTAATTGGCAAACTGCTGGCTTTTTCCCTCCTCCTTTCCTTGCCCCGCCCATCAGCAATGCAGGAAAACCCAGACCTTTGCAAAGTCCCTTTTTTGCAGCGATAGCTGATATTCATTCCCCTCTACTGCATTGAGATTCTGTCTCTGTGAGTTCCTTATCTTGTTTTCAGATGAAATGAGGGCAATTTTATCTGTACGGCCATACTGAGGAATAGAGAGATAACATCGCCCTGTTTAAACTGCGTTATCCAGCCTTCATTAGATTGTGCTGGAATTAAAATTCTTGAAGTGATTGCTTGCTGAAGCCACCCTGTACCTACAAGGAGACTTGACTTGCCACTTGCTGTTCATAACACACACACACACACACACACACACACACACACACACACACACACACGGCCCTATGAAGGAAATGAGGCTCTTTTGAATATCGTATTGGCATACCAGCAAAGGAAACTGGCTAATGGGATGTGGATCTTTGGCATCAAATTAGAAACTACTAGCTCACTGCAGTTTGAAAATGTTCAAGTGTGAGGAAATAACTTCGTCGGGCAATAATTTTCACCATCAGAAAAAAGGGCTGCAGGGCACAGGGGTGGAAGGTGTGGCCTGTTTATTGAGCATTGATTCTGATGTGCTTACAGGGCTGTTACATGAAGTCATAGGTACCAATTCTATGGGATGGAGGACATCTCAGCCCCCCCCAAAAAAACCTATACAGTGTTACCTCTACTTACGAATAACTCTACTTACGAATGTTTCTACTTACGAGTGGAGCTCCGTCCGCCATCTTGGATGCGGTTTAGATAGGATTTTTTCTACTTACGAATTTTTAGATAGGGTTGCTTCGACTTATGAATTTTTTCTCCCAATGCATTCCTATGGGATTTGACTTACAATTTTTTTCAACTTACAAATGTGCGTTCAGAACGCATTAAATTCGTAAGTAGAGGTACCACTGTATTGGGACAAGAATCTTGAGGTGCCAGGCCTTGCCTGTATTGTTTTACTGGTACTGTTGTTGTGGGTTTGTCATGGCTTTTGGCTAGAACAATAAACTTACAGTGGTATCTCAACTTACGAACGACTCGACAACCGAATTTTTCGACTTACGAATGGGGCAAATGGCCGCACACTTACGAATTTCTCGACATCCGAACGGAAACTGCAGCAGTTTTAGATAGGGTTTTTTTGACTTAAGAATTTTTAGATGGAGTTGCTTCGACTTACAAATTTTTCAGTCTCCAATGCATTTTTATGGGAAATCGCGTTTCCAGTGACACTTTTCGACTTACAATTTTTTTGACCTACAAAGGTGCCTTCGGAACGGATTAAATTCGTAAGTTGAGGCACCACTGTATATTGATGAATTTATATTCTTATACAGCGCAATGAATGTTGTGTTATGGACATGTTTCTCTCTGTGTGTGCAGATTCTGATATTTGTTTACTACATGTTTAATGCAAAACATAGTTTTGGCAAGGGTAAAAAACCAAAACCATATTTGTATATGTATGAAGAACTGTACTGCATTTGGAGAAGTGGAATGGACGAGCCCAAAGTGGGAGAGATGCACTTGGGCAGAGACAGAGAGAGAGAAGTCTGTGTGATATGTTTGTGCGTGAGTAAGTGAGAAAGAGAGAGTGGTATTTGTGTGTTTGTGGTCTGTATGTGTACAGCAGCAGCGTATATGTGTGAGAGAGGGAGGGGGAGGGGGGAGGGAGAGATGACCAATTTGTATGTTTTCTTCTGGTCTTGGGGAAAGCTCCCTGTTGTTATTAGACTACAACATCCTCATTGTGTATGTATTGGGTGTGGGTGTGTAAATATTGTGTGATTTCCACAAGCAGGACCACCAGGACAGAGCTGACTTACAGGGGAAGGCTGAGGTTGTCCAGGGGGAGCAGAAGTGACTATATTCTCATTAGTTTTGGATTGTGCCACACAACCTTTTTTTTTTTTTGGTACACACAGCACTTCCTCAATATTCTCCGTATATCCACTAGCCCAAAAAAGGTTGGGGACCCCTGTCCTGTTGTGAAAGAATTGATCAAATAGCAGCTATATCCTGCGGTCTAATAGGACAGTTGCCCCTTTCCCACTTCCCCATTCAATCCAATGGAGAAATGTAACTTGCAGACCCACAGGTTGTTCTCCCTCTGCAATTTCCATGATCGCGGCAACTTTAGAGCGTGCATATGCATAGCAGCCACTCTCCTGTCTTCATTTTTCTTTTTCTTCTTCTTCTTACCAAGATCCAAGGAGGGGCAAATGTGTCGCCAGGTTCCTATGAGCATTTTCCCTGCGGGGACTGCTCAGAGCAATTCCGTGCACACTGTCCATCACGCCTGTGTTTTATCCCACCACGTTTAAATATTCTGTCCCTGGTAATCTTATCTGCATTGCCCGTTGGCCCTCCAGGACCAAGCCCAGCAACTGGCTTCAACCGATTAATTAGCTAAGCCTACTACGTGGGACTCTGGACCCGAGCAGACTTTGTTAGGGACTCAAAGGGAGCCTCCCGCTAGCTATGCTGGGAACTCTGCTGAAGTCACCTCAGCTGGAAGTCAGTCTTTGCATATCTTTAAGTCACCGAGTACACAGAAAGCCTGCAGGGAATCCCCTGTCACTGTCTGTGTTAAATAAGCTGAGTAACACTATTAGTTGGAAACGCAACCGCGATTAAAAAGCAGCACTCCTGGAGCACAGTCTCCTAGATTAGCCAAGATGCTTGTGGCTGGGAGCCCACATCATCTGTTCATCTGTTCTTCCATTTGCTCTGCTTGCCCTTGAATTAATCCACTGTTGTCTCCTGCAAGTGGAGCAAGGGCAGGTGTTATTTGACCACCACCATGAAAGAAAGGTCATGTTGAGTTGCATGGGCAGCACTTGAGAAACAGGAACCCTGCAAAGGGGGTGTTTGGGTTTCAGCTTGTGCCTCTGAACTGGATCAGAAGAGCCTGGCTGCAGCTGGATCAGGCCAAAGGGGGCCCATCCAGTCCAGCATTCTCTTCCACACAGCAGTCAAACAGAAGCCCCAAAGGCAAGAAGGACTGGAGTATGACTGCGGTGCTCTCCCCACCTGGGATTGCCAGCAGTGATATTATTCCAAGGCATGCTGCTTCTGACATAGAATGCAGCCATCGTGGCTGTTAGCCATTGATAGCCCTCTCCATGAATTTGCCTAGACCCCTTTGTAAAGCCCTCCAAATTGGTGGCCATCCCTGCTTCTTAGGGAAACAAATTCCACAGTTTAACATGGTGCAATAGCGTGGCTTCAGGAAAAGGGAGACAAATTGGGTAATACAAGCTGCGCTTACAATATTTGTTGTGGGGAGAGCTGCTCAAGGCAGCTGTGGATAGCCAGAGAGAAGCATTGATCCACCTTCTGTTAACCCTTTCCCCATTTTGCAGGCTCAACCCATTTACTTCCTACAAGCTGCGCCTGAAAGCAACCAACGATATTGGAGACAGCGACTTTGGTGCCGAGACGGAAGCAGTCACAACGCTGCAGGATGGTAAGGGCACCCCAGCTGGATACTGAGCATAGCTGTTTCTCTTTCACAGTAATCCAGGGGATCTATTATTCCCCAGTGCATTCGGTCCCAGCGTTGTACCTCCGGATTAGGGGACAGGATTATGCCTAGGGCTACAACTCACCGTTTGGGTGCTATTGACAGAAGCAGTAGCACAGTTTAGCCTCCTCAACAGTGAACTGCCCTGCAGTGCCTTCAGATAATGAATCTTGCTGATTTAAACCCCGTTTGATTGTCTTCCAGGTTCTGTGCTAACGAACCATTATCTTTCCTGAAATTGAATAATTTAACAAGGAACATTAAAAATGAATGTAGAATTGAGCCTATGTTTGGAGAACTTTCTCCAATTGTTTTCACTCCAAATCCACTTTCAGGCTGCAGAAGTGCTAAACGGTTGAACGAGAGAGAGAGAGAAAGAGGAGGGTGTGCATGTCCAGCAAGCACAAACATTTTAGACTGCTAGTTTGTACAGGCAAAAAGCAATTTACAATTGCAAAGTGCTTCTCTCCCTCCCCCCTTTTTTGTGTGTGTCTCGGATGAGTTTCAGGTGCTTTTTGTTCAACATGGGAAAATAATAATGGAGTACAGTAATTGTTCAGTGCATGTGTACGGTTGTTTGATGTAGACGTGAACTTTCCTATTCAAGGCAGTCTTTAAGGTATCAAGGGTTAGGGTACAGAGGCACATCCACATCCCCAATGGACAGGCAGAAGGCTAAAGGAAAGTAATTGCCTGATGGTAAGACTGAGGAAGGTAAGACAAGGTGGTAGCAGATAGGTGCATGAGCCAAAAGGCACACTAATAAACTATCTAGCAGGTCAATAGAGAAACAGGTACTGTACACTGGTCCAACAGGAACTTTGTCTTTCTCGGGGGACAAGATGCTCACATTGTAAAGAATCAGGCTGAAGTCTGAGGCTCCATAAGCGCATGTGAAACCACAACGGTTTCTTCAATCGACCGACATTGCTGAACCAGTGAGCTTCAGATACTACTTTTGGCAAGCTGTCCTGCTAAAACACAGGCAATAGCATGCTTGGGCCCAGTCAGTAGGACCTGGGTGGGTATGTGTGTCCATGTGTTTGAGATTCCTGGTGAGTTATTGGGAACAGATCTTGATCTGAGATGAAGATGCATGCTCAGATCTTTCTCCGGCATTGCATTGGGAAGAGAGGTATTACAGAAAGCATTGAATGGAGCTGGGTGGAAAACATGAGCTCACTCCTCTCAAAATCTGTGACTGCACTTCAGATCATGTCCCAACCCCCTTCATGCCAGGACAGAAGGCTTATCCACACTCTTCCAGGCAGAGTCTAGCACTTCAGTGCCCCATGTCCAGGCTTTCCCCCTCCTTAAGCTTTAGTGAACAGTTGAAGCAAACTCAGTTCAGGTTTTCTGCAGATTGATGTTCACTCTGATTGAGCTTCAAAGAGTGGGTTTTTGCAGGCAAAGCATTGGAGGTTGGGGTAAGTGCTCAGACATGGAGCTTTCAATTGTAGACTGTGCCTGGAAAAAGCAAAGCGTGGATAAAACCAAGCTCTAAATGTGTTCCCACTGCACCTCTGCTGTTATCTACCCCTCCCTGCAAAAGACATAACAGAGGGTGGGGGGTGTCTCACTAAAGCATGCTAATGAATCCTGTTTATTAACACCACCCCCCTTTTTTCCTGGGGAAAGCAGGAGTGGGGGCTTGCAGGGAAGAGGGTGCTCTGCTTCACACATTTGGACTTTTGCGATGCTCAAATAGTTTTGGAGGAGGAATTCAGGAGCGAATGGGTTTACAGATAGAAGGAAACTTGAGTGGGGTGTGTCCATTGCATCCCACCCCCCATGTCCAAAGAGCTTCTGGATTGTGGCTGCAATGTGGAGGATACTATTCCTCTTGGACAGCAACTCTGCAGTTGTAAAGACGAGTGACTGCAGTTTGTGTGGCTTTCATGTGCCAAGTCTACTTTGGATCACCTTTGTTTTAAAACCTGCATTGGCTGCAGTGTACATTCAACATCTCTTCTGAAAACTCTCTGTTATTCATAAACTCTCCATTAAGAGCATTCATAAGTGATGCACAAAGTGCATAATAGCTTAAGAAGCCCCTTTTAGCATAACGCATGAAAAACAGCATGCATGGGAGCATCTAGTGAGCTGTTCTCTGGACACGCAAATCAACTGCAAAGTGGAATGTGTGCTGATTCCAAGTTGGAAAAGTTGTTTAAGTGAATCAGCCCTGGCTGAGCATATTGTCAAGAACTCTAGAATCTTAGTTTTACCTGAGATGATCATAAAATGCCTGGCTGTTATAAATTCACCAACATCAGGGTGAGCTCCTTTGAAAATAAACCAACTGGTCTGCAATGCAAAGGACCCTACAATTATCTTTGGGCTTCCAAGCAGCCTTTGGGCTGGTGTTTCTCCCTGCCTGGGAATTGGATGTAAATGGAGTTTCAAAGGCAGGGGTAGGGTCTGTGGCTCCATATCAGGAGGCAGAAATCCCCAGAGGTGTCCGCAAGCCTTGGGATGTGCTGAAAGCTGGCCTTTGAATCCCAGCCTTATCTTTAGGCTGCCACAGTTTGTCTCATCTCTCTCTCTCTCTTTGCTGCAGCAGACTAGCACAGCTGATGTTCTGGGGGTCATTCCCATTATATATGTCTACATAGATAGATATATCCTTCCCAAAGAGCACTTTGGGTTGGGTTTTGGAAAACCCAGGGCCCCCACTGGCCTCTATACAACAGAAATGATTAACTGTAAAAGCTGCTCACCTCCTCAGCAAACTCAGAGGATTTATTTTGCTGAGCAAACCCGCTGCGGCTAGTGGAGCATTTTAGTGTGGAGAGCTGGGAGCGCCTGATAAGCTTCCCCGGCTTTGTCCCTGATACATTCTGCGCATTTGCTGCACAGGTAGGATAGATGCTCAAAGCAGGTTTAGGCAGCTGGGCCTCTCACAGGTGGGGCGGGGGAATGGCAGGAGGGAGGCCGCCACTCGCTCCTTTGCAGCACAGCAGTGCCTCTGTGGCAAGCCAGGCGAGGAAGAACTTCCAGCAACAGAATGCGTTCTCTGCTTGTTTCTCACTTTCATGCTTGTTTCCTTTTTATCTCCATATTTAGTTCCAGGCGAACCACCAAATTCTGTGTCCGTGACCCCACATACCACATCCTCTGTCCTCGTTCAGTGGAAGGTTAGTAGCATATAAAAGTTGGGGGTGGGGGTCTCTTGACCAGGGGAGCACAAAAAGCAGGCTCTTAGGAAATACACAAGAGCTGGCGGTCCAAAGGATTCCTACTTTTTTCCGGTCACTCGTGGGGGCAAAGGGGAAGTTGCACACCTCTGACCTTCTGAGGAGGGTGCAGGACTGATAGCCCACAGCCACCAGATGCCCTCCCAGCCACGACCTTGCATGCACATGCACCAGAATATGCCCTGAGACCACACACTTCGGTTGAGTCTCCCTGCAATTCATCACTATCTATGTTAACAGTCTCTGCTGCCTCACTGATGTCTCTTAGGGTGTGGCTTAGCTTGCGCAGAAGACCTTCTCCATGCAGCAATAACACTCTCAGTTACAACATGCTGAACAAATGCAAGGTGTGTTGAACGTTTTCACCCAAGGAGGTGTGTGTAGGCATCAATCAGGAACTCACCTCCCAGTCAGTCGTATAATGGAACAAACGGAAATGCAGACAGAGGGCCGCGAAAGGGCACGTGTTAGGAATAGAGGCCGGTCCTGTTGATAGATTTCGGGTGGATAATACATGTGAAATAGGTGGTAGTTTAGATAATTACGTGCTTTTTATTTCATGAAAATGTAATGGGATAGTTGCACTCGAGCCACATCGAAAGAACTGAAGGCAATTACATGTCATTACCACGCTTATGTTATTTGGGTGCTCAGCAATTTAGACGCGAGGTAGTTTTCAGATAAAAAATGTAAAAGAAGCTTAAACTAGCTAAATGCTGAGGAAACACAGCCAAAACACCAGTTATCATGGGTTACCCGGCACAAGGCAATGTTTTAACATGCTGTTTGGAAATGTACTGAAGCAACATTAGGTCTGAGGCTTTAAGCTTCTCAGCTCATTGTTTTGACCCACCTTGGAATGAATTGAGACATCTTTGTAGAATGAGGTGATGGTTCTGTAGTTCAAGAGTGATTTCAGAGTCCCTTTAGTGTTAAATTTAACTTGGGTGCTTTGTTCTAGTCTATTTCTGGTTTTGATCCAATAATTTGTCCAAATTTTGCAGTGTAAACAAATAGCCCTTCTCACTCCTCCAGACCTGGCTGGCTGCTACTCATAATCACTTTTAGCTGCCTCTGCAGATCCTCTGGGCCTCTCGTAGAGATAGACAGAAAATCCTAAATAATCCATTACCATCAAAAGCTGGGTTTTGGCCATGAAAGTCGGATAAGAGCAGGATGCCCTGACCTTTCAGCAAAGTACCTTTTCCAAGGCAGAATTATGATTATCAGGGAGGCAGAAAGGAAAGAGCTTCCCTTGCCATTTATCTCTTAGGTCCCTTTGTGCCAGGTATCTAAATAGCTTCTGATTCTGACATAAGATCTGGACTCCAGAGGGAATCCTGCTTGCTTGCTTTTTAATCGGGCTTGATGTGGATCAGGAGGCTTTTACGAGGGACAGGAAAAATAGAAATTTGGGGGGGGGGGTGTTGTGGAGCCCTCATTATCAGAAACTTGATTATCAAAAACTACTTGTTAATTGAACTGGCTGCATTTCCCCTACGTAGATTCTGATCAAGGCAGCCCTATGTAAACAGCCTTCATTCTTATTCACATTTTTAATTAACCAAATGTTACGGATGGTCCCCCAGGCTGTTCAAAAAGTTGGCCTCAGGCAGATGACACAAGACTGTATCAAAATATGTTACTTGCAAGAGTCCTTGAGGCCTCGAGATCAACCCCAACCTGGAATTAGGAGAGCAAATACAATATTCAGTGATAAGAAGTTATGGGAGTCTGAAATGAGACCATGCTATTTTATTCCAGGGGCTGCAGTATAATAGACCCAGTTCTTAGAGGAAATAGGAATGTAAAGAATACAAATCTTTTACTTCATATATGCATGTCTGTAGTGGAGTCAAGCTTAATGTGTTGTGGAAATGGAAGAGACTATTCTTGGCCCACCTTGACTGCACCAAGCATATATTTTGGAGATGAGGCAGGTGCATGCATGAAGAAAGGAATTGATGTGTGGATCCAATACATCCATCAGTACAGGACCGGTGACTGGGAAGGTGGAGTTGCTGTAATCCATAAGGGTGACATGTCTCTTTTAATGAGTTCCCTGTCTAAGATGCAGCCACGTTGAAGCACGGATACAGCAACTGAGCCACAAGAGGGATTCTGATAAGCTACCTATTGCCCTGCTGCTTCACAGCCTCCACTACCAAGGTGACAGATGCGATGTTGAGGATCTCTGGGTAGGCTTCAGTTACAAATGCTGATGTCTCCATAATCAGCGCAACTCAGGATTTTGCAGGCACCATGGCAACCATGGGTCTGCCTCAATGTATGTTAGGCCCAACAGCTGCTGCAGTTCATACATTGGATCCAGTTTTCTGTACTGGACAGGATGAGGTTGATCTTTGGGGAAGAACTCCTTGGTGCCTCTTTATCATTGGCGGTTCTCAGCCTGGTTGAGGTTGGACTTGCTCTTATTTCAAACCTCCTTCACGTGGTTAAAAGCTCGATTGAGATAGTCCACACGCACCTCAAACTAAATGGAGCCAGATGGTCTTCTGTTGGCCCTAAGGGAGCATCCAGTTTACTCTCTCAGTAATCTTTGTGAGTTCCTGGAACACACAAGCTGTTAACGCAATAGCTCTACAGAACCCCCTTACCTGTTTGTTGGTGATCATTCATCCGCCTGATGACCTACAGAGTTGCAAGGAACATAGCAGCAAAGACAGCATCTAGAGCTCAGGTGGATGAAAACTTAGGACATTTCTGACTGCACGTGGCTCATCCCCAAACATTCAACTGAGTTTTCATGGGTGAGAAAAGAAATACCCCAGCTTAGCCTCTGTCCATGTGGGATGCTGGATGCCCCAGTGGCATGACATGATAGTACTGCTTAGTACTTTGAGGATAAAATCACAGAGATAATTCCTGGCCTGGATTCTGCTTTGGGATCCAGGTCCAAAGCAGAGTCATCATCCAGAGTATCAGCTTGGATGAAAATGTGGACTGATGAGTGCTTGCTTGGCCCTTGTCCTTGGCTGGTGAAGCCTTGTTGAAGCAAAATAAAAAAAGGTCCTTCCAGTAGCACCTTAGAGACCAACTAAGTTTGTCATTGGTATGAGCTTTCGTGTGCATGCACACTTCATCATTAAATGCATATTGTGTGAGGGAGTAATGCAAGACCTCTATTATCGAAGCCACCCCTCAGCCCCTTGACTTTGTGAAATTATGCACTAATTTCAAACTTTACATTCCTAGCCAAGGTTGGCAAGTGGGCCATGACTTAACAACTCTGTAAAGTCTCAGATGAACTGGATCCATTTTTGACTTGCGTCCCAGGTTTGGGATGGAAACTGCCTTTGTCACTCTGGTTGATGTCCTGTGTTGGCATAGATAAACCCTACGTGGCAACCTTTACCTCCAGGGAGCATGGCCCTGGATCTGCCTGTGACCTTTGGCTCTTCTGCAGTGGTTCTGCTCCTAGCTGATGGGGCGATTTCACAAGAGACTATTGGTTTTCCCTGAAGAAGTTTGCCATTGGGATCCCATGTGGTCCGGTCAAAATATATTGCCTTCATGTGACTCCATCTTGTCCCCCTTGTTTTTCAACATCTACCTCAAACCACTAGTGAAACTGTTCAGGTGGAGAGGCTCCCATATACGCAGTATTGCAAAGGATGATGGGATGGGATTCTCAAGTTGCCTCCCAGACTGTGGCTGTGGGTTGTGTCCCAGCAGCCTTTTAGGTACAGGACACCTTGCATGTTGTTGTGCCTCATTCCCCAAACAACTGCTTGGAGATGCTTGTGCTGTCCTGGATAGTCTCTTTCATGTCCTTTTAACTTTGCAAGGGATGCTCCTTTTTGGTCATGCGGTGAAATATCTTGGGCTAGCACCAGGGCACCTCCACTTCATCTTAAAGCAAGTCTGCATGGATGACTATTTTAACAACCAACATTTAGGCTGAATCTCATTTGTGGACTAATACTGGGCACAAGCTTTATCTTACCTAACCTATTTTTCACTGGGACATTTTGCAGCCTCCAAATGCTGAGAGTCTGAACGGTCTTCTCTTGGGATATCGCATTTATTACCGGGAGTTGGAGTATGAAAGCACAGTCCCAGGACTGGAGTCCAAGGTCATTAAAAACCCTTCTGCTTTACGAGCAGAGCTTACAGGTGAGCAGCCAATGTGTGCCTTCCCCCCCCCACTTTATGCAGTCCAATTATTTACCATTCAGCTCAGTCTCCAGTGGCTTAAGAAGGGGCACCGAAATGTTTGGCATCTGCATCAAGATGGGCAAGTGCTGAGAATGGTTACTGGGGGGGGGGGGTAAGAGGAAGACAGGCACCTGCTCTGAAGCTCCCTCTGCTAACTGGCTGGTAGATTTATGGTATCTCCAGTGGGGTCACTCAGGGGGGCTGCTGTCCTTCCTCTCCCACCTTCAGTTATTGCTTCCTGCTTTCTGCTGTTTCCATGTTGTGGCTATCTCGATAGTAAATCAGGTGTTCAGAGCTCCATCAAATTAAAGGCTTTATTGATTGGGAGAGAAGAGCAAAGGGTGGGGGGAGTGAGAGACCCAGAGCCATGCCAGTCAGAGCATCGCCTGCCACGCCGTCAGAGGCGCTACTCTCTGAGGGTGTTGCAGACAGTAATGTGAATAAGTAAATGCATAACATGGAATTTTGGGGGGTGGGGTGGGTGTCTTTCTGTCTCCTTGGTTCACAGTCTCTAGCACAAATCCCCTGTGTTCCAGCCCTGGCAGGATCT
This sequence comes from Zootoca vivipara, assembly GCF_965207765.1. Classification (NCBI taxonomy): domain Eukaryota; kingdom Metazoa; phylum Chordata; class Lepidosauria; order Squamata; family Lacertidae; genus Zootoca; species Zootoca vivipara. The sequence continues at coordinate 51,824,212 of NC_142596.1, forward strand.
GGAGGGGGCCTTCTGCCCTAGAGCAGCCTTGCCTGGTGCCTGTTTGTTCCGCGACTCTAAGGACATCTTACGCTTCCTCATATTGCCTGCTTGTTTGATTTCTCTCTGTGGCAAGGAGGCTGAGCAAGCCCTCGTGACTGATGATCTTTCGACACGTTATCTAGAAAGTGATGTGGCTTTTATTGCCTGTCAAGGTGCAGTCCTCAAGCTTAAAGCTGTCTCTGCGCGCGCCGCATCATTTCCTGCTGCCTGTGCTGTACATCATGTGCAATAACTATTTTCCTTGCCCTCTTAACAACTTTCTGCTTTGCTTACCCTGAATAGCCCAAAGCAGCTTCAAGACAGTGAACAGCAGCTCTGCATTAACGACGTATGAATTAACACGTAAGTGCATGTGGATGTACAGAGAGAGAGAGAGAGAGAGAGAGAGAGAGAGAGAGAGAGAGAGAGAGAGAGAGAGAGCAAGAGAGCGCTGAAATCCTGGGGAAGAGGCGAGATCCTGGGGACCTTTTAAGGGCCTTATACCAGGGCCATATTAACACCATACTTTTAATGTGTTGTGATACCACTTCAAAGAACCATGCTCCCCCCCAAGGATTCTGGGTGCTGTAGTTTGTTAAAGGTGATGAGCATTGTTAGGGAAGCTGGTTGTTAAACCACTGTGGGAATTGTCACTCTGGGAGGGGAATAGGGGGTCTCCTAATAGCTCTCATGAATTTTCATGAAATCTGTCCACAGTGATTTTGTGGCATGCCTCAGTCCCATTTTCTTGCACTTGGAAATATTATCACCCTTCCAACACCAAAAAAATAAACAAACCCCAAAACAAATGCTCGTGTATGAACTGGCAGGAGTTTGAAAGTCCGTAAAAATGTCTGTTTCATATAATATATCAGATGGTTTTATTTATTATGCCAGCAAAATCTAAGCAGTAAATCAGATACCATCAGCTGTCTGTCTACCTGAAACCGGCAGGCAACACACTGCTCTCTGACTCAGATACGTGGGCAGAATACTGGTAAATAATTCGGGAAATCTGAAATTAGAAGGGCTCATTATTGAACTCCTGAAACTGTTCCCTACGATAATAGTTTGCTGCGACTCTCAGTAATGCCGAAGCTGAAGGGTAACTTGCCAGTTGTGGAGGAACTGATATGCAAATAAAGAGCTTGAGAGCGATGCTTGCACAATTTCGTGACATTTCCAGTCCAGCTGCCTGGCAGTATTTTGCTGGTGGGCTCCCCAGATGCTCCGTGTCCTCTGTAAGATGGGTGGCCTGATTTGAATATGCAAATCCTGGCACCGCAAGTATCTGCAGGTCTCTATGACCGAACGGACCTGGATGTGCTGCTCCTCTCTGCCACAATCTTGCTTATTAAATGTGCTCAGGGCTCCCCGTTCCTCTGTGGTCTCCCTCCTATTTTCCTTCTGCCATCCCCTTCCTGTCAATGCTCATTCCTGAGTTTGAGCTCAGGAATGGTGGCCCAGTGGCCAAAGGCAAAGCTGGTGATGTCAAAATCTTTTCTCGGTTTTGTGGGCTCAGCATTCAAGCTGTGATTGCCTGGGGGAAAGGACGTCTACACACACACACACACACACACACACACACACACACACACACACACAAGACTCTTGCATTTCCAAGCATGCTTCTTGCGTTCTGTCAGTTCCTCTGGACCCAAAGCCTCCGGGGAGGAGCCATAATGGCCTCTGCTATGGCTAATGTTCTCTGCTGTGGATGCATCTTAAGGACGACTAGGATTTGGTCCCCCTTGCTGCATGTAACATAAGATAAAGGGTTCAACCATGTGCAAACAGCCTCTCAGAATCCCCCACTGTTATTTATGGGCAGAGAAACTGCACAAGGCAATGACCATTTCTGGTGGGGGGGGGAAGAGAAGTTCAACAGTTTCTCAGCTTCAACACTGAGTTTTGGTCCAAATGCCGGACACTGCAAATTTGTGAGATGAGCTAGGGAACTCCAAAAGGGAATTCTCAGCATCTTCACCACACTGTCATTTCCAGTATTCTTTGCGGGGAATGATTTAAACTGATATGAAAGCAAAAGAATGTCTCCTCCTCCAACTAGAATATCAGAGTAATATTAGAGCAATTTGATACCTTTCCGTTTATTCACCTGTCTTCTGGGATACTGAGAACTTTTAAGTGGGACATCAAATATGTTTGTAACGCAATTGTTTTATGTTTCCAGAGCTGAAAAAGTACAAGAGATACGAAGTTGTTGTGACAGCATACAATATTGTTGGGGAGAGCCCTGCCAGCACTCCTGTGGAAGTCTTTGTTGGGGAAGCGGGTAAGTAAGCTGGCTGCTAAAATCCTATAATGTAGATCTGACTCGATTTCCCTAGATCTGCTGGAAGGGGAGAACTCTAAGGAAGCCCATAGTGGAGCTGGTGGCAGCTGGTACCCCAGACCCAGTATATTTAAAAGTGTATGAAAGAAGCACAGAGCAGAGTAGTTTGTTCTCTGGAAGTAAGGTTGGTGGCATATGAATAATAAAATTTTGGTGGTGGTGGTGGTGATGGTTTTGTAAGCAAAAAAGCAAGATGCAGAGATCAGTTTGAAAATGCATGGATAATTTTTTGACATCTCTGGAAAATCCTGGATGGGGAGCAGGCTTTTAGCGCTAGCTCTTTGTCCTTCCCAGGATTTCCCAAACAAGAATAAAATACTGTATGTAAGACGGCCATGATTACAAAATCAATTCTGTGCCGCAAGAGAAATCAGGCAAATTCACTCAGCTTGTATAACATAGACCTGCTGCAGGATTCAACTTTTCTTGGTGCAGAATTTGGTTTGCCTGCGAGCAGAATTTTAACTATCATTTAACCCAAAGCGTACATGAAAATATTTTGCGTGTGCGTGATCATGCGGTGCAGGCAGACACAGCCGTTGGCATCCGGTGCTGAATGAATGGCATATTTCCCTGAAGATCATTTAGGACCAAGTCCCTTTTCAATGCAGATAAGCTTGGTCAGAGCAGAAATGCCCCTGCCTTAGATTTGCCATGTGCTGCCAGCTAAAACAACTGAATCTCATTTCAACCTTCCTCTGCACCTTCACAGAGATTCATTCCTCCATGCATTTATCCTCCATGTGGAAAGGGTGGCTGGGTCTGCCTCTAGTGGTCACCTGTGCAATCCATGCATTGGGCAGGATGTCTGCCGAGGGGATGGTTCTGTAGAGTTTGCTGCATTCATATAGGTGCCTCTTAACAGATGCTGGATGTGTGAACATTGCAGTGAGTGGGGACCAAATACTCTGCAGAACAGAACGGAATAACTGACCAGGAACTCATTACTGTGCTCATTATTCTGTTACACGCTCGTAAAGGGCTGAACTAACGATGTGCACTGATACACTTTGAGCAACTCACAGTTTAATGCAATATCCATATACGAACATACAATAAAAGATAAATAAGGCCTATTAAGTCAGTGAAAATAATGTTTGCGGGGTGGGGGGGGACAACCGTGCTTAAAGTAATATTATTGGGTCAGACACCATCTCTCAGCTTAATCTATAGAGCCGCAGGATCACAACAAACAGTGTGTCTGTGTTAAATAGGAGTTCCTTGAAGGAAGGGGTTTGGTGAAAATTGGATGAAGGCATGTGTGCCTTCCACAAATGGACTTTAGTGTGTGACTGAGCTCAGGCCAGTGAGGGGATTACACGGAGTGCAAAGTGGGGCCCCTGTAGGCACTGTTTTTAGAAGGGCATAGCGTGCGGTGGGGGGGTGATTTTGCTAAAATTGGAAGGGCCCCCTGCCTGAGCTGAAGCTTGTAGATTTAATAAAGAGCTGTTATGCCATTCCCGCCATCATTCAAACAGAGACTCGGGCACAATGGATGGTTCACTAAGCAGGATGCAGCCTGCTGCAAGCCATGTTGGGCTGCCGCTGAAGTTGCTGGGGCAAGGTGTAGCCGATGTAAGGTGCCTCTACATGGAGATGGGATCATGTGTCACCCGCTCTTAAAACACTGCACTGTCTGGCTGTGAGCCACTGGGCCCAATTGGAGGTGTCAGTCCTAGGGTCCTGAGCCACTTAGGGCTCTGTACAGAAGTGCTCTCGGGGCCCTTTCCCAATACTGGGATGAGGAAGCCCCGCCCATGGCCTGGCCTGGGGCAGCTTGAGACAGGGCCTTTTTGGTGTCAGCACCCCCTGTGGAACGCCCTCCCTTGGTGTGGGTGCATGCAATTGCTCCACACACTGTCAAGCTTTAGAGGTCAATTAAGACATTTTTGTCTGCCCAGGCTGAGAGGACCTGAAGTTTGCCCTGGGTCTTAATAGTGATGCCGTATAACATTAACATTTGAGTTTTGCTGGGGGGGGGCATGGTGGTTTTGCTTTAATTAAATATTGCATACAATTGCTGTACTTGATCATTGTTCACTGCCCAGGACTCTCTTTAGAGGAAGAAAGGAACAGAAATAAAATGAAATTGGCAGCAGCAGCATGTTGCGGCTTTATGGGTGTGTTTGCCAATTTCCCTATTTCAGGCAGGCCGAAAAACCAGGAGGTCCACCCATGGCCTCTAGTCCTACGGACGGCACAGCACAGCTCCCAAAATACCACAATGCAAATTTCATTAGTCCAGACTTTGCCAACCTGGTGCCCTCTGGGTGCTTTGCACTACAATTCCCATCACCCCCAGCCAGCAGGGCCATAGGATGCTGGGTCTGGTGGCTGCTGTAGGCCCAGACATCTGGACCCCACCCCCCTGGCCAAAGCTGCATTAGGCCACTCGGTCAATGCAGACTCCCTTTCTGCAGCACAAGCTTATTTTTCCTGCTCTGTTCACCCGAATCTGCACTCCGGTCTGCCTCCCTGCGATGGAGGTTCCTTGCGTCAGGTTTGACCCGTGCCCCCAGCTAATGCGACTCAATCTACTTTCACCTCTGTTACCCTGGTATTTCATATTTAACATGCAAAGGTTCCATTTCAAATTCCAGAATTATTTTCATTACAGTTTCATTAAATCCAAGATGTCTTGGGCCTTGGACAAGCTATTAGCTCCTTCTGACCTTTTCATTTCAAACATCACTGTAATGTTCTGTTATCTTTCCCTAAAACTCCATAAATTAATCAGGGCAGCTGTGCTCTCTCTGAGCGCTCTGGGGCAGTTCTTGCTATTGAGCTGTCAGTATTATATTCCTGCTGCTGTTCTGTCTTCCACCTGCAAAATTTGACAATGGAGTTGTAACACAGTGCCTATTGAGCAACGTATGCTTTTATACAGGAAAGCTACATGGTGTTAAGAGGGCATGTGGATGCGAAGGACATCTTCCAGGAGCATCTTGGGTGGTTTCCTTGGAGGGCTCTATTCTTCAGTTGCTCCTGGTTCTGACCCTCATTGAAATACATCTTCAGCAGCGGAGGCAAATGAAATGTATAATGAGGTTTCTGCTGCAATTCTTCCCAGCCTCAGCCAAGCTCAGTGTCAGGCTGCAGAGTCTATTGGGTGTAATATAAGAATAGCCCACTGGATCAGGCCAATGGCCCAACATCCTGTTCTCACTGAGATTAAATGAGGATTGGGGGAACCTGATATGCTACCTTGAGCTCCTTGGAGAAAAGGGTGTGATGTGAATGCAATAAATAAGAAAACAAAACAAAACACAAAGTGGGCGCAATCTAGTTTCTCTCTCTCTCTCTCTCTCTCACACACACACACACACACACACAAAATGAAGAATAGTCCTGTGCATTTTTTAAAAATGCAAGATGCCTATACAGTACTCTTTTTTAAAAAGGAAAGAAAGAAAGAAGCAAGGAAGGAAGGAAAGCTGGGAATCTGGGGCTTGTGGTTCATTGCAGGGTGGCAACATCCCATCTGCAGATGCCCATGAATTCTAGAAAGCCTTGGGTACCTTCAGCAAGGACATTGGTGCTCCACCTGCAACCTGCATGCAGATCCTCCTGTTCCTTTGCACCCCTCCCCTCCTGGTGTCTCCATCAGGTTCCCTGGCTACTCTCCTTGGCCCACAATCCTGCATGCACTTAGGCTGCTCAGATCCCCCTGAAGTCAATGCCGGAACCGGATTCGTCCCCTTGTCAAGCAAGGATTCGTTCCCACGGTTTCTTCTACACCAGTTCTTGTGAAAAAAAATATTCCGGGTTCTGCAGAAAAGCCAAACACATTTATCATTTTAAAAACCGTGCTAAGGAAGTGGATGCATATACATAGATAACGGAGAGATATCCCTGGCCACAATGAAAACCAAAATAAAGGGAAAGTTTGTGTGTGTGTGTGTGTGTGTGTGTGTGTGTGTGTGTGTGTGTGTGTGTGTGTAACACATCTCCAGATGTGTTGGGCTTCTTTTAAATAGTATTACAGTTGTCTTCTAATTTGGCTATACTATATTTCCATATGATTTTTAAATTTGGTCTGAGGACAGGCCGTCCAACTTTGCATCTTGTCTTAATAGTAATGTACATTATTTTTTTTGGAATACAACAGAGTTGGGCAAAGCAAGAGATCAATGTAAAGACTTGTAGAAGCTGCCATTTCTTCTTCTGCCTTGACCTTCTTTTCCCTTTTGCTTTGGTTTGCATAAATGTTGGGATGCCTTTGACAGACACAAGGGCTCAAGAAGCAAGGGCTGGTCAGGGCGACCCTCCTCATCGTGGTGAGGTGGTCCATGCCTGCCCCCCATTTCCTCTTTAGGACGCCAGCATTTCAGGATGACATTCGGGCGTCAGAAGTGGGGAGGGACCAGGCTTAAAGGGTGGGCTGGTGGGAGGGAGACAACTTTCTGAAAACTCCCCATTCTGCAGTCAGAGCAAGTTGAGCTTCCTTATAGAGAAGGTACCCTTAAAACAAAACGCAGGGAAATAATGTCCAAATTGAGACGTATGTCAGATTGGTGTATCTGCTGCCCTTAATTCTCCCTTGGTAAGGCAGAAAATGCATGGAGATAATTTGCTCTGGATTCATACTGCAAGCTGAAGCAGCTGACTGAGCGCCTCATTAGCAGCTCATTAAGCTGTTAATATTACTCATAAGCAGTTCTCCATACACATGGTGAGGCAGCGGCTCCTTGTTTTAACTCTCAGCAAAGTAGGGTTGCCATATTTTGAAGAGCAAATAAGAGGACTCCATGAGGATTCTCATTTTAAAGAGCCCTATTATATGTTGGCTATAGAGGCTTGCCGACAAAGGTCCGTATAGTTAAAGCTATGGTTTTCCCAGTAGTGATGTATGGAAGTGAGAGCTGGACCATAAAGAAGGCTGATCGCCGAAGAATTGATGCTTTTGAATTATTGTGCTGGAGGAGACTCTTGAGAGTCCCATGGACTGCAAGAAGATCAAACATCTCCATTCTGAAGGAGATCAGCCCTGAGTGCTCACTGGAAGGACAGATCCTGAAGCTGAGGCTCCAATACTTTGGCCACCTCATGAGAAGAGAAGACTCCCTGGAAAAGACCCTGATATTGGGAAAGATGGAGGACACAAGGAGAAGGGGACGACAGAGGATGAGATGGTTGGACAGTGTTCTCGAAGCTGCCAACTGAGTCTGACCAAACTGCAGGAGGCAGTGGAAGACAGGAATGCCTGGCGTGCTCTGGTCCATGGGGTCATGAAGAGTCGGACACGACTAAACAAAATAGAAGCTGTGATATATTGCTGAGGGGGGCAGAAGAAGAGAAGAGGAAAGCAAGTCTTCTACCACCAGTTATGTCTATGTCTCACCCCAAAAGTATAGCCAGAGACATTTTGGCAAATTTTAAAAATCCACCTGGATGGAAATTTTATCCCTGAGAAAGAGGACGTATCCTGGAAAAAGAGGATACATGGCAACCCTAAGCAAACTGGCTTGTTTTGTCACATTGGGAGGTTGGGAATAAGCTTCTGCTCCTTCCTTGGCTAATGGGGGGCAGGGTTTGGACTGAGCCCCCTCCAGCCACAGCATGGACAAACAAAGGACTTATCCACATTTACCTTTCCTCCACTTTAAAAGCTCCATGTCCAAACACACACACCCTTTTCTTTTGCTCCAAAGCTTTTCCTGTGAAAATCTGCTCTTTAAAGCTCAGTCAGAGCAAACAGCTATCTGTGGAAAACCCACATCGACATGTGCTCTGATTGAGTGCTAAAGAGGGGTTTTGTGGGGAAATTTCCAGGGCATAAAAATTAATTAAATGCTTAGACACAGAGCTTTTAAGCGTGAACCTGTACCTGGAAAGAGGGGCGCAAACTGAAGATGTGGATAAAGCACAGAGAGAGCAGATGTCAGAGTTTCCAGCCACATCCTCCTGCAACCCTCTGCTGCACTGCCATGGAACTGAATGGGGGTGAGTTGGATCTGCCCCCCACTTTGCCCTGGCAACAGATCCCCCCCCCACCATCACCTGCCAAATGCACTCTTGGGTCTTGCATCCCTCCTTTGCTTTAGTTTTCAGTTCTGCCCTGCATCTTTGGACTCCCTCCATGAGACGGCCACTAAATCAAAATGCTTTCATTAGAAAGGGCAACAAAGGGGGGGAGACGTGCAGAAAGCTAGCAATTTCGAAATGCATGCGCTGCTGCGGTTTAATAGAACAATTGTATGCTAATTTCCCATTGAATCCGCGGGAAGCGCCGGCACGGCAACGTTTGCAGCGGTCTTAGCTCCCCCTAGTGGTAACTGGAGGTGAGCTCCCATCTCCGTCGAAGGAAATTAACAACGACCAAGAGCAACGCGGCTTCTTATTCTTAAAGGAAAGAAAACAGGCTTGTAAAATCAACAGTAATGTAATGAGAAGGCATAATGTTATTAGGAGCGAAGATGCAGCCTGGCCTCCCTTCTGGTACCTCAAATGCCATTACCTGAGAGAGGCAGGCATTGCACATCTTCTCCAACAGCAGAAATATGGCTGAGCATGTTCTGCCCCAAACATTTTCACTGTGCTTTAAACCCAGGCTGTAAAGTAGCTTATCCTGACTTTATACACTGAGGGTTTTTGCTGGCTCTTATTAGAATTATTGCTACCAGCACCAGCAATCTATTGTGCTGTTCATATTTTGTCGTAAGCCGCTCAGGGAATGTTTATGCATGGGAAGCTATACAAATCTAATAATGACATACAACAAATGCTTGATTTTAATTATTTGCTTTATGAAAATTTAGCTGTGGTTGCTGCTCGCAGGAGATTGGGCTGGATGACCCTTTGAGTTCCTTCCAGCTCTAGAATTTTACAATTCTCTATCCCGCCCTTTGATCAAGTTGTCAGGGTGGCTTACGATACAATATTTTTAAAGCATGGGGGGGTGAGGACACACATTTTTAAAGCAGCATAAAATGAATGTGATGGAACAAAACACTAATTTGCCAGCCTTAGAAAATTAAAATGAAGAGAGGTCTTTGCTACCGTGTTTCTCATATTTTAAGTCATCCCTACAAAATAAGCCATGGCAGGATTTTCCTGAGTTGAAGAAATATAAGACATACCCCAAAAATAAGCCGTAGTGGTGGGAGCAGGTCTGGATGGCGCCATGGAAGAGGAAGATGCCTGTCAGCGCCCGGAACCGGCTGCTGCTGCCCCTCAAAAATGTCCAGCAGCATGCACCGCGCCAAGCGCTGACCCGGCGGCGAGACCCGGCAAGAGCCTCAGCGTGCGCCGCGTGGAGCCCCGACCCGGCGGGACCCAGCAGCGTGCCCTGCTGAAGCGCCGACAACGCGCGCAGCAGCAGCCAGTTCCGGGCGCCGAGCCGCGACAGGAAGAGGAGGGACGCAGCGGGACGCAGCTACAACGACAAAAAACACCCGGCCGAGCCTTCATTGGCCGCCGCGGCTGCCACTCGCTGGTCCCTCCTCTTCCTGTCGCGCGCGCTGCAGGTCCCGCCGGTCCCGCCGCTGGGTTGGCGCTTGGCGCTGCTCCAAGCCCCAACCCGGCGGCGGGACGCAGCAAGAGCCGCAGCGCGCGCTGCTCCAAGCCGGGATCCGGCAAGAGCCTCAGCGCGCGCCGCGTGAAGCCCCGACCCGGTGGGACCCAGCAGCGTGCCCTGCTGAAGCGCCGACAATGCGCCCAGCAGCGCAGCAGCAGCCAGTTCCGGGCGCCGGACAGGGGAGGTACCATACTGTATTTTTTTTAAAAAAAATAATAAGACACACACACCCCCCGAAAATAAGCCATAGGATTATTTTCTTGAGAAAAAAAGATTATAAGACATGACTTATAATATGAGAAACACGGTAGGTGCTGGAAAGACATAATAATGAGTGCCCAGTGAGCGTCTCTGGAGAGAGTGTTTCAAAGCCTATTGAGGACTCAGGAGAGCTCAGGGAAGGGTGATGTCAAGATTCCAGCCTTTGGGGTGCAGCCACAACACTAGGAAATGGGGCAGGCCAAAGTGTGTGTACACACACCAAAGGTGGTTTTAGGGTCGCATGACCAGTGCAGGAGCTCTGGGTGTCACACTGCAGGGACACCACAAAAATGATGTAGGAGAGTGAGAGGCAGGGACACTGAATTTTTGCACCACGCAGGCTGCTGCTGAAATTTGAGAGCCCAAAGTCTGCCACTGCGCACGTGCACACACACACACACACACACACACACACACACACACACACGTCAACTTTCCTTTGGCTTTTTCTCATTTCCAGGAAAGTTAATTAACTTATCCCTCTTTCTGGCATGAAAACCCATAATTCAAAATATCCCCGTCTCTAATGATTTGGGCTCCCTGGGGCAACGATCTGGAGTCCTCGTAGAAGTCGCTGGCAAATTACCCTGGAATTTCCTTGTTTTGTAGGTAGGTCACCGCAGTTGTGATCTGACTCTGCCCTCCTTAATCGCTGTCTGATTAATGGCCTTTGATGCCAAAATCTGTTCCCTGAAGAAGAGGGCAGCCGTGTTAAACTGCTCAGGTGAAAGGAGTTGCTTAACTAATTGCATTGATTCCAACTGTTCGAGCCTGGTGTGAGCTATGGCTAAGTCTCTGTGCACTTAAAAGGACGTTTCCCTATGCTATGGGATGCCATTGTTATTCTCTGAAGAATTTGTGGATGTGCTGGATAAGACGGTTTCCCATGGACACCTGGTGGCTACTGACAGAAGAGGATTCTGGAATAGACTCGCCATTGGCCAGACCCAGCAGGTTCTGCTCATGTTCTTGATAACAATACAGTTAAAAGAGTCACCATTACCACCATGCCCTGTTGCAGCAAATTCATTTGGGTAACACAGTCTAGTTTAAACCAATGCTATTGAAGGGGTGGCCCGCAGACTGGTGCAAGTTCATCAGACATCAGCTGCTGGTCCCCAGTGACTCTACCAACAGCCCAGGTTTAGTTGGGGGGGGGCGCGGACTCCTCAGGGACCAAATATGGTACCAGTTCCTGACACATTGTGGGAGGAGAATCTTGGTCCACCACATCAGATAGCTTGAGAAGCACCAGTTTAAACAATTCTGTTTTATTGCCTTAAAAACGGGCTACTTTCACCAGCAGCAACCTATAGAAAAATCGTCACCACTGCCATCATCCTTACTGCTTCCATATGAAAAGTAAACTTGAGAATTTCAGCTCTTTGAGAAATTAGAGGAAAACTGGGCTGAAACTAGTTTACATCAAAAAGGATGTGGCTGCACACAATAGAGGCTCAATTCTGGGACAATTGCAGAATCAATGAGAGACGTGTGGAAATTCAGCCATCAATTCATCTCACTTTCTTTGAATCATTCACACATTGACTAGCTCTTGACTATCAATCTAGATAGCAAGCTGTAAAAGAGACCTTCTTTCTCTCCTTTGTGTAAATGGCTCTTCATTAGGGGGTGGGGGTCCTTTCTATAAACTGAGGGAGGCTTCATGGATTAGAAAACTCTAAGTACGAATGCTTATTTCTTACAAGCAAGAAAGGAGCATCAGCGTGCCCCAGCAATCTAGTGTCTGCCAAAAGACACACCTATGCAACTTAGCACACCCAGGGATGGGAGATGAATTGGTTCAGGTTCCATTTTAGCATGAACTTACCAAATTCACACTACTCAAACCGATATGCAAACTGAAGCACAGTTCTCCCTTGTGAAACTCTCCTTTCTCTGAGCCTTACCTTGCAGTTCTCCACCTACAGAGTGTGTACAAACATGCATCATAAAAATGCATGTATTAGTGAAAGGTGCGTGCAAAAAATGTGTATGTTGGTGAAAATTACAAACAAAATTGCATTACGCTAGGGGGTAACAGCTTGCAAAAATGCATACAAGTTTTCACATTGATCTTTCCTTTTAAAAAAAGGCAAATGTAAGCAGAAATGGGGCAAATTAAATTTAAGATTGGAAAATGGAGAATCTGAGAGAAGCCAGCATTAACAGATTCTTCTTCTTTGGGAGAAGGCTTGGAAGAAAATATACAGCTTTCCCAGCTAGGCAATTCTGAGAGAGAAAACAGTGGTGATGTGTAGCTGAGAGAAATTTAAAGACAACCCTCACGGTACATTTGTGGGAGGCAGTGAAAAAGAAAAAGAGAGCAGAGTCCCAGTCTGCCCAGAGTCATTGATCACCTGCTTTGGAGCCTCTGAAGGAAAAGGTGAGCATGGCCAAGTGCCTGTTCTCAGCTGAATTTCTCCGTCACCCCGGGTTGACTGTTCCTGCCATTGGCAAGGTGCTTGTGTCCATGTTAGGGAAGGCCATTAATCTCTGGCTTTCTCAACTTGAGTCCTCTGCTCTAAACTCTCAGAAAGCTACATTTCAGGGGGGTGCAAAAAAAAAAAATCTGGTGTGTGGTATGTTCCAGGCATACATCATGTGTCTAGCCTTTGGGGGGCAGACAAGGCGGGGACTGATGAGAAAATGTGACTCAGGCAGCTTAGGAAAAGATGCCCTCCTTTCCATGTCAGACTCTCCAGAGGAAGAGCAGAAGCTGCCTTAGACAAGGTTGGTTTTTTTGTCCACCTTCCCTGCATTGCCTTCATTCCCTGGCGGGGGTCTTGGGCCCTAAGGGTCTTTTCCCATCACCTCCTTTTTATTGCTTCTTTTATTTCTTTCATACCATTTATATACCGCATGATTGCAAGAAAATCCCCACGTCTGGGATCAGGAGCACCAGACGACATATCCCCCCCCCAATAGAATCATAAAGTTGGAAGGTACCATGAGGGTCATCTAGTCTGACCCCCTGCAGTGGAGGAATCTTTTGCCCACAACCCTGAGATCAGGAGTCTCTTGCTCTACCGACTGAGCCATCCCAGCTCAGTCCTACATGGATTGGAAAAGGGCCATGCAATTGCCAGCTCATTTCAACCTGAACTCTAGCCATGTGGAATAGCTGTGCCGGGATAGGGATGCCAGCATTGTCTTAGTCCACATGGTAGGAACAAATCTGAGGTCCTGGGCAGGGCTGTCTTAAGCATATGCGGCACCGGAGTGCAAAGATCCACTCACCCCCCCCCCCGGTTGCCCAGTCCCAGGCGCGCGGGAGGGCGGAGCCGGCTGGCTGCCTCAGTGTCTCGCTGGCTCGGTCGCCACCGAATTTGTGGCGCACAGCCGCCCGCAGCAGAAGATCCCACCACGGCACTCCGACCAACAGACGGGCTCTTCCCCAGACTCAACCCTCAGGCCCTGGACTCTCGGCCAGGTGCCCCCTGAGAGCCTTTCACCCAGGTGCCCTGCACCCCTAGTGCCTATGGGTAAGATGGCCCTGGTCCTGGGGTGGAGGGATGTGGGGAGGACAGTGGCCAGTGGTCTGGGATGATGGGAGTCCAACAACATCTGGCTAAAGCTGCACTTCTGTTCCCTGCTAAAAAATGTAACCCTGACCTTCATATACTTAAGTTGCTTCTTTGTGGTCAATGACAGTGAAAGTGCTCATGTTCCTTCCGCAACAGTTCTGAACCGCAGCCGGAGTCTCCATTTTTTGCGTGTGTGTACAATTTCTAAGTTCTTCATAGATTTGCCCTGTGTCTCCCATTCCGCCACCGAGCGCACAGCAGAGACAACCTCTTTCTGGCACCAGCCTTCTCCCATGTTTGTGCCTGTGGGTGTGTCTGGGACCGCCAATTGATTTCCTGCCTTTGCATTCTGTGCTCTCTTGGCACTGCTACAAAGCCACGGTTAGCGATTCCTTTATATATATATATATGAAAAAGAATTAATTAATTGTACGGCTTGCTCTTTTTCTGCTATTTGCTCTCCCTTTCTCTTGAATGATTCATCAAAGGGGTTGTGCCTGGAAGGAAAAGCAAATCCTCCTCCAAGGAGCAACCAGATACAAAGAAAAAAAACTGTACTGGATCCCTAAGCAGAACACGAGAGCTTCCGCGAAAATGGCGCCTCTTTGCTTGCCAACAACATCATTTAGGTCCTCGGGGTTATTTGCTGCACCTGTTACACTTGATAACTGGCACCTAAAGCCACAGGGAAAATGCCACACCAAGCCCTGTTTGCATATGTGTGACAGCAAGGGATTAGCAGGGAGCGCAGAGCCTGGAATTGCCAGTGCCTTTTGGATATGAGAGGCCATTAATTCATCCATGTCTAACATAGATATGCTTGTAATTCTGGGGTTTCTGCCCCTCCCCACGCCATGCTTTAAGCGAATGCTTTGGAGTCCCAAATGATTTCTTAAGAATTGTTAAGCTGTTGTTGTTCTTGAACATGCTGTCAGATTAGCATAAATGGCTGGTTCTGTACAGAAACAGGCACTCCATTTCCCCAGTAGATCCACTCGGATGTGGGTTTTCAGCTGGTGCCTTGTGACCCACAACGCAGTCATGGCCAGGCAGGCCCAGATCAGAATTCCAGAAACAAGAGGGTCTGCAGCAATTCTGTTGGCTTCTGTGGGTTTTCAACAGAGCTGTGAAATTCTAGGGCACTCTGGTGAATTTCATCTCATAGGGATGGCCCTTTAAAATTCAGGATTCCCCTGAATTTTGCTGTGATTCCCGCATTGGAGGAGGTTGGACTAGATGACCATTTGACCCTCATGGAGGGGAGGGCTCTCAGTGGCTACTCCCCACAATGGCTAAGTGCTGTCTCCACAGATGGAGGCAGGGAGGCTTCTGAATCCCAGTTTCTGGAAACCACAGGAAGGGAGAGGGTCCACTACTGAGGAGCTTCCCGGCCAAGTGGGGGATTTGAACTCCCAATTCCTAGTCCTCTTTAATCCACAGAACACCCCTGTGAGGTAGGTTGGGCAGAGAGAGGCAGTGACTGGCCTCCATTGTCACTCAGTGAGCTTCATGGCTGAGTGGGATTTGAACCCTGGTCTCCTAAATCCCAGCCAGACACTCTGAATTTTGCATTTGTATGTTTTTCTGTGTGGGCCACCTGAGGGAGGCGGGCACTGTTTGGGCTTAAAGGTGGCATATAAATACTATAAACAAGAACATAACTCTAACCACTAATAGAGTGCAGCGGGTCCATGCCTAACCTCTGTAGACATAGTCAGGCCCCAAACACATTCCACCCCCTAGAGCAGGGGCAGAGAACTTTTACATGTCAATAAGCTTTTGCCAGTTTTCTGCCAATTTATCTCATTGGCCTGTCCCCAAGGTTTATCAGGTTCAGAGTGGCACAAATGCATATGGCCCACAAGAGGGATCTTTCGCCACCCCTTTTCTCCCCCAGTGCCTGAAACGGACCAGCATGGTGCAGCCATGAACTCGCCTGCTGTCTGCAGTTATTTTTCCAGTGAGATCCACGAGAGACTCTTCTAGCTAGAGGGATTCCGTTTATGAAGCAACATTCATTTGTGCTCTCTTGAGCATCAGGCGCCTTTGGAAAGGCAGTAGTCGTTAACAGATGGTGCAGTTTTCTTAAAGTTTATACAGTCAAACCTCGGTTCCCAAATGCCTTCATTTTGGAACGTTTTGGCTCCCGAACATCGAAAACCCGGACGTAAGTGTTCTGGTTTTCAAACATTTCTCGGAACCCGAATGTCCGACGCGGCTTCTGATCTTCAAAAAGCTTAGCTGTCAGCTAGTCAGAAGGTGCGCCTCAGAATCTGAATGTTTCGGAAGTCGAAAGTGCTTCCGGAACAGACTATGTTTGACTTCCGAGGTTCCACGGTATACCGCTTGATTCTAAAAAAACAAAAACAAAAACTCACCTCAAAGCAGTTTACAAAAAAGGTAATCAGATTATCAGTAAGTAAAATTACCAATAATGTAAAACTTTTTTTTAAAAAAAAAGTTAAAATAACAATGGACTAAAAACAGATTAGAACTTGAATCTGCTTTGTAAACCTCTGGGTAGGCTTGTCTAACTAAGAATGATTTTAGCAAATTATTATTATTAATAATGATAATCAGTTTTAATTAAGCACTAGTCTAATGGCTATTCTCCATTTTGCCTTTTGCTTTTTAATTGTCCTATCTTGCAACTGAGTTGCCAGTGGCAGACCTGCAGTAAGAAACAAAAACAAGAAAACCGCCCCAAACTGCCATCAACTTTATTTATGTTTTGGATTATTAATGCAGCTCATAAAATTCCTCCAGTTAGTTTTGATTGAATTGTTTCTTCTCCGTCTTTTTTTTTTCTTTTTTCTTTGGGGTGTGCGATTCTGTCGTTTAATGGAGCGGTAAATAAGAATTTCTGATAATGAGCCCAAGCATCTGTCACAACAACCTGGCTGCGGTTATTAACATTTCCATTAACGGCAGGGTGGGCAGCGATAATGCGGAAGCGGCGCAGTTAGAACAAAATAAATAGTTGGTGTCAGGCTGAGTGGGTGTTAATTACTATTTTATTTCGTAACCCCAGAGAGAAGGAGGGAGCGGAAATATATAAATATATACCGATCACGCAGCTGGCGAAGGTCACTGTCCGTGAAGAAAAAGGCCTCGGGAGGAGCAACGAAGGAGGGTTCCCTTCGCCTTCCTTGGGTGGCAAACAGTTTATGGCTTCCATTTGCAGGCCGTTTAATGGGCGGGGAGGGAGGAGGCAGCAACTCTCAAGCACCGTGGGCAGAGGTTATGACAAGACCATCTGCAGGCAGGTGGCTGCTTTCTGGCCTCACTTAGACACCCCTGTAAAAGTTAGCTCCTAGCAAAAATGCAAAATAGGCTTAAGTGGGTTCGGAGGAAGCCGCTTGGGCGCCTGGGGCGGCGAGCCCAGGAACAGGACGAGCCACCCATAGGGGCGGGGTGAGGGCGGGGTGAGACGCCCACAGGGGGGCACACTGCGGGGTCTCCAGAGTCTGCCTGCCTGCTACAGCTGGGCGGGAGGTGGCGGGCGGACCGTTTAGGCAGCGTGGAGCCTGTGTGCGCCCAAGCCACCACGTCTCTTCCAGAATAGACATGTGGCTCGGGCGCACTGCAGGCCCTGCGGTAAGTGCTGCTCGGCATTTTGTGACCCCCCTCAGTGGTGACACCCGGGGCTGCCCGCACCCACCACCCACCCTTCCTCCACCCCTGCCCATGCCCTGGTCTGCATAAAGATGTGCTAGCAGGCCGTCCCTCGTGCAAGGAGCAAATGCACCCAAGGAGCAGCTGCTCTTACAGATGCCACACAAGTATCCCAAGCAGCAGGTTTGAGATCTAACTCAGGATGAGAATACTGTTTCAGACCAGGGCTGGGTGTGCTGTGATGGAATTCTCGCCCAGGAAATCATATCCCTGTGCACAGAAAGCTAGCATGTCAACGGAAAAGCCTAGGCTAGGCGTTTTCTCCCTAGCTTTCTAAGTGTGGGGTTTTTATTTCATTTGGTATGGAAGAACACTTAGTCTCATGCCTCTAAGTGTTTTACAAAATATATATAATAAAACTTTAAGATTATTGATAACAAACAGAAAAGCTATTTTAAAATATTCAAAACATGTTTAAAACAACAGTAGCTAAGCAGTCATAAAGCACATTTAATGTCTGGATAGGTTTGCAAAAACAAAAATGTTTTAAGCAGACCCCGAAAAGAGTTCAATGAAGGCACCTGCCGGATGTCAATAGGCAGGGAGTTCCAAAGTGTAAGCGCTGCCACACTAAAAGATTTATTTCTTGCAAGTGCAGTGCAATTATTATGTGGCACTTCTAACAGTGCCAAATCAGCAGATTGGCACAGTCGAGCAGGCACCTGTGGGGTAAGGCGATGGTAAACTGGTCCCAAAATGTTAATAGCAACACCTTGAACTTGTACCAGTAGCAAATTGGCAACCAGTGCAGATCTCTGAGCAGAGGTGATATGTGCTGGCGTGGCCTCACTCCTGTCAGCAATTGTGTTGCAGCATTCTGCACTCGCTGCAGCTTCAAGTTCAAGGGAAGCCCCACTTGGAGCATATTTCAGTAATCTGGTCTTGAAGGGTTGGGTGGACTATTGCCTGAAATTGACAAAACACACATAATAAAAACAGAACAGCCAGGCAGAATCCAACCCCCTACTTGTTATCTCTCCCTGTTGAATGCAAGCCCCCAGCAGAAAGTGTTACAGCTCTTCAGGCAAGTGTTTGAGGAGACCTCTGTGCAAAATGAATTCCTCGATTCAAGGGCTGCCCCATGATGCAAAGAGCGCTCTCTCTGCATCCTTTAATTCATTCTGAATGCATTGCCTCCTGCTTTTAAAAGCATTCTGCGTGCACTTTTGGTGCAGAATGTGTTTGCTGCTTTCAACACTGTGTTTGTTTAAAGGAGTGGGCAAGGTTTCCAAAGACTTTGTAAGACGCAAGAGCAGCTTCCGGGGAATGCAACTTGTGTGCTTTATTATTATTATTATTTATTATTATTATTATTATTATTATTATTATTATTATTATACTGCCCTATACCCGGGGGTCTCAGGGCGGTTCACAGAATAAAATCACAACCTATAAAATCAAAACAAGAACAATAACCCAATAACCCAATAACAACCCCCCACACACACACACAGCCTGTATCCCCCTTCTCTACTCAAGATGCCGGCTCTGACATTCACTTCTAATTCTCTGTCTTCTCTCTTCCTCCAGCACCAGCGATGCCGCCCCAGAACATCCAGATAAGTGCGCTCTCCGCAAGCCAGCTAGAAGTTGCCTGGGACCCTCCACCAGTCGACAGCCAGAATGGGAATATCCAAGGCTACAAGGCAAGTGCTCTCTCTCTCTGTGTGTGTGTGTCCACTATTGCAAATCTTCTTCCTATTGTCATTAATATTTCCAACTTTCATAAGACGTGGGCACAGAGATGGGGGCCGGCTGTTCCTCTCTGCAGCAGCCAGGTCACTTCACATGTGGTATGACCCAGATGCAAGAAGAGAGGCAGCTTGCAGTGACTTAAAACCATGAACAAGATCAGAAAGAAAGTGCACGAGCAACATGCAGATCCCCAACAACTGGTATCTGACCAACTCGAGCCACAATGATGGATTTAGACTCTCTCCAACAATTAGCTCCGATAAATGGAATTTTTCCTCAACCCTCCCAATCCCCTTTTCCTTTTGTGCCTTTTCAGTGGTAAGTCTTTGCACAGGACTTGGAGATTACAATTGCAGTGTGGCACATCTGATCTGGATAATGGCAGGGCAGAGACTGGGGCCAGTTCCTCCTTGCCCAGGAAGGGAGCAGGTGGTATGCCAGCCCCAGTTGGGGGTGGGGTGGGCACAGTGGCGTAGCTAGCTGCTTGGGCGCCCAGGGCAGCGCAAATGCCCTGCACCTGGAGGCGGGGCAAGCCGGGGCAGAGCATGCTGCGCGGAACCTCCATGGAGTCCGCCAGCCCCACGTTGCTGTTTCGGGCAGCGCGGAGCCTGCAAGTGCCCGAGCCACCGCATCACTCCCCAGGAGAGACTTGTGGCTTGGGTGCGCTGCAGGCCAGGCCCCGCGGCCACCCCCCTCAGTGATGACACCTGGGGCGGATCGCACCCACCGCACCCCCCTTCCTACGCCACCAGGTGGGCACACTCATGGATGCCACCTGGATATTTATTAGTGGTGCTAGATCTAGGATCACACTCAACATTTCTTCTTTATTTATATTTAATACTATTTATTGCATTTGCATCCCACATTTCTTTCCTGGGAGCTCAAGGTGGTGTACATGGTTCTCACCCTACTTATCTAATCCCCACAACATCCCTTTAAGGTACGTTAGGCTGAGAGAGACCATCACTGGCTTCTAGGGTCACACAGTGAGCTTCACAGTCAAGCGGGGTTTTGAACTCAGGTTTCCTAGGCCCGTCCTTATTTGTTTATTTCCCAACTTTTTCTCCAGGGAGCTTAAAGTTGGCATGCGTAAGTCTCTACCCTCAATTTATCCTCACAACACCCCTGTGAGGTAGACTATACTGAGAGGCAGTGACGGGTCCCCAAGGTCATCCATCAATCTTCACGGCCAAGTGGGGATTCGAACCCAGGCCTCTCCCAGGTCCTAGTCCAACGCTCTAGCCAGTTGGCCGTGGCTCTGCTGCAGTTCTGTTGCCTTGAGATGCCACAAGCAGCCTGCTGCTTGCAAACCCTGCGACTTGGCTGGCGCTCGTTGCCTGCCTCAACCCCCCCCCCCACCTGTGTGTCAGAGCAGCAAATGGAGCAAAGCTGAGCCAATGGAAATGATCTGGCATCGCCTCTTGGCAGGAGCAAGCTACCTGCTATAACAATTTGTGTGTTTTCCACTTTTGTTTGTGCACAGGCTGTTCTAATCGCTTGGCTTGTAGCACCAAGGCAGAGTCTTGGCCAGGCTCTCGGGTCAAGCTCCCAGCTTGTCCAGGAGAGGATCAATTAACTGTTACACCCATTTGTGGCTGTCCCACAGCCAAGGTGAGGTTTGTTAGGGGGAGAAGAGAGTGTCTGCAGTTTTCCCACCAGGCACTGAAAAGGCCACAGATGTGACGTGGTTGTGAGAGCAGCCCTAGGCCCAAGAGAGCATCCTATCTCTCACCATGGCAACCAGGTGCATCCTGAGAAGCACACGAGAAGGGTGGCTGGCCTGTAGCCCCACCTTGCATTGCCCCCCCCACACTGATATGCAGAGCCATGATGCCTCTGCAGAACCCTTGTGGCTAGTAATAGCCACGGCTGGACCTCTCCTCCTCCACGAATTTGCCTAATCTTATCTTAAAGCTACATCTTGGAAGTTGAATGTTGGCAGATTCAGGACGGCAATTCACACAGTGCATAGTTGAGGTGTGGAACTCACTCCCACAAGAAGTGTTGATAGCCACCAGCTTAGATGGTTTTAAAGGAGGATTGGACAAATTCCCGGAGGAGAGGACTATGAATGGTGACTAGCAATGGTGATTCCACGGTTGGAGGCAGCAAAGCTTCTGAATACCAGTTGCTGGAAACCACAGGTGGGAGAGAGCATGTGGTTGGCCACTGTGAGAACAGGAGGCTGGACTAGATGGGTCATTGGACGGATCCAGCAGGGCCCTTCTGGTGTTCTTTCTTTAACTTGCATCAAGAATTCCATAAATCAGTTATGCCTTTTGTTTGGCTTGAAACTCTTGCTGCTCAGTTTCAATAGATGACCCCAATCATTACTGGGTGAGAGAGGAAGGAAGACACTTCTCTCCTGCTTTCCACCTTTCCATTTCCTTCAAACTATGTCGAATTTTATTGGCTCCTTACCTGAAATCCAATGGACGCAGCAAAGAGAGAGAAAGAGATTCAAAAATCAATACTTTATAACATGTCGTGGGGGGGGGTGAGTTAGAGGCAGCAAAGGAACAGATGGCAACTTTAGAGAGGCAGGGTAAAAATCCAAATTAAGTAACCCTTTCTCTTCCAATTAGGTTTACTACTGGCAGGAGGGGAGTCAGAATGACACGGAAAAAGTGAAGGTTCTTTTCCACCCGGAGACAAGCATTCGGCTGAAGAACCTCACCAGTTACTCTAAGTACTTGATCTCTATATCTGCTTTCAACGCAGCGGGCGATGGGCCAAAAAGCAGCCCTGGGCAAGGCAGGACCCATCAGGCAGGTAAGGATGCCACTGCCATGTACGAAGTATGGCGAAGCCGGAACCTCTCTTGCATGACCTCCAACTCTGCGTTTCCCCTCCAGTGTTTTAAATAGAAGGCTGCCAAAGACATACATCTTTGGAATGTCATAACAATCAGGCACAAGGATGAAGCCTGCATCAATTACCCAAGACCTTTTCCAGAATGTTTGGCTCCTGCCCTGTCCTCAAAGCCAAATGCTCTCCGACATTACAAAGATGAGCATTTGGAGGGCATTTACTCGACTACTTCCCTGCGCACATGGGCAATGGGACATAAGAGGCCTCCTCGAGCTTCCTTTGCCAAGCCGCTGCCCACCAGTGGCTGGGACCGATGGGAATTCTCGGTCTATACTTCTGGAAGCCACGAGATTGGCAAAGGCTGCCTTAGAGCTATACACACATAATTCCAGACACTCATTCTACGTGCAGTGGGGGGTTGAGATCACATTGATCTGACATCCACTCTTAGGACGAGTGGCCTTCATAATTTTTGCACAGATTGAGGCTACACATGTCAAACGTCACATCTGATCATGTAGCAGACTGTGCTAGAGCAATTCTGACCAAGCCCACCTACAGCCCACAACAACAAAAGTTTATCCTGCTCAGCTCTGCCTGCATTGTTGTTGTTGTTGAGTCATTTAGTCGTGTCCGCCTCTTCGTGACCCCATGGACCAGAGCATGCCACGCACTCCTGTCTTCCACTGCCTCCCACAGTTTGGTCAGACTCATGTTGGTGGCTTTGAGAACACTGTCCAACCATCTCGTCCTCTGTCGTCCCCTTCTCCTAGTGCCCTCAATCTTTCCCTACATGACTTTTCCAATGACTTTTCTCATGAGGTGGCCAAAGTATTGGAGCCTTAGCTTCTGCCTGCATAAGGCCCCTTATCTTTCTTTCTTTCTTTCTTTCTTTCTTTCTTTCTTTCTTTCTTTCTTTCTTTCTTTCTTTCTTTCTTTCTTTCTTCTAAGACAGCAGAGAGGAAACCTGTGGCTCTCCAGTTGTCATGAACCACAACTCCCATCATTCATGACTATTGGCTTTGTTGGTTTAGGGCAGATGGGAGCTGTGGTCCAAGGACTTCAGGAGAGCTGTTGGTTCCCTGCCACTGTTCTGAGGCCTCCAAATACAGAAAGGGAGCAAGGTTTTTAGACTTTTTGATGTCAAGCACTGAGCAGTTGCCTGGCAAGTGAGATTAATGGGATTTTTTTTTAAAAAGGGGTAGTACTTTAGGATCTGCTAACCAAAATTACTGCTGCAAAAGGCACTGAAGCAGACTAGACTAGGAAGAGGATTCTGCCGTAGGCCACATTCCCATCTGACATGCCACAGACATGGGCTATGTATGCACTTCCACTGCTGGTTTAGTTCGTTTCCATCTTCTATCTATTCTGTCATTTCTTAAGAAATTATTCCACACACACCCAAACCAGCTTCAATCCAAACTGAGAAACAGAATGACCAGTAATGTGTGCACAGCCATAGATTATGAGCAATGCCACAGGCTGGAAGGAGAGCTGTGATCTTCCTGCCGCTAAGTGTTTCTGCTGATGTTCATCCCTCTTTCAGCTCCAAGCGTCCCCAGCTTCCTGGCTTTCTCAGAAATCACTTGCTCTACCCTCAACGTGTCCTGGGGGGAACCAGCTGCAGCCAATGGCCTTCTGCAGGGTTACCGGGTGATCTATGAGCCTTTGGCCCCAGTGCAAGGTAAGAGTGCCCAGGAGAGATCAGAGAGAAGCACATTGCAGTTGTGTGTCTGGTCTCCCAATATCTAGTATATGTCCACCCATCCCTTTGTACATCTCCATTAACTGGTTTGCCATGACCTCATGGATGGAGAAACATGCATTCAAAAGAGTTGATCCAGCTTTAATTTTTCATTGGATCTCTCTCTGTATCTCTCTGTATCCCCCCCCCAATTTCCAGAGTCCCCCAAAGAAATGGGGGGCCACCATGAGTTCTTTTTTGTTGAGGCTTTTTCTGCTCAGGTGACTTTCACTTGCAGTCCCTGTTGATGGATTCTTGAATGTTTATGGGATGTTGCTTTTAACCTGAGTCCTAGATGACAACAAAGAGCCCTGCATCTGTTTCTCACAGCTTGCTCTAAAACAGCTTGAAATGTGCATTATTTGGGGGTGGGGGGCAAGGTCTTCATCTCCAGATTTCTCTGATCAGTTAAATAACACCCCCTTCAGAGACATTGGGTGATGTGCAGTGTGATTTTCCTCTCTTGGGCATTTGAACAATAATATGTCTCTGAATTAAAATATTAATTAGAAAGAAAATTTGAACTAGACTTGTTTCTTTTCTTTCTTTCTCTAGATTTAGCCAATAAAAGCTGAGATAAATATCTTTAATATAACTTAGTAATAAACTAAAGAGATGGATGATAGCACGGCAGATGTAATGCGCTCTGAAAAGTTTGATCCAACCAGCTTCTGTCGGATTTTAAATTGCGTTGTCCAAGGAGTTTGACACTCTTTGGGAAACTTTGAATATAACACAGCAGTCAAAAAGGCAAATGTAATATGAAAAAAAGCATTTTTCAAGAGTTAAAAAATATTTCTTTTTAAAGAAACTACTATTATGCCACTCCATGGTTTTCCCCAGAGCTGATGGTGATGAAACAATCGCTGAGATGGCTAGAGTGCCTATGGAGGAAAACTCATTCAGAATTGGACTGAACACGGGTTAGAGCTCGACGTCGAGCCTACCAAGTGGCAATAGCAATGGTGAAGAGGACCTTATTTGTAGCCTCTATTGCATCTGCAGAAAACAAATGTAGCCTATAGACCTTAAGCTCTCAGGCTTAAAATCTAAAACACTAGACACATTTCAGAAGGAGAAAAGATGCTTAGACTGTGTGCACACAACAGTTTAGAATGGATTGAGTGCTTCCTCCTTGAGCACATTTTTCGTGTCACCCACATGGCATTGTCCTCATCCAAGTGGCAACCTGCTCTTTCCACCCATTTATTTCAGATTTTCGCGATCCATGGATAATGCAAGTTGCCCAAGTGTGGACATACTGAAGCACATTGTGGGGGCAGTTTGATTTGGTTTTTTTTTACATGAGTGGTGATGTTTTGCTGGGTGCTGGAACTGAGGGAGGGTGGGGAAGTGCTCACAGAGGAGAGGGGACAGCAGCACACAGTGGGACTTCATCCCACCGTTCCCCACCCACTAGAGTGGACGGGACACACATAGACTACATTCACACGGCAGTTTATTTCATTTCTCCAATGTTTCCCTGTTAATTTCTACATTGCCTTTGGGCTTCTGCACGACATAAAAGCCACTTTTGGAAAACTATTGGAAAATAGCACATGGAAAATAGCACAGCGGGTGGCGCTGTGGTCTAAACCACAGAGCCTAGGGCTTGCCAATCAGAAGGTCCGCAGTTCGAATCCCCGCAACGGAGTGAGCTCCCATTGCTCAGTCCCAGCTCCTGCCAACCTAGCAGTTCGAAAGCACATCAAAGTGCAAGTAGATAAATAGGTACCGCTCTGGCGGGAAGGTAAACGGTGTTTCCGTGCACTGCTCTGGTTCGCCAGAAGCAGCTTAGCCATGCTGGCCACATGACCCAGAAGCTGTACGCTGGCTCCCTCGGCCAATAAAGCGAGATGAGTGCTGCAACCCCAGAGTCGTCCGCGACTGGACCTAATGGTCAGGGGTCCCTTTACCTTTACAGCTCATTTCCATGTTTTTTTGTTTTTTTTAAATCCTTTTACAGCCACCTTATCCCAGAAAACCACAGAATTAAAGTGATGAAATCTGGGTTGGTATTCACAAGGGACACACAATAATACAGTAGTTCAGCCATCAAAGACCAAGGGAAAAAGGTGGCCATCTAAAGCTATCAAGAGATGGGGACCTGACTCTTCCTTATAGGGAGGGAGTTCCACAGCTTTGGAAGTCATTGCAGAGAAGGCTGTATTCAAGTCATCACCCCCACACCTTCAATAGCACCCTAAGAAGAACTCTCCTGCAGCAGGTCATAACAGCCTGACTGGCACATAGGGGAGGAGGTGCTCCTGCAGGTATTTGGGGCCCAAGTCATTTAGGGCTCCAAACACCAAGGTGAACACATTGAACTGGGCTCCATGCTCATCCAAGCAAAGAGGCAGCCAGAACAGGCTCCATGCTCATCCTAACAGATGCTCCAGCCAGGCCCCAAGGCTGCAAACAGTCTTGTGTTTTCGTGTTATCTCTTTATACCCATTCCCCACTGAAAGGCCTGACTCCAACACAGCACCTACCTGTGGGAAATGTTAACACAACTACGCCAGCGGGTTATGCATCTGAATTATTCTCAGGCAAATTCAAACAAAGATCCTTTTTTTTGGGGGGGGGGAACTTACCCAGGCTCCATTCACCTTCCTTTTCCACTGGGGTGTGTGTGTTAAATTGAACATGAATAAATTAATCCAATCTGAAAGGTCAGGAGATTTTCACTCCTGTTGCTTTGCTGTCCATGGATAAAGCATTGGTCAACAGAGGTTTGGCCTGGTGAATTTATTTTCCCCAGGAGTGATTTGAAAGAATGATTGGCCCAGAGGCCCCGGGTGAAGACAAGCTGGGTTGAATGAGCTACTGCTTACAACCCCCTAAACTCACCTCTTTCCTCCATCCTAATGTAATTAGTGAGGTAGTCTCCAGCCTCTTGGTAATTTCCCAATTGCGCTGTAAGATTCCCCCCCTCCCCTTCTTGGTGCCCACTTATCAAGCTTAAAGTCTAATTACACTTATCTGTGCTGAAAATTGGCCATTATCGCTCCTTAAATTCCCACTAATTGTAAGAAATACTTCCTTAGCAAATGGCTAGATAATTTTCACTGGTAATCTAGACAGGATAAGCTCCACTGCTCCACTGCCTTCCTCCTTTCTTGTTAATACGTTTAACACTCTTGTCTTATTTTTTATTCCCTCCGTTCCAGGGGTGAGCAAAGTGGTGACCGTGGGTATCAATGGGAATTGGCAGCGGTGGCTGAAAGTCAGAGACCTGACCAAGGGCATGACCTACTTGTTCCGAGTACAAGCCAAGACCATCACCTATGGGCCAGAGCTGCAAGCCAACATCACAGCTGGGCCAGCAGAGGGTAAGTGAGACACGAGGAACATGCCAAGGGAGGGGAAGACCAAGCAGAGCCCGTTGCATTAACGCAGCACCCAGCAGCAAGGAAGGTGTTCAAAAGGCATTTTCAAGCCAGGGGAAAGTTATGTGGCAAGGCAGGGTTTATTCTCCTCCTTCACAGGCAGTGACAATGTCCAGATCATGGGCGTATACCAGCTCCCCCCCCCCAAGAAGCAAAATAAAATTACCGTATTTTACAGACCATAACCTGCACTTTTTCCCTCCAAAAACTGAAGGGGAAAAGTCACAGCGGGTTATGGAAATCGGGCTGTTTTCACCCCCTCCGCGGCTGCAGCCAGCAACAGGAACGTGGGAGGGGGAAGGAGCAGCCTGAGCTGCAGGGGGGGGGGCGGACGGGAGTTCCTTCCTTCCTTCCTTCCTTCCTTCCTTCCTTCCTTCCTTCCTTCCTTCCTTCCTTCCTTCCTTCCTTCCTTCCTTCCTTCCTTCCTTCCTTCCCTCCTTCCCTCTCTCTCTCTCCCACCCACCCCTCCTTCCCTCCCTCCCTTCCTTCTTTCTCTTCCCTCCCTCCCTCCTTCCTTCCCTCTCTCTTCCCCTCTCTTGCCCACCCTAGTTTTGATCCTGGGTACGCCTCTGGTCCAGATGTCTCTATATAAGAAGCCTCAGCCCACAGACTGGTTGGGGGGGGAGAGAGACCCTACTGCACGGGTCATTTCCCCCAAACCACGCCCAACTGAAAATCGGCTTGTGTTACTCGTCCTCACTCTACTGTGGCTTTTGGATTCTCCCCCCCCCCCCAAAAAAAAACCTGAATTCCACAACCTGTATAAATTAGGCAAATTTGCATATTTTGCACTAATACTGGGTTATTCTTATTTTTATTATTTTTTGCATATTCTGGCACTGCTACTCACAAAGATGGCAGACCTAAGTAGGGCTCTGAATCCCTGCCAATGAAAATTGGGGGGAAATTAATAAATAAATTCTCCAGCTTTCTGGCTCTTGGCTCCTCAACAGTTATCCTGCGCATAATTTCAATCAAATCTTTGTACAGTAGCTGTAAAGGCTACCGACCGTGAACACAGGGTTGTCCTGTCTGCTCATGGCATGACCCAGCCTGGGTGGTGCAGAGCCTGTTAATGGGAAAGTCGAGAACAGTGTAGCTGCACCAGGTAACTCTCTTCTCGAAAGAGGCATCTGTTTGCCAGAGGCTTCCTGATTTTTCATCTCTCCAAAGTGACTGGACCACATGGTACAAATGGCTGTTCCTTTCACCCTGCCTCATGCTTGGCTCTTTCCATTTCACCCCTACCTATAGGCTCTCCGGGTTCCCCTCAGCACGTGCTGGTTTCCAAAACAGCCTCTGGACTCACTTTGTACTGGACTGAGGGAGTTCCAGGAAGCCGACCCACGACTGGCTACATCATAGAAACCAGACCGTCAGGTAGGCCACAGAAATGGAGAAAGAGAGCATGCAGATCATCTGATCCCTAAAAAACATGGTCTGGGGTGGGGTGGGGTGGGGGCACAGAAGATGGGAGGGGGAAAGTTGGGGAGGGGGGGTCATATCTTTTCACATTTTGACAAGCTCCAAAACATTGATATCTGGATGATTCCTCCTTTCACACTTGACCCCACACGTCCTCTGGGATGAG
Source organism: Zootoca vivipara (assembly GCF_965207765.1). NCBI lineage: Eukaryota > Metazoa > Chordata > Lepidosauria > Squamata > Lacertidae > Zootoca > Zootoca vivipara. Next base: position 51,852,801 of record NC_142596.1, read on the forward strand.
ATTTAGGGCTTACCCACCCTGCTTCTTGTGCCACTGCTTTCCCTCAGAGAAAGCCGCTCTTTAGTCTTCATTCGGAACAACCGGAAATTCAGGTTTTCTCCAGATTGATGTCTGCTCCTATTAGCACCAAAGAGTGAGTTTCCCCGGGAAAAGGAGCAGGGCAAGGGGGAAACCCCTCAGCCCCGTGCTTTTTGGCACATGACAATTGGCAGGGTGGGCAAGCCCTCACTTTGGCTTGCCTCCTGCTAGGAGGACGGCACCTTAGCTGCGACCATTTGGAATAGCTTCTCTCCTGGCTTGGAGCCACGATTCCTTCCTGCTCAGGGCAGATTCTCATGAGTTGCCAGCCCTGACTTGCAGGTCTTTAGGTGACATAACCCAGGAAGAAGGAAGCTCCTGGATGAAAGGTTTCTCATTGGCTACCAGCCTTGGTGACTCTGCTCTGCCTCCACAATGGGAGGCAGCAATGCTTCTGAATGCCAGTCGCTAGAAACCACAGGAGGGGAGAGGGCTTTTGTGCTCAGGTCCTGCTTGTGGGTTTCCCATTGAGGCATCTGGTTGGCCACTGTGAGAACAGGATGCTGGACTAGATGGGCCATTGGCGGATCATTTCAACAAGGTTTGCAAAGGAGCAGGTTCTGCTGGACCAGAGCCCATGGGTGCATGAGGCGAGGTGAGGCAGTTGCCTCAGGCAGCAGATCTGGCCTCCTCTGCTGCCTCTTCTGCGCTTACCTGCCCTCCTTGCTGCCCCCCCCCCACTTCTCCATGCACAGCTATGGATGGTGGTGGACGGAAATGGAGGAGCAGGAAGAGGAATTTTCTGTTCATCCCAAAGCGACAACATGTCATGGGCTGGGCCTCCCATCATCTGCAAAGTCTTGGCAGCTTCCTCTGGCCCTCCTGGGTCATATCCATTGTTCAACGCTGTATCCATTCTCTGTGCCAGACCTGCTGGTATGTAGTGCATCAGCTCACTTGGAGACAGTTGAGAGAGTCTTTCCAGCGAGGTTCTCAGCTACATTAGCACAGCTTTGTGCAGCCTGGAGCCACTCCACTGCATCTGCAAACAGATGGGGCGGGGTGTGCATAGAGAGAGAGAGAGAGAGAGAAAGCCCCTCACTGGGCCTAACAACTGAGTCTCTTAATTCTGCCCCAGATTATTTTAATCCCGTTCATGGTGCCATAATAAACGAACGAGGCTGTTTGTGTGCTGGGATTCCTATTCTTCCTTTCGGGCGGAATCTGCAGAGAGCGTGAAATGCGATCCAGGCAGAGGGGAGGATAATAATTGGATCTCTGGCTTATTTCACACACACGCTTCGGCTTCATTAAAACGTTCTGCATCTCGCTCAGTTTTGCCCCTCCTGCGCTTTTGTGTAGAGTTTTTTTCTCTCTCTCTCTCTGAGTTCAGAGCTCAGCCGGGGAGAAGAGGCGACGGTTCCCCTCCCTGAGTCATTGCTCTACAACTAACGCTGGAGATTCTGTTGCACCTTTGCTGCATCTTTGCTCCTGGACAGTGACGTGTTGCCCTGAGCGGGAGGCAAATAAATGGTTGACCCAGACCAGCTCTCTTCATGTATAAAACCCCAGGAGGGGGAAGGACCTCTGTGTTTGTGCAACCACAATCAAGGCGTTTTAATAGGCAAATGAAAAGTGTGAGCACTTTGTCAATATTTAAACAAGTTACCATTACCTTAGGGTTCGCATCTCAGCTGTCATCTATTATAGGCCTCATTACCCTATACATTAAATGTTGCATCCTCTCTTTTTTTCCCCTCCTCCCAACTGCTGCTGTATCTCTCAGCCAGGGAATTGAAAATGCACAGTGAAATCCATTGTGGGTGTTACCTCCAGTTGCTTCCACCTGACAGGCATTCAGTGCATTTCTCACTATCAAAGGGGTCCTTTGCCATACTATCTTTTTAATAAAAAAAGCCCTCGAGCTATGCCTATTTGTTTGTTTGAGCTCACCCAACTCCAGAGAGTCTGGCTGGGCAAGCATATTTTAAAAGACCAAAAGCAGACAGATGAAGGTGCTTTAACAAAACCTCAAACTGAGGTCTGATGCCTCCACCAGAAATTTTTCCTGCTACTGATCACCAGCCAGCCAAGTAAGAAAACCTTACAGTTAAGATCAGCAACTGGGGCAGAAGGGGCAGTACAGAAGGGCAGAGCCAAATGCAGCTCCCTGAGAAGTACCAGCTGCTCCTGCACCACATTGCTGGACCTGCTCAAACAGCTAGAAGGTGCAGGATCAGAACAGCAAGCAATTCTTTACTGCCAATATCCAGCGGTGAAAGGTGCCAGTCTCTGGCTGCCAACCCGGAAGTAAGGGAATATCAGAGGATCATAGAACTGTAGAGTTGAAAGGGACTCAAACCCCTGCAATGCAGGGTATTGCTGGTTGTGACAACAGGACCAAGAGGTATCGATCCCTTGTGGAGGTGGCTAAGGAACCCAGCCAGCAGCCTTCCATTACACCCAACGGGTTGAGGACCATGACCTGTTCTGGCTTTTAAAAAATGCCCTGGCTTTGGTGAGGCTCCAGTGAAGTAGCAACCAAGAGTGCCTCTTGGCACAATCCCCCTATTTCATTGCTTCCACTTACTCCATCTTGAATGTGGATGCAAACCAGCAAGAGCCAGTCAAATGCAAAGTCTCTGCCTCATCCCTGTGCCACAACGACCGCCCCCCACCTTCCCTGCCTTGTCCCACCCTCTGGCAGCACATCAACAGTTTGCCAGCCTTCGCTTGGCATCTGGTCTGTGCCACAAACCCAGCCTTATCCTCCTTAAAAACAAATTAACCCCGGTTCTTGTTGGGGCCTTCTGGGGCAGCAGGGGGAGCAACATTTACAGCACAGTGTCTCTGACCCCAAAAAGCAGGGCAGGGAAATCGCTGGTGGTGTGTGTACAAGGGAGGGCTCTCCAGCCACCCCCATCTCCTGCTCCGGCGTGGCAGGCATCTGTTAGTGGCCTGCATGCCATCAGGTCTAGGAGCCTCTGTGGGTTGACTGACAGTTTGCTTCAGCCCAGAGCACCTGACTAATTGTCCGTGAAATCGTGCTCTTGTGTTGGGGCCTCGTCTGTTCTAACACCTGCAGCTCGCGCAGTGCCTGCTGCTCACCCCCTCCGAAGGATTAAAGAAGCACACAGTGCAGGGGTGCTTCTGAGCCATTGGAAAAAGAGTCTGAGAACTACAGAAGAGGGATCAGGCCGGTGGTCCAACTAATCCAGCACCCTCTTTTCGCCATGGCCAAGCAGATGCCTCAGTGTGAAACCCACAAACACTCTCTTCCTTCCTATGGTTTCCAGCAACTGGTACAGTGGTACCTTGACTTACGAAGGCGGTCCGTTCTGTGGCGCTCTTCGTAAGTCAAATCCTTCGGTTGTCGAAGTGTCCGTTTTGCGCATGCACGAAGCACGATTTTGTGCTTCTGCGCATGCACCGCCCCCGCCGCGCTGCTTCTGCACAGGCGCAGATTGCGCGTGCGGCGAAAAGACTTCCGGGTTTGCTGACTTCAGAAGTCAAAACCTTTGGAAGTCAAGGCATTCGGATGTCGAGGTACCACTGTATTCAGAAGCATCGCTGCCATGGAAGCAGAACATATCCATCCTGGCCGATAGCCAGGGGTAGCCTTCTTCCACCCCCAGGAATTTGTCTAATCCTCTTTTAAAGGCATCCAAGCTGGTGGCCATCCTGGGGGGCATGAGTTCTGTCGTCTGTATCCGCATTGCGTGAAAAAGTCACTTTTTTATTCTTCCTGAATCTTCCAAACTCCAGCATCCCTGAATGCCCACAAGTTCTACTGTTAGGGAGGAAAATGCTTCTCCATCCACCCTTCCATGTTGTGCGTCATTTTATAAACTTCTATCATGGAAACTGTAGAGTTGGAAGGGGCCATGAGGCTCATCTAGTCCGACCCCCTGCAATGCAGGAATCTTTTGTCCAACGTGGGGCTCAAACCCATGACCCTGAGATTAAGAGGCTCACGCTCTGCCAATGGAGCTATCCCATACAGGGGACGTTGGCTGGGAATCGAACCTGGGTCAACTGCTTGGAAGGCACCTATGCTCACCACTATGCCACCAACGCTTGTGTCGCTTCTTGCTCACTTTTCTATAAATGAAAAAGTCCCAAATGCTGGAAGCTTTCCTCAGACGGGAGTTGCTTCATCCCCTTGACCCCTTGGTTGCCCTTTTCTGAATTTTTTTCCCAGCTCTATTTTGTCCTTTCTGTAGTGAGGGCAGGTAGGAGTCATTATCACCTTCTCTGGCAATGCCTGCACCTGCTCCAGAATCTGGTAGGAGGTTCAAAGTGTTTTAATAATAATAATAATAATTTATTATTTATACCCCGCCCATCTGGCCGGGTTCCCCCAGCCACTCTGGGCGGCTTCCAACAAAACAGAAATTCTAAAATACAGAAATCCATCAAACATTAAAATACAGAAATCCATCAAACATTAAAAGCTTCCCTAAACAGGGCTGCCTTGAGATGCCTTCTAAAGGTCTGGTAATTGTTGTTCTCTTTGACCTCTAGTGGGAGGGCATTCCACAGGGTGGGTGCCACTACCGAGAAGGCCCTCTGCCTGGTTCCCTGTAACTTGGCTTCTCGTAGTGAGGGAACCGCCAGAAGGCCCTCGGAGCTGGACCTCAGTGTCCGGGCAGAACGATGGGGGTGGAGACGCTCCTTCAGGTATACTGGACCGAGGCCATTTAGGGCTTTAAAGGTCAACACCAACACTTTGAATTGTGCTCGGAAACATACTGGGAGCCAATGTAGGTCTTTCAGGACCGGTGTTATGTGGTCTCGGCGGCCGCAAGATGTGCCTTCCCTCTGATCACTGCCCCCACCCCTTTGTAGGCAACTTGGATGGGGTTAGGAGGCAGCGAGGGATTCACAAGGACAGGATTCTTTCTACCCTGCCCCCACCAGGAAGAGATTCCCCTTTTAGGGTCTTTACATTTCCCCCCTTCTTTTGCAAAAATGTGTGTACAGCCTAAGCAAAGTTAGGGAAAGGACGGGTGTTTCAAAAAGTCCATGGCAAGGTCTCCTCTCATTGCATCTCACAGTACATTACCCAAGAACTGGGGTGGAGCAGCTGGGCTGGGGACTCTGTGTGAGAGGCATAGGAAGCGTCCTTTCTCCCTGCTTAATCATAAACAGCCCTTTATCAGGTTTTTGCATTCCAGGGTTCCCCTATCAAGTTTTGGGAAAGGGGGTGCATTGCTTGCAGGCCACAAGGGATCTCTCTGGAATGCAAATTGCAGCCCAACCTCCAGATCCTATTAACCAAATGGCCCTTTTCCCCCAAATGCATTGTTTTCTGACACTTTTAAGCAAACATTTTGAAGCTTGTTGCAGTGGCTTTTGCTTACAGAAAGCCTTATTGCATTGTGATTAGAGTGTTCCCCTTTAGCCTCAAAAGAAAAGCTGGTGTTTGGGGCATCCATCTGTCTCGAGAGGCAATGGAGTGAAGTCAAACTGCTGCATTAGCAGAACCGAAGTGACCTCACCGTGGTGCAAGCCTGGGCAGTATCTCCATACTGGGCTGCCAGACAACAAGACCCCAGACTGCCCCGCTCTCGGCCTCTCTGATGTGGTCCAAAGGAAAGCAGAGCAACATGCTTGGCACCAGTTTGGCAGCCAGAGCCCAATAACATCTGGAGGGCCTAAGGTTGAAGAAGGCTGAGTAGCTGGGCTAGGAGAGACCCCTCCCCGAGACTTTGGGAAGCAGCTCCCATTCAGATTAGACAACACAGTGGGCTAGAGATGGGCCTGCCAGTATAAGGCAGGCTGGTGATTCAAAGGAGGAAGAGCTGCTATTCTGTATAAAAAGGAGACGGCCCAAAGCACATCCTTGGCATCTCCAGCTGAAGGGAAGCACCATTGTCTGAGGCCCAGGCTACTGAGCTAGAAGGAAGCATCATATGATTGGGGAAGGGCCATAGCTCAGTGGTAGAGCTTGTAGGAGGTCCCCTCTTCAATCCCCAGTAACTCCAGGTAGGGCTTGGAGAGACGTCCTGTCTCAAACCATAGTGGGGATGCTGCCAGTCAGTGAAGACAATGCTGAGCCAGATGGACCAATGGACTGACTCAGCATGAGGCTTCCTGTGGGTATATAGGCTGCCTAAGACAGAACCAAACTCTTACAAGTAGGGAAACCTCAGCAGGATGACACTCTAAATGCTTGTGCACACGACTCATTTAAGTGGTTTTGAGAGAAACCTGCAAGAATAGCAGCTCCAGCTCAAGAGAAAGGCCAGCTGGCAAGCAGAAGTGGTAGATCTTCTCCAGGCAATTGAATTCTACACACACACACACACACACACACACACACACACACACACACACACCTCCATTATGGACCAAGTGGCTGTTGTAATACCCAGGTAACCATGGCAGAAAGCCCTAGTTTAGCAAAAGCAGGTATTCCCAGTCACTTCACTAATGGGATCCACCAATGGGATCTTGTCTTTATAGAGGGAAGCCACCACCCAGACAGCCCTCAAATTGAAATTCTCAGTATTTACTAACACAGACAGCCCTTTCTATTACACGGATGTTGTGCTGAATGAAATGAAGCTTTTATTTGTTTTTATGTACTGCAAGCTACCTTCTCTGTTGCTGTGCATCTGCCCTCTGACATTAAATAAAAGTCTAGGCTTTCCTTATTACACTGTATAATTATTGTTGTTGTTGTTTTTTGTTTTTGTTTTAAAGGCAATGTCTTATTTCCCCCTGTCTTGCACACAGTTCCTTTATGGACAAAAATCCCACTGTTTAGGCTCTTAGAAACCAGTTTTGTGGGCATTGAATGCCTCTTTTGTATAGTAATTGAAGCAGGTTTGGGAAAGGGCAGCCCAATTGATCAAGGGGACAAAGCAACTCCTCTATGAGGAAAGGTTGCAGCCTTTGAAACTTTTTAGTTGAGAGAAAAGGCAAGTGAGGAGTGATGGGATAGAAGCTTATAAAATTATGCAGGACATGGAGAAAGTGGTAGAGAAAAGTTATTCTCCCTCATAACACTAAAACTTGTGGGCATCCGGTGAAGATTCAAGACAGCAAAAAGAAGGTCCTCCTTCATGCGGCACATAGTTAAACTATGGAACTCTCTGCCACAGGAGGCAGCATTGGCCATCAAAATGGATGGCTTGAAAAGAGGATTGGACAGATTCATGGAGGAGGAGGGGGCTATCAAAGGCTAGTAGGGGTTATGGCTGTGCTTTGCCTCCATAGGCAGTATTGCTTGTGGAATACCAATGACTGGAAGCCATGTGGGAAGTGCTCCTGTGCTTGGATCCTGCTTGTGGGTTTTCCACAGGCGCATGGTTGGCCACTGTGAGAACAGGATGCTGGACTAGATGGGCCATTGAGCTGATCGAACAGGTTCTTCTTCTGTTCTTAGGTTATCTTGAAGCAAGAATTCCATAAACTAGTTATGCTTTCGTCCCATGAAGCTGAATGTTGGAAGTTTCGGGACAGATTTAAAAGGCCTTGTTCACAAAGCACATAGTTGAACTGTAGACCCCACAGGAGGCAGTGATGGCCACCCACTTGGATTAGGCAAATTCATGGAGGAGAGGGCTATTGATGGCTACTAGCTTTCCCCCATCTCCTCCAACCTGACCCTTCTAGCTGGAGGTGCCTAGGAATGAACCTGGAGTCTTGCCAAATGCAAAGGATGGGCTCCACATCATGTGCTGTGTTCTCTCATCACTTAGGAAGACCTGACGCTGGCATATTTCAGTGTGGAGTTGGAAGGCCAGTTGCGCGACTGCACACAATGGGATTTCCTAACCTTGCACATAGGTTATCTTCATGAACTCTGAGAGTGGAGTTCATCGGTGCTCAGCACTCATGCCATGTTTCTGTGAAAGGTCCAGGAATGCTCACCAAACCCCTTTCCTTGCTTCTTTTCTAGACGAAGGGTTGTGGGACCTGTTTGTGAAGGACATTCCCCGCGGCGCTACGTCTTACACAGTCGGCCTGGACAAGCTGAAGCAGGGGGTGAGCTATGAATTCCGGGTGGTGGCTGTGAACGAGTTTGGATATGGAGAACCCAGCGCTCCTTCCACTGCAGTATCAGGTGGGTGAACTGTGCCAGTGCCTCACTGGGGACTGGGGCAAAGACTGGTTGTTGTGGGTGGTCAACAACTAGTGACTCCTCCCATTGTAGGATTTGGTCATGGAATCACAGAACTGCTGAGCTAGCAGGAACCCAAAGGGTCTTATAGTCCAGCCCCCTGCAATGCACTAGTCCACTAGTGACTGTTTGGATTGGAGCACAGCTGGGGTCTTTTTTTAATCTGGAAAGGGGCTCATAAAGGCAGCAGCATAAACTTGCACTCTCACATGTAAACATGCAGCCGTGCCCATTCTGTGTGGCTCTATTTCATGAGCCGACATCCAGAGCCAGGGATCTTTTCAAAGTGTAATGGTGACAGCACCTTGCAATTTAGAGAGCAGGGGTCAATATGGCATTAATGCAAAAGCATTAAAACCCAATTTTCTAAAACAGGACAGGGCAGGATACATGGGAGACATGCACCCAGTTTGTGTTTCCCAGAGGAAAGGCAGGATACAGATGTTATAATTAAACTATTCTTACGCCACAGTCACACCACTTTGAACAGTTGCAATTTTCCACCAAAGTATCCCTGGGAACTGTAGTTTGTTAAGTGTGCTGAGAGGTATTAGGCGACCCCTATTCCCCTCACATAGCTAAAGTTCCAGAGTGATTTAATGATTATGTGTTTTTTATGTTGTACATCACCTTGAGCATGGGGTGAGCAAATAAAATTATGTATGTATGTATGTATTAAGAGACCATTAGTCCCCTCACACAGCTGCAGTTCCCAGAGTGTTTGATTGTGAAACCCCTGGGAACCATGGCACTGGGAAGGAGGGGTCTCCAAACAACTCTCAGCACCCTTAAACTATAGCTCCCGGGGGGAGGGGCATGGCTGTCTAAAGTGATACCATTGTGCTTTAAATGTATGTGGCCTTCCTCCCCTGGCCCAACTTCCCTGCCACTGCTCAGCTGCCCAAGGCCAGACCTGGCCAGCTGCTTTGAACGAAAGAACATGGCTCAGGGTTCAAGTAATGCTGGGCCCACAATATGGTGTGGTAAGATCTGGTTGTCTGTGATGCAACTCCTGGAAAAAAGATTAACAGGGGGCAATAGACGGGTTGCATCTGAACAGTAGGACACAGTGGGGAGGTCAAATTTGGCCTCCAAGCTGGAGATGGCCTACCCAAAGGCTTAGAAAAGAATCCAGAAAAAGATATGGAAATATAGATTTGTGGGAAACGCAACTTCCTACAGGCAGCATCAACTGGTGGCCTCCTGCAGATTAAAAAAAGCCTTACTAGACACAGCATTCAGAGATCTCCCTGTGCTTTCTGAAAGTCTCTCTCTGGCTTCGGGGAGGCATTTTTCAGATCACTTCTGCTGCTTCAGCAAAAGTGGAGAAGAAGAAAAACCTTTTTATTTTTTAAATAATAATAAATGTTTTCATGGTTCAAAAGTTTGGTTCCTGAGGGGGGATTCGGATAGTTCTGCAAGCCTCGCAATACTCTCTTTTTCTTTTCTCTTAAAAAAGAAAAGATAAGAAATTTCTCTTGCCATCATTTTTCTCTGCTCCTGGTGTGAGATGCCCAAACACAGTTGAGCAGAAGTAGAATCGAAAGTGGAAACTAAATGCCCCCATCATGGTAGTTACCTTCACTGCCCCTGCTCTGGCCCTGCATAGCTGAACCCCACCTCCCCCCCCCCCCGAAGGAGAGCTGCTCCTATTTCAGAACCCCGCAAGGGCAGGGGGTGGGGCGGGGACAAAGGCTCCAGCCCATTCAAAGGGACGCTTTATTTATTTACTATTTAATGCATCTATACCCCGCATTTCTCCCAAAGTTGGGATTCAAGGTGGCTTCCAACATTTTAAAATATCATCATGAGATACAAAGTAATACAACATATTGGTTAGAAACTGTAGTTGAAATACACCAAAGCACAATTTAGTACCAGTAGTTTGCCCTGAGAGCAGCCCAGTGGCCAGCTTCACCTGCCCCTTAGTTTATAAGGGTGAGGGAGAAGGTGCCAGCCTGACTTCTCTTGAGAGGGAATCGTGAAGTAGCCACAGAAAAGGCTCTCCCTCTCTCGTGTCACCATCAATGGTGCATCTGATGGGACTGAGAGAAGGTGCTCACCTGAGAATCTCAGCACCCGGTCAGGTTCATATAGGGAGATGCAATCTTTCCAGGCGCAAGTCATACTTTGCAAAGTGCTGCAGCTCCTTCCTCTGGGGTGGCTCTGTTGCCTCCCAGGGACAGGTGCAACTCCTTGCAAGTAAACAACATGTTTATATGATCTCCGCTTGAGCGGAACTATTTAACCATCCACTTCCTTGAGGTGCCCTAATGCCTGCTTCAGATCGGCCACAGAGGAGAATATCATTTTCTGTTGGGAGCGCCAGGAATAAAGGACACAGAGCACTACAGGCTCCTGCCACTCAAGCCGAGTGTGATTAATTAAACCCGTTCTCAGTCTTGCCCGTGGTTTGCATTGCCACAGCGGAGCTCAGCCAGTGCTGCTTGGATGCTGCTCTGGTCCTTGTCAGATTCGCAGCAGATAATCTTTCTGAGTGGCAGGAGAAATAGGAAATGTGGCTGTCCGTGCGCTGCCCATTATTCATGCTTGTTGTCGCCCAAAGCAGAACCTAAGAGATGTGTAAAGTGCCTTTGCAACAGAAACTGGAGCACAGGGAGCGGGAACAAGCAATAATAAAAAGTCATGGCTTCAGATCCTGGTTCATTTTCAAGGGAAACTCTGGCTTCTCCAAAATTGGAAACTTTTGCTATCTGCCTTTGATATGCCTGACCTGAGCCATCGTCACCTTTGGAGAAATCTTGACCTGCAAAATCAATAAGGGAAGGAATGGAAATTCTGGGTGGGATGAGTTAAGCTGGGCAAACGATTAAGATTATTTTGTTCCAAGGTTGATTCCTAAACAGGTTGTTTGTCTCTGCCCCCCTCCCCCCGCCGCTCTCCTTGCTTGCAGCTCATACAGAATCTCCTTTCTATGAGGAATGGTGGTTCCTGCTCGTGATGGCTCTCTGCAGCATCATTCTAATCCTGATGGTGGTGTTTGCCCTGATCCTGCATGGTCAGACCAAGAAATACCAGAACTGCAACACAGGTGAGATGGCCTCTCAGTGATTCAGGGCATCCTGCCCTTCTGCCTATGACTTACCTCAAAAGAATACTATGTAGTAGAAACAGAGACTACAATACAGTTGTACCTTGGTTCTCGAACATCTTGGTACTCGTACATTTTGGCTCCCAAACGCTGCAAACCCAAAAGTGAGTGTTCCAGTTTGCAGGCACTTTTTGGAAGCTGAACGTCCGACACGGCTTCCGATTGAGTGCAGGAAGCTCCTGCAATCAATCGGAAGCTGCGCCTTGGTTTTCGAACATTTTCAGAAGTCAAATGTATTCCATTCGAGAACCAAGGTACGCCTGTATAATGAACATAACAACATAATAAATTATTTCTCCCTGTAGAAAGCTGCAGGGAGACAATGCACAGCACCCTCACCCGGATAATGGATACAAATTTGGAATCAGTTTCCCGTGGATAGAAAGCTAGCGCATCAGAGAGAAAGGTTCTCACTCAGCCCTTTGCCATGCTGATTTGCTAGTGCCAGAGAATTTTTAAAACAAGAGAGCTTCAAAAGATGAAATTTTCCCCCACCTGCTGCCTGAAACGGTGTTGTCCATTTTGCTAGCACACGTTATCCTATGTGTAGGAGACCCTTCCTAACCTGGGTGCTTTCCAAAAAGAACCAGGGGCACCAACATTTCAAAATGCATAGAGAAAACAAGGGGAGGGTCTTGCCCTGACAATGGCTAAAACTTAAAGTGATTCTGAACAACGCCGCTGCGATCTCTGCTCTTTCCAAAAATCTCTGCTCTTACTGAAATGTGCTGTCACGTGAGTGCATGTGGAATTTGTCATGTGATAAAATGGTAATGTCTGTTTGCATCACCATATATATGCCTGACCATTCTGGGCATTCAATGGAAGAGTATGTTTGTGCCTGGGTTGTCCTGTCTGCGAGGCTCACTGTTGCCCAGCTGCTGCGGGATTGCATGTCTCTTGGTAACTTTTGTTCCCCATCGTGAATTCCTTACCCTTTGGGCTTTTAAAGCACCCTTTGCAATGCCAGCGAAAGTCACCTCTTCTTGTCTCCCTCCTCCTCTCTGGAAACCTGGCCTCTTGGCCTTTTGCAAGGGGTGCTTAAATATGCATTGCTCAGCCCCTGAATCCTGCATCAGGAACTTCTCAAATCAATTTCCCTCCCGTTTTCCTCCTGAAATGTCCAAGTCTTTCCAGCTGCTGCTCCAGTTGTGTGTGATGCTTCAGTAACCTGCATGGACCTGTGAAATATGCATTAATTTTAAGAGCCAGGGGTTTCCTGGAACATCTAGCATGCAGCTGAAGGAAGTCACTGTGGGCTCTGTGATGCTGCACAGCTAATAAAAGATTTGGGGTAAGGCAATGGGAAGAGGGAGTGTTAGGGACTGGCTAAGGAAAGCCATCTTTTCTTTTCCGGAGACTCAGCAATTCAATGCTCAAAGAAAGGATTTATATATCCCCCACCTTCCCCCAGTATAAATTCACTTCTAACAAGTGTTAGTAAATCAGGTTTTATTCTCCTGGGATTTGAAATGTATGAATGCCATGGCATTTTACTGAGCTAATGCTATTACAGGCTCCTATGCACAGTGCATAGACAAATCTCTCATCTCCTTCCTTGTGCTCTCCATCTGGAGGATGCACATGAAAAGGCAGCTCCGTCCTCCACCTTTCTGCCAAGCCTTAATGCAGCATCGCAGCTGAAGTCTGGGATCAAATAGCTGCCTGTTGTAGCAGAGGAGATTTATGGCTGGCCTAGGGGTGGGGTGGGAGGAGAGCATGCTCATTAAAGGCAGCAAGGCCTTTGAGTTGCAGGGCACACAACGGATGCTCTATATTGGAGAATCGCGTTGCTGGTGTGCTCAGAGATTGCTATATGTGCTCAGAGGGTCATCGGGCTGGGGAGATCTAGGTTCCTATCCCCACGGCTATGGAGGTCACTGGGCCAGTCGCTATCTCTCAACCTAACCTATCTCCCAGGGCAGTTGTGAGGATAAAGGGAGGGCCAGGAATGCCCTTCGAGTTCCCTCCATGAAGCTGAAATGTATCAATAACAAGTACGTAAATAAATGCAAAGCTAACCCGCCTGCCTTAATGCAGGATGCCCAAGCAACAGGTGACCCTAAGTCAAAGGCAAGTCACCCGCCATGTATGATGGTCAGCCCAGGGCTAAATAAACCTCCTGTTTTTGCTGCCTGCCCTGGTCTGCAAAATGAGAATGGAGTGGATGGGTTGTTGAGCCCCTGGAAGGTGGACTATGCTCATCTAGATGGGTTGCCAGTTGTACAGAAATGCCCTTGGTTTGGGCAAGACAAGCACTGAATTCTGTTCTGGATCCTGCATTTTAAAGCCTGAGCAAATTGCACGTTGGGTGTAAGATATGTTGTGTGATACACTGAGTAACCCCCCCCCCCAAGCAACCACCCTTACAGAATGACAACAAAGACCACTTGCTTTTGTCAGGGTGTCAGACTTCCATTTGGTAAATCCAGAATATATTTCCTCATGCTTCTTCTCTATATTCTGGCACTCTTCTTTAAGAGCTAGATTTCTGGAAATGCTATCCTGTCCCTATAGCTCATGATGTGGCCTCTTCTATGAAGATAGTGGAGCAAGGATTCTGTTCTCAGTGAGCGCTCTGTGCAGCACTAGAAGCTGGAATATGTCTAGCTCACAACTCGCAGGGATGCAACTGTGCAAACCAATACACCCTTCCTTGGTGCAAGTAAATTTCTTCGAGCAAACAGGCATAGAGCTGTGCTGTTGTCCTGGGTGAGCTTACCTTTGCCCCACACTTTTTGCTGAATTGGAGCAAATGGCAATCAGACTTGTTCCAATTCAGCAGTTAAACATAGCCTTTCCTGGGGAAAGTGCCAGGACAAATAAAACTAAACAAAAACAAAAACACTTGAGCACAGACCTGGAAAGCCAGGACCTGTGCTTAGAAATGTGGGTGTGGATAAGCCCTTAACCAGGAAAAGAGGCAGAATGAGGTGTAGAATCAAACTAGGTGGTACTGCGGACAGTAGCACTTCAGACCAAAGATGGTGAATACCTTTTAAAATGATCCCTGCAAATAAACAAAACATGAGCACACTAGGGAGAAAAGTTACAGCCCAGCCCATTCCCTCCTGTGTTAGTTTTCTACCTACAGGGAGTTTATGCAAAGGAATATTCAGGAATGCAGCCCTGCATTCTGAGGGGGCGTTAATCCCTTCTGCCACCTCAGGGTGCTGTTAAGTCTTTCCCATCTCCTTCTGTTGCATGCAGGCCAGACCTTGGTGCTACTGAGCTGAGTCAAAGGTGTTTCTCAGTAAACATTGGCAGGAGCAGGCTGCAGAGCTGTAATCCTGAACATACTTCCTCGGGAATAAATACCACTGAAATCAATGGAGCTTTACTTTCAAGATAACTTGAATGAGTTTCGGGGGCTGTGTAACTTGAAAGCCTCTCTTGTGTTCTCAGGGTACACAGGTGAGATGAGCTGTTAAGGCTGAGAGCACTTAATCTGGCTGTTTGCTTTAAATTTTGCTCCAGGCATCTATGCCTGATGGTGAAGCCTGTATGTGATTACAAATCTTGCTTACCATCAGACCCCCAGAACCCCCTTCAGGGGAAATAAAACACTTACAAAAGGAGGAATTGCAAACTACTGGCGTTGTCCTAATAAAATGTGACATTGTAGGTCAGGAATAGCCAACCTTTTTGGACTAGTGAATTTTGGGAGCATTCTGGGGGTCCCGGTCACAAAATGCCTAAATTAGAAAATAATAATGCAAAATTAGAAAGACAACCTTATGTTTGTTGTGAGATGTCAACCATGTCCTGCCAGTCCTGGTTATGGAAATATCACACAGAGAGTGATGCACAGATGTTGCTGTCTAACAACAACAGGGAGCAATCCTCGGTACCAGGGAAAACGTAGCCCCACCTCTCAGATTTCACAGAAATTGCCCAACTGCACTAACTGCCTATCACTTTCCAGACCCAATTCAAAGCGTTGGTTTTGACCTCTAAAGCCGTAAACGGCTCAGGACCGCAATACACCAAGGACCGCCTCTCCTCATATAAATGAGCCCAGACCCTGTGATCATCATTTGAGGCTCTTTTTAGTGTGCCTCCTCTACAAGAGGTCTGGAGAGCATCAACACGAGAACAGGCCTTTTCTGTGGTGGCCCCCCATTTGTGGAATGTTTCCCCCAGGGAAGCTCGCCTGGTGCCTTCTTATCTTTAGGCACCAAGTAAAAGTGTTTCTCTTCACCCAGGACTTTGGCTGTTAAACAATCTATGGGTTTAAGACTATGTTAGTATGTTATGTATTTTTGTGTTTTTATATTGTAAACCACTCTGTGATCCTTGGATGGAGGGTGGTATAGACATTTAATAATTAACCATAATAAGAAAAGGCACCTGTACATTTTGCCCTGTGACTTTCTTTCCAGAAGGGCTAGAGCAGGCATCCCCAGACTTCGGCCCTCCAGATGTTTTGGACTACAATTCCAATCATCCCTGACCACTGGTCCTGTTAGCTAGGGATCATGGGAGTTGTAGGCCAAAACATCTGGAGGGCCGCAGTTTGGGGATGCCTGGGCTAGAGATTTGCTTTTTTAGAAAGAAAGAAAGAAAGAAAGAAAGAAAGAAAGAAAGAAAGAAAGAAAGAAAGAAAGAAAGAAAGAAAGAAAGCTCAAGAGGAGTCTGGGGGCACTTCCCCAGGGAGCCCACTGGAACCTATAACAGGCAGCATTGTGTCCATGGGCACCATATTGGTGACCCCTTTTGTAAAAATTCTTTGTGAAAACATAGATGAAAAATTGCTTCATTGGTAGTACTCCAGTAATCAGGGAGACATAGCAAATTCCTGTGACAAACTGTCTTGTCTTCATAGCAAAGACCTTGTTAAAAGGAAGTATGATTGTCTGAAAATGCCGGTTCTCTCTCTGTCTTCATGCAGAGCCAGGGCAGGAACTTTGCCTGCGCTCATTCTGTCGCCGTTTGTCCCCAGGAAAAAGTATTTCCAATGTGGAAGAATCTGTCACTCTGGATAATGGGGGGTTTACGGCCCTTGAGCTCAACAGCCGGCACCTCAACGTCAAAAACACTTTCTCCAAGAAGAATGGGACGAGGTAAGGCAGCTCTGAGCCCCACGCGGCCTGGACCCATGGCTCTCAGCATCCAGCCAAGCACAGGCGCTCTGGAGAAGGGCTGCAGGCAGGATGAGACCCTTGCCATCAAGGAGTGTGTTTTATATGCTTATTTATTCCAGTTTGAAACCCACGCCAGACTCAGGGCTAGGGGCATATCACTGCATATTTAAAAACGCACGCACAAAATATCCCCTTGAAACAAAACATGAATAGGTAAAAACTTACAAACCCTCCAAGTGTCCCTATTTTCCAGGGACAGTTCCAGATTTACAGAAGCCACCCCGGTTTCTGATTGGATCCTGGAATGTCCCGCTTTTCCTTAGGCTGTCCCTTTTTTCATCGGAGAAGACTTGGAGGATATGGAGTTATGCGACCCCTGAGCCAAGGAGATAAGTCGCTATACAGTACAACCTTTAGAAGAAATCTGAAGGCAGCCCTATATAGAGAAGTTTTTAGTGTTTTATTATCTTTTTATATATGCTGGAAGCCCCCCAGAGTGGCTGGGGCAACCCAGTCAGGTGAATGGGGTATTATTATTATTATTATTATTATTATTATTATTATTATTATATTTAGGATGTTCCTATTTTCATTGAAGAAATGTTGGATGGTATGAACTTACACCTGCCTAATCTTTCATCCCTGCCCACACACTTTGTTTAGCCCCCGCCCCTGCAAAAAAAAAAAAGATACCAGTAAATAAAAAATCAGCCAAAATAGACATAACTCTTCTGAAAGATTCTCCCTGGGCACAGTAAATTCAACAGCTGTGCTGCAGGCATTCCTTTTGCTTGAGCATGGATTGGGGTTGGGGAAGCTAGTACAAAACTCAGTTTCCCCCTTGGCAATGAGAAGCTCAGTGCAGTCTTTGGGAAGCAAGTTTTCCTTAAGATGAAAGAGCACCAGAGAGATCAATGGGGCAATCTATTAGTTACCAGTGTTTTAGGCTGAGCAAGTAGCCAGAAGCCAGCCCAGACTGTGCTGGTCCAAAATCAAATTCTAAAGCAACCCCAAAGCCACATCCAAAATAGTTTTCTTCGCACAGACACACATCCCGCCCCCTCAGCCCAGATAGGCCAGTTTCTGCTCCACCGTGTTGGGTGCAACCTTGATTCCGGGTCCTTGGAGCAGCCCAATGACTGTTGATGTGCCAGTGCCCCTTATTAAGGATTGGGCCATGCTAAGCCTGAAGGAAGGAAGACAGCATGACTCCCCACAGCATGTAGGCCAAGCTATCATAGGCATCAAAGTCTGCTCTGTGAGTCTGTGCTGAATTAACCCAGCCGGTCGACCACGCTGACAATTGCCTAGAAGGACATGGATTGCCATTCTTCCAAATTTGCGATATGGCCATGCAACAGTGCTTGAATACTTTGGTTATATAAGAAACCACACGCATGTGTTACAGGTAGTGCTGGATTTATGTATAAGCTAAACAAGCTATAGCTTAGGGCAGGCACCTCCAAACTTCCGCCCTCCAGATGTTTTGGACTACAATTCCCATCTTCCCTGACCACTGGTCCTGTTAGCTAGGGATCATGGGAGTTGTAGGCCAAAACATCTGGAGGGCCGCAGTTTGGGGATGCCTGGGTTAGGGCCTCACTCTCTTGGGGCCCCCCTCAAAAATCAAAGGAAAAAAAAACCTGGAAGTACATTTCTAAAATATAAGATAAAAAACAAATAAAATAAAACCTACATACTGCAACAGTGTTTTGTATTGTGTATGGACCTGTTACCGTGTTTCTCCAAAAATAAAACACCGTCTTATATTTATTTTGCCTCAAAAAAACAAACACGGTGGCTTATTTTCAGGGGATGTCTTATTTTTTATTTATTAACTATGGTACAGTTTAACCTACAAGGGTAAGAATCACTACGGCTTATTTTCGAGGTATGGCTTATTTTCGGAGAAACACGGTACGTCCATAAATTACCATATAGCATATATTCAACACAAAAAACAGTGACCATTTGTTGTTGACAAAGGACAGCTGAACATATCAAGGGCCCCATGACCTTCAGTAGCTGAGGGCCTCCTCAAACCTAAATCCGGCCCTGGCTTCAGGGTAAGAAGCAATAATACACATGTGCTTCTGTTGACTTGCCTCCTTTACCTGTGTCCTTGAATACTTTTTCAATACATTTTTTCCCAGTTTCTCCCCACATAACTGGTTGTTGTTTTTTAGGTTTGTATTTGAAATTCGCAAAGTACTTTGCTTGTTTGTTTTTTAAATGAGCTGTACAAAATGCCCTCGAGTTTCAGTTACACACATAAAATTAAAATAAAATAAAAAGATTAGAGTACATGTGTTCTGCCTGATAGCTGTGATAGCCCCTAACATTTTTTCCCCTTTGCTGCATCCAGATCTCCTCCTCGTCCAAGCCCTGGCGGACTCCACTATTCCGATGAGGACATCTGCAACAAGTACAACGGAGCAGTGCTGACGGAAAGTGTCGCCCTCAGTGAGAAACCCCTGGATGCTTCAGAATCAGAAGTGAGTTTGTTGCCCTAGGGTTGAGGGTTGGGAGGCAAGTTCATAGAATCATAAAATCGTAGAACTGGAAATGACCCTGTGGGTTTTCCAGTCCAACCCCCTGCAATGCAGGAATCTCAGCTAAAGCATCCATGACAGGTGGCCATCTAACCTCTGTTAGAAACTTCCAGTCAAGGAGAGTCCACTACCTTCTGAGGGAGTGCATTCCACTGTCAAGCAGCTCTTAAGTGTGGTGTAGTGGTTAAGAGCGGTGGACTCCTAATCTGGGGAACCGGGTTCACTTCCCCGCTCCTCCCCATGCAGCTGCTGGGTGACCTTGGGCTAGTCACACTTCTCTGAAGTCTCTCAGCCTCACTCACCTCACAGAGTGTTTGTTGTGGGGGAGGAAGGGAAAGGAGAATGTGAGCCGCTTTGAGACTCCTTCGGGTAGTGATAAAGCGGGATATCAAATCCAAACTCCTCCTCCTCCTCCTCCTCCTCCTCTCTCTTCTTCTTCTTCTTCTTCTTCTTCTTCTTCTTCTTCTTGACATCAGAGAATTATTATTATTATTTACTTACTTACTTACTTACTTACTTACGTACGTACTTACGTACTTACTTACATACTTACTTACTTACTTACTTACTTACTTACTTACTTACTTACTTACTTACTTACTTACTTATACCCCACCCATCTGACTGGGTTGCCACAGCCACTCTGGGTCACTTCCAACAAAATATAAAAACAGAGCAAAAGTCAGAAAGTTATTCCTCATGTTTAGTCAGAATCTCTTTTCCTGTAACTCAATTCATTGGTTTGGGTCCTCCTTCAGGAGCAGGAAAAAACAAGCTTGCTCCATCTTCCATTTGACAGCCCTTTAGATATTTGAAGATGGCTATCCTATCTCTTCTCAGTCAAACACCTATCAGCCAATCACCCATTCACCACCACCCTTCTGAGTAATACCCCTCCCCACCCTCTGACTATACATAAGGGTCTGGTGACTTCTGTTTCAGTGTATCTGAAGAAGTGTGCATGCACATGAAAGCTCATACCAATGACAAACTTACTGGAAGGATTTTTTTTATTTTGTTTCAACTATCTTCTCTCAGTCTCCTTTTTTCCAGGCTAAACATGCCCAATTCCCTCAACTATTCGTCATCAGGCTTGGTTTCCAGACCCTTGATCACCTTGGTCTCCCTCCTCTGCACACCTTCCAGTTTGTCAATATCCTTCTTAAATTATGGCACCCAGAACTGGACACCATATTCCAGGTGTGGTCTGACCAAGGCAGAACACAGCGGAACTATGACTTCCCTTGATCGGAACACTATACTTTTGTTGATGCAGCCTAGAATAGCATTTGCTTTTTTTGCTGCTGAATCACACTGTTGCATAGGAGCCACCTCCTAGGGGCCGAGGGGGCTTAGGCCCCCCCAATAAAATATTTGAGGGGGCTGGACCCCCCTCAAGTTTTATGGGCATTGCCATTCAAAGGGTGTGCATGCACTGTGTTGTGTGATCAATTATAGGAACAGGCTTATCTCTCCCTCCCCCCCAAAAAAATATTTTATTCATTTTGGCACCCGTGCCTCCATAAATTTATCTTGCCCTATTTTAAAGCCATCCAAGTTGGTGGCTGTCACTGCCTCCTGCGGGAGAGAGTTCCATAGTTTAGCTATGTACTGCATGAAGAACTTTCTTTTATCTTTCCTGAATCATTTCATCAGCATCTAGCATGTCTCCACTTACTCACCTTTTCTCTAAACTAAAAAGTCCTGATTGCTGCAACCTTTCCTCTTAGGGGTGCCTCTCCACCCTTTGGGTTGACCTTTTCAGACCCTTTTCCAACTCTACAACATCCCTTATGAGGCGACCAGAACGCCAACATTCAGCTTCGTTGGAGTTCTGTCATTAAGAGAGAGGGAAGAAAACCTCTCCCTAGGCACTTCATCCACACCAAGCATGATGTTATATGCATTTGACCTGGCCCTTCTTTTTCACCTTTTCTCTGCACTAAAAACCCCAGGCTTGAGAGCTTCAGCTCTCCCCCTACTGTCTTGCGGGCGCACTCTGCTAATGTGCCCAAGCAGTTAAGAAGGGAAGAGGGAAGATTCCTGCCACCGGCAAGCACGCCAAGCCCTCCTTTGCCTCCTGGGATCTCTCAGTATTCTGAACAGGCTGAGCCAGGCTACTGTCTGCATGGCAAATGTAACAAGTAGCCTGGCTTGGAGACGTGCAGAAATTATTAACTTTCCTTAAAGTACGAGGCTCATATGTTAAGAAGGCTTTGCATGGGGCTGAGATAACTTGACAAAGGAAATGACTGACTGTTTCCCAAGCACCACATGTCCACAGATCCAAGATAAGTAGCGTCTGTCCTGAGGATGCAAAAAGGCTTGTAGCACTGCTGGACTCCGATGCCATCCAAGGAGGTTGGAGACAGTGGCGGAGGAAGGGGGTGGTCTGCCCCGGGTGCCAGCCTGGGGGGGGTGACATCGGCACGGGCAGGCACCTCCCCCTTGGGACGCTCGCTCGGGTGAGCACTGCCCCATTGGGACAATGCTCGCACATGCAACATGCCACACCCCCATGTGTGACGTGCCATGCCCCCGCTGCCCCGGGTACCAAAGCCCCTTCCTCCGTGACTGGTTGGAGGCAGAGAGAGTGGCTGCAAACCTTGACTCTCTTGGACTCAGGTGACCCATGGGGGCCTGGTTTCAAAGCAGAAGTCCTTGAGAGGCTGAAATGGTGGGGTGGGGTGGGTGTCCCAGGCTCAAGAGTGCATGTCCTCCATCAAATTCTCCCTACAATTTGGTTTGGAAAGTGGCAGAACAGAATGCAGGGGCATTTTGGGAAGATGCTGTGGAAACCTTGGGGAATTACCAGAAGCCTTTTCCTTACATTTATATCTTGAGACCCCACTCCCAGCTCTCTTTCAAGCCTCCCAGATGCTTACCAACATCTGTCCATTCCTAATCTACGACGGGATTGGCTCAGAAGAAACGAAAGAGAGGAAATACTTGTGACAGAAAAAGCTGTCAAACTCATCCCAGGGTTTTGTCACCTCTTGTGGCGTTTATCCAAATGGTACTGGGTTCAAAATGCAGTGCTGTCTTTGTCTGCCCATTATTTGTCTTTTCATTGGACGAAAGATCCCTGCGTTGCAGGGGGTTGGACTAGATGACCCTCGGGGTCGCTTCCAAATCATACGATTCTATTCTTTGCTTATCAGCAGTGATAGAAGGCCAGGCCTAAGACAGTAGGTGAATTTTAGAAGTGGTGTTTGGAAGGGTCGGTTGTGAACTCGGTTGTAAACTGCACCCCTCCTATGTGGACAGGCCGTAGCTCAGTGGCGGAGATCTGCCTTACATGTAGAAGGTCCCAATCCCCAGAATCTCCAAGTAGGGCTGGGAGACCCTGGAAAGTCACTGCTGCCAGTCAGTGTCATCAAAACAGAGCAAGATGGACCTGTGGTCTGATTCAGAATCAGGAAGCTTCCGATGTTCCTCTGCTGAAATCCTGACCAAACTCTAGCTGGGCTAATCAGAAAGAGAAAGCAGAAGGCCCTGAAAGAAGACTAGCTTTCCCCTTTACCAAGAAGAATCCAGGAAGAACTCGGCTCGGGCAATGGAGCAGGGAGGCAGATGACGGCCTGCCTGCCTTCTCTGTTGGTTGCCTACCTTCCTCCTCTCCTTAATTGCCTCTGGCGGCCACTGGCTGCTTTGCGTTGCCCTCTGACCAGCCTGCCAGGAAGGCAGTATCCCTCGTTGTCCCGTCTCCAGCCGTTCCTGGCGATGTACATACATTATCCTGAGATTATACTCCCAGTGGCTCTGCTCCTCTCCCTTTGACAACCTGGAATTAAACCTGCCATTAGCGGAGCGTGCTGGGCATAAATATGAATGTCGCCATGCCGCTTTTTGTTATTCATGTCAGGAGTTCCATGTGCCGGTTCCTGATAGCGCGTAATGACCATCTCCTGCCCCAGGCAACTCCTGCATGGAGGCGCGGCAGACGCAGAGGTCGCCGGAGTCTATCCATTCTCTCGTTACGCTCTTTCCTTGCCCTTGATGTCAAGCATACGGAGCCCAGGGCTTCTTAGCAGAGCCTCGCAGCTGAGGCACAGGCCAGCTTTTGTGGCAGGCAAAATGAGGCCCCCATTTTCCTCCAGAGCTTTGATATCCAATCAGTCTCCACTGGCCCTTTGATGCTTGCTTGTTTCCAGCAGTGTGTACTTGGAGGAAATACTAATGGACATGCAACAGAGGTGACAGGCTCTTTTGATCATCGTGGGAAAATGGCTTTAGCCGTGTGTGTGTGTGTGTGTGTGTGTGTGTGTGTGTGTGTGTGTGGTGCATCAATTTTATCTCATTCTATTATCTTTCTTGGTGCCATTTTAGGGTGGTGGCTGTTGTTTTCCTTCAGCTTTTGTAATCCTAAGGCTTCCGAGGAGACGAACTTTTGCTTATCTGAGGATTTCAACCACTCCCTCTTCACGGGGGAAAGATGTTGCACAGGATGGAGGGGACGAAGCATCTCATTTCTTAGGAGGACTTGGCCAGATGCTCTTCCGTGCGCAGCCAAGCCTATTTAAGCTTGTCAAAGGGCCGTTTCCCTTTGATAAAACTTCCTGTGTACAGGATGCCATCAAATGCCGAGGCAGCCAAGGCCAAAATCATCTCGATACATTTCCCCGTTAAATCTTCATCCCCAGGCTTTAAGATGTTGCAGCTGTGCTCGTGATGGAGAGGCTACCTGCTTTCACAAACGTCCCCATGACTGATGCTGTGGTTGCTGCAGCCTGGCTACGAAGCCCACAAGCTGCTCATACTATAGATTTGAGGCCTGGATCTGAAACACTCCACTGCTCAAATCTACAATACGAGCAGCTCCTGTGCTTGGAGGGCGGGTGTGAGTGGAGGGCGGGGGCTGGATTATGGCATCCCCCAACTCCTGCCACAGGCAATACCACCTGTGTCCTCTTTCCCAGGGGAGCTGGGGCATAGCAAAGACTCCCATTGAAATTGGGAAATTGGACACCCTCCAAAATCCTGTTTATTGAAGAGCAGGTGAACACATTCCAAAACAGACCTGCACTTGGGGGGTGGAGCATTTGCAAGAGAGACCTGGCAAGCCAAGGCAGTTTAACGCTTTGCCCAATTCTCCTCTATAAAAGCCCCCTCCCCCTTAAGCCATTCCCCATTTCGCCAGGCATGGAGACCAGAGAACACTGGGTGGGGTGGGAGGGGGACACCGAGGGTTGCGCTTCACAAGAGAACTGGCAAAAGTGAGGAAGCGCAAGCACCCCCTTGCCTGCCTCTTCTCCCTACAACCCCACCCCATGCCTTCCGCAGCCATGGGGTCGAAAACATATATTTGCTGAAGCAAATGCATGGTTGTGCCCTGAACCCACACTGACATCCTGTGACCCCATTTTAGCAGCATGGCTGTTGAGCTGAAAGTTTTGGACACCCTCCAACATAAATAAAGGTTTTTAATGAGGTCAGGCCACTTGTATAAATAATGTTTCCCCACACACACACTGCTAGAAAAGCCATACAGAGCAAAAAGCTGGGAGACGAGAGAGAGAGAGAGAGAGAGAGAGAGAGAGAGAGAGAGAGAGAGAACTGTTTAACCTAATTACCGAAAGCTGTTTGCCACTCCATTGACATGAGCTTACCCTGTTGCAAATAGGAATGCAGAAAGCTGCCTTATAGTGAGTCAGACCATTGGTCCATCTTGCTCACTGCTGTCCACACTGACTGACAGCTGCTCTCCAGGGTATGATCCAGGAGTCACTTTCCCATCCCTACCTGCAGATGCCGGAGATTCAGCAGATGTCTAGTGTCCAGATCAAGAGAAGCAATAGTACCACTCCCTTGTGTCTAGTTCTAGGTGCCACAATTTAAGAAGGATATTGACAAGCTGGAAGCTTTGCAGATCATCAAGGGTCTGGAAGGGAGTTGGATCTGCTTAGCCTGGATACGAAGAGACCGAGAGGTGATAAAAAGGCCACCTCCATCACTTGGAAGATGCAGCAAGCTTGTTTTCTGTAGGATCCAAACCAAGGGATTAAAATTGAGAGAAAGGAAATTCCAACCAAACATTAGGGAGAACTTCCTGACAGTTAGAACCATTTGATATTCGAACAGACAATGTCAGAAGGTGGTGGACTCTCCTTCGGTGGAGGTTTTTAAGCAGAGGTTGGATGGCCATCTGTTTGGGGTTCTTTAGCTGTGATTCCTGCAGTGCAGGGGGTTGGACTAGATGACCCTTGGTGTCCTTTCCAACTCTACAGTTGTATGATTCTGCAAGCCTGGGACCTTCTGCCCACAGCATGACCACTCTGCCCCCCAAAACAAACACACCTGCAGTTGGCTCCTGGGCCCCTTGAAGACTCGTACAGGTTCCCAGGAGCCACGAGACCCTTTCTTGCTTCTCCTGCGACTAACTAGCAGAGAATTTGTTGCTACTGGAACAGAAAGGATGCAGAGCGAGCCAGTCAGAATAGGGAGGCGGACAAAGGCAGGGCCCACTTAGGACTTGGCAGCCCATTCCTACCCTCCTTGAGACCCCCGACAGAGTTGGGCGTATTTCCACCGCAGTCTTTTGAAAGTTCCTGGATATACGGGGCTGTTCCCCCCGCCGCCAGCTATAAATAAATGCACACAATTCCTTTTCTCCAGCCATTTTCAAAAGAAATTTGACAGCCACAACTGTTTTTAAATTCCATGTAATGCCGGCCTCATGTAATGCCGGCCTTAGACTAAACTAGCCCGCTAGTCCCTAATTTGTCCCCCTAATAGCGTTTGTTTCTTTCATCTCGCCAATAAAAAAAAATACTTTAAATTGTCAGGCATTTTCTCTGTTTTGTTGCTTCCCAGGCATCTGCACACCTTTGCTTGTCAATTTCTAATCTAGCGGTGCACCCATTCAGATTCAAGGCCATTGCCGTTGCCTGGGCAACCGGCCTGCAGATGCGGCAGAGGAGTGGCCAGGAGACGCAGCCCAGGAGACGGCGGCCCTGAAGCATTTCCATTTAGTCAATAGTTTTGAATCATTAAAAATAATATGTCCACTCTAAAACATAATCCTGCTGGAGGAGCAATTTGTGTAATAATGGGGGGTGGGGGGAGGCGGTGGGAGGAACAGACTTCAAGAGTCCCTCTGGGTTAAGAGCACCAGAATTGCCTTTCCCAGAACCCACCGAGTTCCAGATGGCGCGCTGGGCAGTTCTTCGCTGCGGCTGCATTTAAAACGTTCAGACACACCAGGGAAGGCTGGAGACACGTGACCAGGCTGCCATGCAAAGGCCTGGCGCCTGCCACATCGGCGCTTTTGGCTCGCCCCATTGGCTCTTGCACCGACTGCTGCCCATAACCGGCCACCTCCACAGACCTGGGCGCCACCTTCCTCACTCTGCCTTCCTCCGTGTTTTAGAAGAGGATTGATTTACGTTTCCACTCCCAGTATGCCTGGGACCACAGAGGTGGCTGTGACCAAGGGGCCGCTTGCCACAGTGTGTGCAGGTGGACAGGCCACTCAGCTGGTCTCCTGCCATGCCCAGTTCAAAGAAGTCTACTACCTCTTTATTTTCTTCCTT
Source organism: Zootoca vivipara (assembly GCF_965207765.1). NCBI lineage: Eukaryota > Metazoa > Chordata > Lepidosauria > Squamata > Lacertidae > Zootoca > Zootoca vivipara. The sequence continues at coordinate 51,879,230 of NC_142596.1, forward strand.
CGGTCCATTTTATGCAGAATATGTTGCCTTTCTCTAAAGCAGTGTTTCCCAACCTTGTGCCTCCAGATGTTTTGGGACTACAACTCCCATCATCCCTAGTTAGCAAGACCAGTGGTCAGGAATGATGGGAGTTGTAGTCCCAAAACATCTGGAGGCACAAGGTTGGGAAACACTGCTCTAAAGCATCCCAGGGTGCATTTTGAAAGGAGGGTGTGCAGACACCATAACGCAGCTCAGCTGTACAGGGTCTGCTTCGCAAGCAGAAGGTCCTCAGCATCTCCAGGTAGCAGGGGAGAGACTCTTGGAGAGCTGCTGCCAGTCAGTGTAGACAATACTGAACTAGATGGACCAAGGGTCTGACTCGGTCTAAGGCAGCTTCCTGTGAGTTTGGGAGGTGGGAGTAGGCTGAAGGCATGAGTCCCTTCCAGTTCCTGAATCCAAGATGGATTCAGTTGCTAGAATGGCCAGACAAGTTTCTTGGTAATGGTCCCCTTAAGTCTGGGTCATCAAGGTAACCAAGGGAGTGGCTCTGTGCCAGAGGACAAATGGATGGGCCCCCTCCTTCAACTGTCTGTTAGTTAGAAGGACAAAAGCCAGAGTCCAGGGGTGTGTAAGCTGGAAGCAGGCTGGGCACCTGGGAGACAGAGCCATGCTTGATCTCTGGTAGAATCCAAGGCTGTAGCCGTGGGGGGAGGAAGACCCTCTTGGAGTGTTAATGCTGTGAGCCCGTTGGTATTAGGCTCAGGTTGTAGATACATGTAAATAAACCGAATATCACAAAGACACCACAGTCTCTGTTGTCCTTCATGCCTAGGAAGCCAAACCCTGGTAAAGCGCCTAGAACCATACAACTCAGAGGGGGAGATGGCATGCAATATTATGTACAGAAGGAAGGGGAGAACGAAATTGGCCCCTCTCGTTTCATTTTCTTTCTGCTTGGCTGGATTCCTTATTACCTTGTAAGCCTCCCAGAGGCCCTTGGTTGTTGGGCAATATATAAATAACATACATAAATAATTCTCCTTGTTTATATGCCTCCTGATAATGGAAGGTTATTTCTGATGGTGCATAGCAGGATGTGATGGTTTTCCTGAGGTCTTTTTGACACATTGGGGGGGGGATGAGTGTTCCCACTTTGTCATTGTCTTTGTATATCAGAAGGTCAACAGAGTAGAGAGAGAAGAGCCTAAAGAGGAGAGAAGGCAAGGGGTTAATGATAGGTAGCTTTTTAGGTGTGATCTTCGCCCTAGGAGCATTAGTCTGTACTTGACAACATAAGGTGGCGTTTGGGACAATCCCCCTCTTCTACTGGTTTTTAATTGTGGAGAGCCCAGAATCTTAAAGGCTGATTTCAAGAAGGAATTTGAGAACGCATTCCCCATGCCGTGGGACAATTCAAAGGCCACAACTGCTCACTTGTGTCAACATCCTTCATTTCTGAAGTTATTTGTAAATCCTCAAGATGAGAAGCCCCCCACAAGTTAAGGCACCTCGAAAAATGACAATGGTCTCCATCTGGTGCATGTGACTGTGTGTCCTTGCAGTTTGCTGGAACGTTCATTGGAATCACTGTTAAGCAAAATCCCCATTTTACACCCACAATGTCATTTTGGCAAATTGCACCTGCCTCGTATTTTTTGAGCAGTTCCACAATTAAGGCTTATGCTCAAATGGGTACTAGATTCATAATCTCTTGACTATACTGATTATTATTATTATTATCATCATTTTGTTAAGTCATGTAAAATATTGTGGAGCTTTTTTCAATAGACTCCATATTTTGGATGGTCAAATACTTTTCTTCATTGCCATTCCTAATTAGTCAGCGTGCCTTTCCTAATGTGCAGTTTGCCTACCTGCTCTCTGCCCATTCTGGATTCCCCCTTACCTTGTTGCATTCAATCCCCCCCCAAGAAAAATTCACATGGATAACATGCAGCTTCTTACCTAAATCCGCTGCCGAAAACCAGGACATGGAATTTCTCATTATACGGGCAGCTGCAAAGTGTGAATTGATTTTATGCATTTCAAACTGTATCCTGCAAGGTTTAGGGTTCTCAAATGCATTTTAAGAAACAGCTAAAATACAGAATGTTGCATTTAAAGATAATAAATGAAATCCTTGGACCTTTAAATTTCTCCCAACAGATAAATAGCAATCGCCCTGAGCCAGGGTCAGAACTGGCCTTGCCATAAATTGAATATGGTTAAGGTGCCCACCTCCTCCCAGTGGGTTTGGGGGCTGTTAATTGGGAAGGGTGGACAGCCAGCAGATCTAAGCCACAGGCCGTAATCCTCTGCACAAGAGAAGCTAAACCCTGATTGAGTTTGTATGGGGGAGGCTTTTCGTTGATTTGAAAGTATGGCATAGTACATTTTTATTTAAATTTTGTTGTACTCAAGTAAAAAAAGAAAGAAAAGAAACACTGTGCATGGGGGAAATGTTCTACATCAGCAACAACAAGGAAGCAGATGAATTTTCTCCAAGAAAGGAAAGGGGCCAGCAGTCATTGCATGGGGCATGATATAATAAATCTAGGCCAGGCAAGCAAATTGGAAGGGCATGGAAGCAAAATGTTGAAGAGAAATAATCTCTTAGGGTCACCTATAATCAGATGGACTATAGCCAGCCGCGGATGAGGTTGCATTGCCTGTCCCGTAACAAGACCGTTTTCCAAAATAATTGCACAAGTGTGCATTCCCATCATATATGGAAATATATCGTTCAATGGACCAGTTGGTGAAAATAGCATCCGTCACTAACTGTCAGGCTTCGGAGAAACAGCTTCCTCCCCTCCCACCACCCCATTGGCTGTGCATCAGCAGAACAAAGCAATTAGAATCCCTTACCAGTTTAAGAGTGTTTAATGATCAGAGCAAAAGAACAACGCAGCCATTCTCTGTATAAAGGTGCTTCCCTCCTACTTCCCCCCCCCCAAGTTATCTTCGTCACTTCCCCCTTCTTGCAACCTGATGTCGCAGCCACTGAGCCTTCTGCTTAGCAACCTTATCAGCTCCCCTTGCCTTTGGAGATAGGCTGGACACTGTCAAGCGAAGGGGAGTCTCTCTCTTCCTGTTCTGCTTCTTCTAGTTGTTCACCACTTGGCTCTGCCCAGCTGTTGTTTTCCGAACTATGCCCTTCTGCAAACCAATTCTCTAAATCTATACTGATCCACTATTCCCAGGCAGCCTCAGGATCCTGATCAGGAACAGGAAGAGAGGGAGGTTCCCACCATTCCTCTTCAGAGCTGCAATCCTCAGTCTGGTCTCTGACACTAACAGACCTTTTCTCTCTTGAAACCTGCAGGCGACGGACTCAGACTACGAGGACGAGTTGCCTAAGCACTCCTTTGTCAACCATTACATGAGCGACCCCACGTACTACAATTCGTGGAAGCGGCAGCCAAAGACCACAAAGCACCCAGCGCCATACCGGTATGAGGAGTGTGTGGCGAGCGAGGCCGAGCCTTACTTCCAGACTGTCATCACAACACAGAGCTCAGGAGGGGTGTACACCCCGACAGGACAGCCTGCACCAGGCTCACGGACTCCAGTGACCGGCTTCTCCTCCTTCGTCTGACACCCGGGGGGGGAGGGAAAGGGGGGGAAAGCAGCCACGCCAACACAGCCGCCAGCTGAGTTTGGGGCAGCCGCCAACCCAACCGGATGACTATATGCGTGGCAGGTGAAGTGAACTGTGGGTTTAAAAAAAAATCTCTTATCAGGGTAGAATGGATGTACATGTGAATGTCTTCTTCTATTTTTTCCCCCCAAGACAATCAACTCTTTAAGACACGGAGCTGACCTAAATGAACTTGCTTTGATTTTTTCCCCCTCCTCCTTCTCCTTAAAGAAACTCCGTCACACACAAATGATGGCAATTTTAACCACTTTGGAATATGATTTAAGGGGATTTTTTAATTGATAATAAACAAAAATGCTTTTGTAACGCTGCTTTTGGAAGCAGCCTGCGATGTGTTCCTCTCTTTCCCCCACTTTCAAGCCAAGGAGATGAATTCTGTTCTTGTGGAAACTTGGTGGCCCCAACGTGATGTAATTTGAAGCCGAAACCATCATGCCTTCCGATCACACTTCCCTTCTGTTATCTGAGTGAATTAGGAGAGTGGGGGGACTTTTAAGAATGGTTTCTCTCTCACACACACAGACACTCTTTGCTGCTTCTGCCTTAGAAGCACCAGCCGAATCACTTAGTCTCAATGTCATGTCTTTCCTGTATGCCTGCGAGGTTCACTCCTGGTGGTTTTGTGATCAGCCTTCTCTCTCGCCTTCGTTTCTATTCTGTTCCAGTTGAGCTTGTTGTGCTCCTAAAGATATTCCCCTCTCCAGGGTTTCTGTCAGGCAAGTCAGCTGACAAGCACCCAAAAAGCGTCAGGTCAGCCTCCCCCCCCCAAAAAAAATCTTGGTGCCATCCAGATGTTTTGGACTACGGTTTCCACCCAGCTGCCTAGGGCAGATGGGAGTTGTGGTCCAACAACATCTGGGCTGCGTTAGATGAAACTGCTGGGGAAAGAAGCCTGACGAGGGGTCTGTTTTGCGCTTATTGTGGGTCTGGTTCCTCCTTTGTTGATTGCATGTGCCAATGTCCTTTGTAAATCTGGGAAAAAAGGAAAAACTGCCAGCAAGAAGAGGGTCCGTGAAATGAATGCAGCATTTGTGAACCGGTGGGGAGAACGCACTAGTTGGACAACACTTCTGTCATTTCTTTAAAAAGCATCTTTCCATATAAAGGAAACCAACCGACCCCTCCCTCAGCTGTTGGGATACTGTTCTGCAGCTTTGTATATAAAAAAACGGGGCGTACATGTTGTTAACACCAGATTTATTTGAATTTTTTTTATAAAATGTATATTTTTAATGATTTTTGTAAAAAAAAAAATACAAAGACACATCAGTCTCTACTGGGTGAGGGTTTCTTTGGTGCCTTTTTTGTAATGATTTAGCAGATTGTGCAAGACAAGCAGCCACGAGTCTCTGAGGAGTGAGGCTCCGGTGGGTTTGGGAACCACAGTGTTACCAATTGCCTCCTGCCCATCCATCCCCTCCCTGCACTGCTGCCTCTGTGGTCTGCAGCTGAGAGAGCCCCTCCCATGCGAAAGGCAGCTTTGTTCTTCCCCTTGTTGCATGCTGCTCCGTCTTTGACCCACACGGGAAGCCGCTGGCTCCTTTATGCCAAGGCACATTATGTTTATTGCTGCATATCTGAAAGGGAGCCTCTGGTGACGACTGCCCTGGAACAGAAAGAGCTGCTTGCACACAAATGGCATCTTTAGAGTTGCTGCTTCCCCGGATCCCTGCCCTGCTCCCCAGAACAAGGGCTTGGCCCTAAAAGCTGGCCTTCATATTTGCCTGTGGACCTCCTCCTCTCGCAGCTTCCAGCCTTGAAGCTCTTGTTGCTCTTTGTTCCCAAGCTAAGGAGGCGGGAAGCTGTTTTGTTGTGCTTGTCCTGCCGGTCTCATGAGTCATTTCCATTTGTGTCCAGCCAGGGCAGGGCAGGTTATGCCAATGCTGCATTTGCACGTCTGGGCTGCGTCCACCTCTGTTTTTTAAATCTCTGGATCAAGCCAAACTTGTATTTAAGTGAAATTGGAGCAGCAGGTGGCTTGTTGCTTTCACCACAGATACGCAGACTGTGAAGTTGCCGCATTGAACCTCCTGAAGGGTCCCTCAGGGCTTCCTCTTTGATCCTGTCCATTGCACTGTAAGAACAAGCAAAGTCACCCTGTGTGCTGATCTTGGGTTTGTTTCCTGCTGAAGCAAAAGGGGGGGGGAAATAATGCACAAAATCAAAATTTCAGGAGCTGAAATGGTACTGCTTACATTTCTAGGTGTCAGAACTTGAGTTTCACCTCACAAGACCTGTGCATGAAGCCTCTTGTATGAATTATGAACCTCAACATTTTATTTTATCTGAATGCGTTGCAGTTGCATGTCTTTGACAGCAAGTCCAATTGTTTAGATCAACTTGAGAGATTCCCAACAACACCAGCTGCTGCTGCTCCTCCTCCTCCAGGCCTTTGAAGCTGAGGTCACTGTTCACATTTCCAGGGAACTTCTCTGTGTCACAGGTAGAAAGTGCTACAGAGAGGGTGCTCCCTTCCTCGTAGCTTCCAGGGTTGTGTTCCTATAATAAAGAGGGCCAGATGGAATGATGTGAAATATGGAAAGAACCAAGAGTGTTGCCATGATTGTTCTCTGCACTTCAACGAGTTCTGGGCACCACAGTTCAAGAAGGATACTGACAAGCTGGAACGTGTCCAGAGGAGGGCAACCAAAATGGAAACGATGCCTTATGAGGAACGGCTTAGGGAGCTGGGTCTGTTTAGCCTGGAGAAGAGAAGGTTAGGGGGTGATATGATAGCCATGTTCAAATATATAAAAGGATGTCATATAGAGGAGGGAGAAAGATTGTTTTCTGCTGCTCCAGAGAAGCGGACACGGAGCAATGGATTCAAACTACAAGAAAGAAGATTCCACCTAAACATTAGGAAGAACTTCCTGACAGTAAGAGCTGTTCGGCAGTGGAATTTGCTACCAAGGAGTGTGGTGGAGTCTCCTTCTTTGGAGGTCTTTAAGCAGAGGCTTGACAGCCATATGTTAAGAATGCTTTGATGGTGTTTCCTGCTTGGCAGGGGGTTGGACTGGATGGCCCTTGTGGTCTCTTCCAACTCTACGATTCTAAGTCTTGCTTTAATGATCATGCTTCCTTCCATTCTGTGTCTTTGGGGCATAACACAAACCTGGACACACCTGACTTTATATATTAATAGAAAGTCTGCATATTTATAGAAATTGGGGGGGGGCAGGATATGTCATGGATCGGGACACGGTGGGGCCACTCACAGGGATGACCCGGTGTGGGGGGAGGAGGGGATGGGATATGCCATGGATAAGGACAGGGTGGGGGGAATCACAGGGATGAGCCACAGCAGCGCATGGCCAGGCCAGCTAGTATATTAATAGAAAGCGTGCATATTAATAGAAATTATGCAGTGCATTTCCCCATGAAATCCAAGGAACTGCAATGGTTTGGTGGTGGTGACTGCCTGATAGAACATTGCAGGGTCCCTTCTACTAAATGGGACCAGTGTGTTGAACTTTTCCTGCAATCTGTAAAAATAAGAATTGCCTTTCATGGATCAGACCAAGGCTCACCTAGTGCACCAACCTGTCTCTTTCATACAGCCAGCCTTATGCCCTGGGAACTCCAAGACAGGTCGTGTCTTGTTCTTTGACCCTTGTCTCCAAAGTTAGAAGTATACTGCAGCTGAGTCTCATTTAGTTAGCAAGGCTAAACAACCGACTGCTTTCATTCTGTCTTCTTCTACTCAGGTGTGAGTGCCATAGTGGAAAGGCCATCAGCAATACTTAAGAGGGAGGGGGCAGCAGACTCAGGGGAGAAAGAACTACAGGGGAAAAAACCCTAAAGGGAATCCTAAAAATAGCCAAGTGAGGACTGAATGTGTTCAGTTGCAGAAGAATGCTGACTGACAGTTCAGAGAGAGAATGGAATGGAGTATTGGGCCGGAGGGCATGGCTGGCTGCAACATACCACACTGCAACATTTTGTAGCAGGTTCCACTTGTCTTCTCGCCTATTATTATTTGTCCGATGTCTCACCTGCCCTTTACTGTGAAGCCCCAGGGCTGGTTACTACAGTGTAAAAAGACAATCTGAGAATCAGTTAAAATAAATTAGGCCTTCTGAGGGATGATTCTTTTCATAGAAGATCTGGAAGGAGTTTGGCTATCAGAACATGGGCGTACCCAGCGAGGGGCAGGGGGGCAGCTGCCCCCCCGAAGCAAATAATAATAATTAAATGGTTATAAAGTGATGAAACGAGGAGGCTAATATTTTTTTCCCTGCAACAAGGCACGCACTCCTCCTCGCTTCTTTCCCCCCACCTGCTCATTCACTCCTTATCTTTAAATCTGATCTTAATCCTTTCAGACTTTAACTGCTAGCCTGTCCTGAGCAGTGAAGTACCCCCCCCCCCCGGCTTTGATTTCTAGCCTCTCTTAGCCTTTCCCTCTTTCGCTCTATTGTCCTTTTTTTGCCTTCCGATCCAATTTCCCCCCACCCGTTCCCTTTCCCATTCCTTCCCTTCTGACTCTCCCCTCCATCTCTTCCCCGACCCTTATCTTTCTCCCATCGCTCTTGGCTAGATTGCGGGCTCCTTTTCCTTTGCTTTTGTCTAAGAGCACCCGGCCCCACCCCCACCCCCCTCCCTGCATTTTATCCTGTTCCATGGAATGAAGAAGGGAGTTTTTGCAGTGATATTTTGGTGAGCAAGTAATCCCCTTGCCCCTGAAAGTTAGGCGGCCCCCCAAACTGAAGTTTTAACCCTGCACCCCAATAAAATGGGTGATGAAACAGGTCATTTCCCCTCTCTAAAAAAAGCCCACTGAACCCCACTAAAATGGGGTAGATGATGGATCATCTCCAGTTTATGGAGTAGATCACAGTCTCCTGGAAGTTGGCCACCCCTGCTCTAAATCATAGCCCGAGTTTCTCCTTGCTACCGGTATTTGCTGTACAGCGTTTGTTCATTGTCATTGTTTTGATTTGCTGGTTTGGGGGCTTGGTGTAAGGAAAAGGGGTGTTTGGTTGGGGGGGGGTGAGCGCCTGAAGGTCCTTGGCTCCCTGGCGGGAGCTGTTACTACATCTAAAAATTGTGTTCTGTTCCCGGGGCAGCAGTTGGCGCAGTTCGCTGCGATCTTAGAATCATAGAATCATAGAGTTGGAAGAGACCACGAGGGCCATCCAGTCCAACTGCCTGCCAAGCAGGAAACACCATCAAAGCAAAGCATTTTTGACATACGCCTGTCAAGCCTCTGCTTAAAGACCTCCAAAGAAGGAGACTCCACCACACTCCTTGGGAGCAAATTCCACTGCCGAACATCTCTTACTGTCAGGAAGTTCTTCCTAATGTTTAGGTGGAATCTTCTTTCTTGTAGGTGGAATGTTTAGGTGGAATCTGTGGCTATTTCTCTGTTCTAGAGGGAGGCGTTTGTATTATTGTTTGTGGTAGCCTAAATTGTTTGCTTTAAGAGTACATCGTAGTGCGTGGTCAGGCGTATTTTGCTCTGCTTATTGTAGGCGGGAATCGCCATAAAACACCCAAAAAAAATAAGCCATAGGCTTATTTTCTTGAGGAAAATAAATATAAGACAGTGTCTTATATTCGGAGAAACACGGTATATATAATTTTCTTAAAATTTTGGTTTCATTCGCCTTTTCCATGCTGAAATGTCACAACCTGAACGACCATGGCTTGCCCCCCCCCCAGTTTTGATCCTGGGTATGCCCCTGTATCAGAAGGTTCTCCCCCCCCCCCTTAATGCACTTAAGGGGATGGTCTTAGACAGCCACCATAGCCCCCGAAACAGGAATTTATCATGGAAAGAGACTTACATCAAGAAGAGGAAAGCCAGAAAGCCAGTCCCTCCTTGCCCATCCATTGGCCTTTCAAATGGGAGACATGAAGGGTGATTCTTATAAGACTCGTTGACACTAACAGAGTAATTTCTGTTCTCCCAATCGTCATCCATCTCTGTAATTGTGTTTTTATTGGCTGTGTTTATTCAGTTACAATTGAGTCCAGAGAGGGGAGGGCAATTGAAAAGCACAGAATTGGATATCCTCAAGACACAGGAATTAAATTATACCTCCCTCCCTTCATTATCATGTATTAGAGACTTGACAAGGCTGGGCTCCCGTATGCAGCCGCCACAGCAGCTATAAAAATGGGATTAATCATGAGACGGTTGGGGTTTGGGGGTTTTCTCTTTTTTTTTTTTTTGCTATTTACCATAGATGTGCCATAAATTGCTAGTTCTAGCAAGAAAGCTTTCCTGTATAGCTAAAAGCTTTGGGAATCATAATCTTGTTGAGAACATATCCTTTTAAAACGTTTCCGCAACCTTTCATCTAGAGAGGCCAGGATGTACAAATAGCCTGTTATTTTTGCCTTTCAGCTCGTCCAGATTTGCCTTCCCCTCCCACCATTTTCAGAACACTCAAGAAATTTCCCGCTACTTATAAAATCACCAGCTTCCCTCTCTGACCCACTCGTTCAATGGAGAGAATGACGAACCAAACAAAAAACTTGTGTTGAATCAAGGGACGGCTGTGCAGCCCCCTTGCAGCTTGAGCAGAGCAGGTTTAGTTTCTTCTTTCAGAGTGGGAGTCAGGCAGGTACTACCTCTTGATTTGATACTGAAGGTGCCTCTGAGCACATCTTCTTACATGATTCTCCCACAAGTTACCAGAACTGAGCACTCCTGATATCTCTTATTTCAGCAGCCCAATTTAGAGGGTGGGGGCTGTCACTGCCATGGTTAACTGGGAGTCAGAAACCCTTGTTGATCTGCTGCGAACACATCGCCATGTGTTAACATGAGTCAACCGTGTGGTGCTGCAGCAAAAATAGCTAATGTAATCCTCAGCTGCATCAACAAAAAATAGTATCCAGTGCAATAGTACACTCTACTCTGCCTTGGTCAGACCCCACCTGCAGTTCTGTGTCCAGCTCTGGGTATCCCAGAGAAGAAGGCTACTGAGAAGCTGAAACATGTGCACAGAAGAGGGACCAGGATTATCAAAGACCTGGGAACCAAGTCTTATGAGGAATGGTTGAGAGAGTTGGGTCTGTTTAGCCTGGAGAAAAGAAGACTGAGCCCTCTTCAAATATGTGATGGGTTGTCCCATGGAAGATGGAGCAAGCTTGTTTTCTCCTGCTCTGGAGAGTAGGACCTGAATCAATGGATTCAAGTTTCAAGAAAGGAGATTCTGACTAAAGATCAGGAAGAACTTTCTGACAGTATGAGCTGTTCAACAGTAGAAGGTGGTGGGCTCTCCTTCCTTGGAGGTTTTTAAGCAGAGGTTGGATGGCCACCTGTCAGGGATGCTTCAGCTGAGATTCCTGCATTGCAGGGGGTTGGAGGAGATGTCCCATGGAGTCCCTTGCAAATTTATAGTTCTATAATTCTATCTAGTTTCTGCCAACGTATGTGCTAAACTTGAAGAAGGTGGCTCAAAAGACCCGAGGCTTGCCCAAATACCTTTTGGACTTCAGTTGCTGCAGTGCACTCTCGTCTAAACAGATCTAAGCAGAAGCAGCACTGCTGGTTTTATTGGGGGTTCCTTTCTCCCCTCCCCAGTTTTCTCTTCATTAAGAGCAGCAGAAGACAAGGAGAGAGCAGGTGCAAAGGAGGACAGAGCTTTCTTACCTTGAATAACTGCTCTGAAGGCAAAGCCATGGGGGCACCTGATGCTCGTTCAAGAGGGGACCTCCTTTGCATCTGTTCACCCATGAAGAGAAAAGATCGGGTGTTTCATCTAAAAAACAAGGCAAGTATTGTTCTTGCGGTAGGAAAGAGAGGGGCTTCGGTTTCTAAATAGCATGAATGGAAGGGAGTTCCCTGAACAGCAGAAGATGGGGAGGGCCTCCTGCTCACATCAGGCATCTTCTGTGGACAAGGCAGAGTTTGTGCAAGGCAGGTGTGCCCAATATTATGGCTCTCCATTGCTTCCCCCAGGAGGCTATCTGAGCTTGTTCAGGAAGGCTAAGCAGATGGGTTAGGTAGTTGGCAGCCTGGCAACCAACAGAGCAGGGATCAGGCAGAGGTGGAGGTTGCCTGAATGCCTCCATGACTGCTCTGATTCCCACAAGCAAAGTACCTCCTTTTCATCCCCACCTTCTCCATCATCATTTAATCCGCTGCCTATTGACATCAGGCAGGTCCCATCACTGTGCTCTTTTGAGCACCTGCTAAAAACATCTTTGGTTAGACAAGCCTGTTTTTGTTTTGTTTTTAAATTTATTACTGATTTCAAGTTTTGTATGAATGTTTTAAACACTTGTTCTTAACTCTTTTTATTGATTTTAGTGCTTTGGTCTTTTCGTAAACCGTTTTGTTGTTGCATTTTAACCACCAAGCGGCAGATAGATTTTATGAAAACAAGTAAATTTATATGCCGCCTTTCCACAAAACCTCTCCTCAGCTCCTGGTGGCTTACAACAAAGGGGACAGCGAGAAATCTCAAAACCAGCAATGCAAGAGCAGTTTAATAGCAAGCATCCTGAATCCGCAAAGCAGTAGCAAATGTAACAGCAGGCAAAAAGCAAGATTTCAGTGCTATAAATGTAACAGCATAGTGTTTAACAACATCACGCCTCCTGGCAATAGGGAAAATAACAAGGCGGTTTGTCAGTTTCACCTGGTCCTGGAAGCCCACCTCCTGTAAAGTCTCTTCTCTGCAACAACTTATTATGAGGCTTCCAAAGGCAGAGGGTGGGGTGGCTGCCTGCTCTCAGCAGGTGAATGCCAACAACAGCATCATTTTGCCAGCCACAGAGATGGGTGCCAGTGGGATGGGTTCCTCGTTGCTTTGATGCTGGCACTCAGACCCACTTTGGCCAACAGGAACTTGCCTTCGTTCTATTCATGAAAAGGGAGCCCTTGGCTGCATTCTGGAGCCACAGGGGCATGACTCTGGAAGGGGTATCCTGCATGGTCTGCCAGCACACGCTTCTACCCCAAACAGCTTCCACATCAGATGCCTCTTCGTAGAGAAGAATGGAAGCGACAGAGCCCAGGCCCCACTGCAAAGTTCCATCCTAAATCATAATCTGCAAATTCAGCTAAAGAATCTGCGCCTGCAAGTTCAGCACCAGCTTCCTCTCTTTCCCTCCTCCTCTCTCCCACACACCATACCTAAAGCACCGTTTGCTATCCTATTACGAGTGCAAATGTTGCCCTCCCGTGATATTCACCTTCCTGACATGTCACCTGTTTCCACCAAGCTCCGCACATTTACTCTCTGCATGGACCGTAGCGCATTTTCACTGGGAGATGCCTGTTCATCTGACGCCTCTGCCGCGTTGCCAAGCAGCAACCTTGGGTGCAGGGTGGAGGACGAGGCAGCAGAGGGCGCTGCTTGGCTTCAGTCATTCACCTGCCGGCAGCATCGTCAGAATCCTCGCTGCCTATTCAGAACATAAGAAGTGTCTGCTGGATCAGGCCAAACTAGTCTCGTATCCTGCTCTCACAGTGGCCGACCATATCCCTGTGAGAAACCTGCCAGCAGGACCCAAGCACAGGAGCACTCTCACGTTCTGTAGTTTCCAGCAGTTGGTGTTCAGAAGCATTTCTGCTTGAGACCGTGGAGGCTGAGCATAGACATTGTGGCTACTAGCCCTAAATAGCCCCCCCCCCCGACTTTTTCCAAGCCTCTTTTAAAGCCATCTAAGTTGGTGGCCATCGCAGCCTCCTGGGGGAGGGAGTTCCATAGTTGAACGATGTGCTGCATTGAAGAAGGACTTTCTGCCGTCTGTCCTAAATCGTCCAGCGTTCAGATTCATTGGATATCCATGAGTTCTGGTGTTAATGAGAGAGGGAGGACCATGGGTGTAGACAGGGGGGGCAGGAGGGGGCAGCTGCCCCCCCCCCTAGAAGCAAAAAATTATTGTATTTTACAGACCATAACCAGCACTTTCCCCCTCCAAAAACTGAAGTGGAAAGGGCTTTGCTTTAGCAAGAGCAGCTCTCCACTTGCTGGGGGGGGCAGGGCGGGGCAGGAACACAGCTGTAACAAAAACACATCAAATAAATAAAGCATAGTGGCTACCAGTACTTAAGCAGTTAAGACAAGGGAGAAGAATATCCCTTCAGGCAAGGTTCACCCTATTCACCCTATTGTTCTTCAGTGGGAGTTGTTAATGAGCATTCAGGGATCGCATTAACAGTTCTTTTGGCGATTTAATGAGGGTGCAGAGGATTCAATTTGACTAAGGTGGCCCTGCAAGGCTAAAAGGAAGTGAATAAGAAAGGGGGGGGGCTGTAGCTTTGATAGACACAGTGATGTTTATAAAAAGCAGTGGTGTTCCAGTCTGCCCCTCCTTCTGCATCTGTATACTGTAAATCAGGGGTGGCCACCTCCCAAGAGACTCTGATCTACTCACAGAGTTAAAAACTGGGAGTGAGCTACCCCCTTTTTGGGGGTTCAGGTCAAAGCTGTTGAGTTTTTTTTAAGGAAGGGAAGCCCTGTTTTGGGGGTTTAGGTCAAACTTGTTGAGCTTCTTTTAGGAGGGAGGGAGGCCCAGTTTTGATTAGGGCTTCAGGTCATAGTTCAGCTTTTTTTAGGGAGGAGGAAAATTTTGGGTGAGCTTTTTTAGGGGTGCCAGTGATCTAGCAGTGATCTACCACAGACATCCAGTGATCTACTGGTAGATCACAATCTACCTGTTGGACAAGCCTGCTGTAAATCAAGCAGAGAGAAAGCTGCTTACAAGGCTCCTGTACAGGTGTACCAGTATCTTCCTCTTGCTGCACAGTTCTAGCATCACAGCGTCACCCAGAGGCACCCACAAATATGAGTTATCCCTCTCTCTATTTCTTCCTTCCTTTCCTCCCTCTTCCATCCTCAATAAAATACTGGGGGGGGGGGGCAGATAAGCCCCACATAGAAAGCCCATCAACATGGGGGGATGACTCTTTAAAATACAGTATTTACCAGTAATTGGGGGGGGGAGGCACCTAGGCCTCTAGGAGTTGGCTGCTATGCCTAGGACAATTCAAGAAAGCAGAATGATGCATATGCTATGGTAATATATCAATAGAATCATGGAATTGTAGTCAGAAGGGACCACAAGGGTCATCTAGTCCAACCCCCTGCAATGCAGGAATTTTCCCCCCAATGTGGGGTTTGAACCCACAACATGGTTGAAATATTATGCTGATATGCAGCGACGCCTCGGAGTGATCATGACTGCGGCCCTGTCTTGCCTCGCCCTCGCCCGCCCTGCCACCCCCTCTCCCCTGCTTGACCCTCCCGTCCTCTTGCTGCAGAGTTCTAGCATCACAGCATCACCCAGAGGCACCCACAAATATGAGTTATCCCTCTCTCTATTCTTCCTTCCTTCCCTCCCTCTTCCATCCTTAATAAAATACTGGGGGGGGCAGATAAGCCCCACATAGAAAGCCCATCAACATGGGGGGTGACTCTTTCAAATACGGTATTTACCAGTAATTGGGGGGGGGGGGGAGAGATGCACCTAGGCCTCTAGGAGTTGGCTGCTATGCCTAGCAGTAGGACAATTCAAGAAAGCAGAATGATGCATATGCTATACAGTATAATATATCAATGGAATCATAGAATTGTAGTCGGAAGGGACCACAAGGGTCATCTAGTCCAACCCCCTGCAATGCAGGATTTTTCCCCAAGGTGGGGCTTGAACCCACGGCATGGTTGAAATATCATGCTGATATGCAGCAACGCCTCGGAGCTGTCGTGACTGCGGCCGTGCCTTCCCTCGCCCTCGCCCGCCCTGCCACCCCCTCTCGCCTGCCCGACCCTCTCGTCCTCTTGCTGCAGAGTTCCAGCATCACAGCGTCACCCAGAGGCACCCACAAATATGAGTTATCCCTCTCTCTATTTCTTCCTTCCTTCCCTCCCTCTTCCATTCTTAATAAAATACGGGGGGGGCAGATAAGCCCCACATAGAAAGCCCATCAACATGGGGGGGATGACTCTTTCAAATACGGTATTTACTAGTAATTGGGGGGGGGGGAGAGGCATCTAGGCCTCTAGGAGTTGGCTGCTATGCCTAGGAGTAGGACAATTCAAGAAAGCAAAATGATGCATATGCTATGGCAATATATCAATAGAATCATAGAATTGTAGTCGGAAGGGACCACAAGGGTCATCTAGTTCAACCCCCTGCAATGCAGGAATTTTTTCCTAAGGTGGGGCTTGAACCCACGACATGGTTGAAATATTATGCTGATATGCAGCAACGCCTTGGAGCCGTCGTGACTGCGGCCGTGCCTTACCTCGCCCTCTCCCGCCCTGCCACCCCCTCTCGCCTGCCCGACCCTCCCGTCCTCTCCAGCCAAACAGGGTAGCCGCTGACGCTGCCAGCCCCAGAAGCACAAGGTGGCCGCTGCCGCTGCCGCCACAATGTCGTCAGGCCAGCTGGCCCTGTAGCCCCGCCCACGTTCCCACTTTGTGGCCCCGCCCCTGATCGACCATGACTTGCCCCCCCCCCCTAGTTTTGATCCTGGCTACGCCCCTGGGGAGGACAACTTTTCCCTACCCATTTCCTCCACACCATAAACTTGCCTTAGTCCCAAAAGCAAAATAAAAAAAAATTCCTTCAGTAGCACCTTAAAGACCAACTAAGTTTTTATTTTGGTATGAACTTTCGTGTGCATGCACACTTCATCAGATACTGTACACTGAAACAGAAGCAGCAACCTTTCTGCATAGGTTCTGCTCCATCCATTCTGGCTGCCCTTTTCTCAACTTTGCAATATCCTCTTTTGAGTTCCAGCGTGGTCTCTCGTCTTGGGGTCTGAGAGAGACGTGTGAGGGGAGCAGGAAGTTGTAAAACAGCATGCAACCTGAGAATATCAGCCTTCCCATCGAAAGAGGCAGAGAGGTCAGCTCAAGAGGTTAAAAGATACAGGGGCAGTCTGGGAATCTGGAGGTCCCTAACTCTATCTGTCTTGTTAACCCATGGGAAACCTCCCCCCTTTGGCAAGCTCAGTTGAAGGACATACCTATTACCTAAGGTCTCTTGTGCCCTTGGCAAGGAGCTGTATTGGCACCCCCACCCTGAAAAAGTCACTTTACCACAATAGTCACATTATAAATCACTACGTTTTACAAAAGTACTCAAAGCATCCAGGGTGAGGGCAAGGCGAGGAGGAAAGGTGAAAAAAATGCACACCTTTGTTCCAGAGTGCAAGAAGGACGGGGAGCTTCTCCTACATTCAATCTCACTGCGACAGCGGCACCCCATTGCCACACACATTTATGTCATACACTCCATAGTCTCCAGCATTCTACCTTTATACTGACTTGCCATTTCTCCTAACACCCAGCTCCTAGCTCTTATTTAAACTCAGAACCTTACACAGATAACTGGAGGTAGACTTCTGGGGTGATTTTTGCACCCCCAGCAGGGGCTGGTTTTGCCAACCTCTAGGTATACCCCTGTCTGAGTTGCACCCAAACTTCCATGGTAAGCAGGCAATCTGTTGGCACCCAGAGCATGAAAAGGCAAATTTTTGTGTGGGGAGCATACAGCTTAATTCTGCTGAGTATATAAACTGGTCCTAAGGCTCAGCGGTGGGTGGATAGTATTTGTCCAAAGGGCAGTGGCTTGTTTACCCGAAGAAAAGAAACTGATTATCTTTCTGTAAATGTTGAATACAGCGCCTCTGGCAAGTCTCACATTAAGATCTAACAAGATTAGTTTCCTCCACCTACCTGGAAATAGTCCATTGATGCCTCTCTCATTGCTTCCCTCCGGAAACTGGGTTGCCCTAATGTTGTGGTGTGTGAAAGTTCTGCTATCAGTTATTTCCCAGCCTCTCTCAAACTGTTTCAGCCTGATTTCAGGAAGGTGGGATAAATCGTGTAAAATGGGCAGATTTGTTGGTGCTGACCTTTAAAGCCCTAAACGGCCTCGGCCCAGTATACCTGAAAGAGCGTCTCCTCCCCCATCATTCTGCCCGGACACTGAGGTCCAGCGCCAAGGGCCTTCTTGCGGTTCCCTCCCTGCGAGGTTACAGGGAACCAGGCAGAGGGCCTTCTCGGTAGTGGCACCCACCCTGTGGAATGCCCTCCCACCAGAGGTCAAAGAGAACAACAACTACCAGACCTTTAGAAGGCATCTCAAGGCAGCCCTGTTTAGGGAAGCTTTTAATGTTTGATGGATTTCTGTATTTTAATATTTTGTTGGAAGCCGCCCAGAGTGGCTGGGGGAAGCCGGCCAGATGGGCGGGGTATAAATTATTATTATTATTATTATTATTATTATTATTATTATTATTATTTGCATAAATTTACATGCTCTGGACAGGTGGCACAACCAGGCAGTTCATTAGCTGAAGGCAAGTGTTTTTAGCCTGCTCAGTTTATACCAGCAGAGGAAGAGGTTGTGGTGGATAGAAAGATTTGTGTGATTTAGGTGGAAACGGGGCAACATGGGCAACCCCAGCACTTGGCAAGTACAGTCAGGGCCCAGAGATGGTCAAAAGCCCCATTGAGCCAAACCAAATATGGAACACAACCCCTAATCCCTGGGGCAGGAATTGGGACTACTCAGATGTTGTAGAAACCAATAATATTCACCCCCAGCCAGCATGGTCAATGGACAGGAACGATGGGAGGTGTCATCTCACAACAACTGGAAGAGACCTGAGTTCAAATCTCCACTCAGCCAAAAAGGTCACTGGATGACCTCGGACCCGTCTCTATCACTCAGGCCAGCCCACCTTGCAGGGTGGCTGTGTGGATAAAATTGGAAGGACCACGTACACCAGGCTGAGCTCTTTGGTAAAATGCTGGGATAAGAGGTTGTGCAGTACAGCCTGAGAGATCAGTAGCTGGGAGGGTAGGTTGGCCCCTCACCTAGGAGAGACATCCTGCACGGTCAGCCTGGATGGCTCAGCTGGTTAGAGAATGGTGCTGATAACGCCAAGGTTGCAGGTTTGATCCCCGTATGGGGCAGCTGCATATTCCTGCATTGCAGGGGGTTTGACTAGATGATCCTCAGGGTCCCTTCCAACTCTAAAAAAAAAAGGTAAAGAACCCCTGACAGTTAAGTCCACTTGCAGACAACTCTGGGGTTGCGGCGCTCATGTCGCTTTCAGGCTGAGGGAGCCTGTGACGTTTGTCCACAGACAGCTTTCCAGATCATGTGGCTAGCATGACTAAACTGCTACGGGCCCACGGAGGACCATGATGATTGCCAGAGCGCATGGAAATGCCGTTTACCTTCCCGCCGCAGCAGTACCTATTTATCTACTTGCGCTGGCATGCTTTCAAACTGCTAGGTTGGTGCAGTTCGCTGCGATCTTAGAATCATAGAATCATAGAGTTGGAAGAGACCACAAGGGCCATCCAGTCCAACCCCCTGCCGAGCAGGAAACACCATCAAAGCATTCTTGACATATGGCTGTCAAGCCTCTGCTTAAAGACCTCCAAAGAAGGAGACTCCACCACACTCCTTGGCAGCAAATTCCACTGCCGAACAGCTCTTACTGTCAGGAAGTTCTTTCTAATGTTTAGGTGGAATCTTCTTTCTAGTAGTTTGAATCCGTTGCTCCGTGTCCGCTTCTCTGGAGCAGCAGAAAATAACCTTTCTCCCTCCTCTATATGACATCCTTTTATATATTTGAACATGGCTATCATATTCCCCTCCCCTGCTCTGCTTCCTCCAATACACCGCCCACACTTCCTAAATCCCTGCTTTACATTCCTCCATGGGAATGAATGGCAGCCACTGACGGGAGCAGGATTCAAGGAGGGTACCCCTTTCACCCACCACGAGTGTGGCACCCCAATATGTTACTGCTCACTCTCCAGCACGACAAGAGCTGGCTTCTTTTGCCCTGCGGGGAGGTGTGCGCAATGCAGCCTGCCTTTCAGAAAAAAGCTTTCTGCCTTTGGGAGTTTCTTTCTTCACTTAACAAAAAGGAGCATTGATTTATTTCCTCTCCCTCTCTCTCCCTCTGCTCATCTCGCCCACAGATTTGCGGACAACCTGCTTCTCTGCCATTTATACATCGCTAAAGCTCTGCCACAGCTGACCTTGGCTGGCGCAGCCTTCCCATCGATTTCAACGCAGTGATGCTGATCTATACCAGCAGCCAGGGAGCGGGGCCGGATTCTCTCTGGGCACGACTCCTTCGCTTTGGAGGGGTGTGTGTCTGTGTCTTCTGAGCTCAGGCTTCGGTTGCTGGCTCTCTGGTTTCAGCAGGGGTTTTTTGGTGTTGCATGGAATCTACTCTTATCATATAATGGATGTGGGGAACTCTCAGGGAGGGGAGCTCAGAGGCAGCACAGTCCCTCTGCCTTGAGGAGTGCCAAGATTTCCATTAAGAGGGTAGGAAAGACCCTCATCTTGCCCCTTTTATTTTCAGATGTCATATTCATGATGGCTTCATGTCTGCAGGTCCAGAGGAAGTCTGAGGAGGAAGAGGAGGCAGAAGCTGTAATCAGGATGCAACCTAAGAGGTATCAGTCTAAACTTTAAAGGCTAGCAAGGTTAAAGGTACAGGGATAGTCTAGGAACCTGGCAATCCCTTGCTGCTTAAATCCCATGGAAGCCCCTTTCTGCAAGCTGTGTTGCACACAACTTTCCAACAACATGCTCGCTTTATGACTAAATGTCCTGAAAAGGGATAAGAGGTATATTTGAAGAGGAGTGAAATAGCCTGGGATTCTTCCCTGTTATTTCTTTATTTTTTGTTCATTCAAGAATGCAGCTGGCAAGACTTTCTGAGACACAAGAAGAAAGAAAGAAAGAAAGAAAGAAAGAAAGAAAGAAAGAAAGAAAGAAAGAATTTCCAGTGGAAAAGCTTCCCTTTTTATTGGAAGCAAAATCTGGGAGTTGAGCAGGGGAAGAGGGGGAAAATGGTTTTCATATAAAACAGCTGAAGCAAAATTTAACAATAGGTGGTAGAATAAAAACAGGCTGGATTTTCAGGAACTTCTCCATCTTTCCCCAGCCCAAAACTAAAGCAAGGATTTCTTGACTGTGATATTGTTAAGGAAATATTAATTTTTAAAAGTGGAAAGCTGTATCGGTTTTGTTCTGTAAGCCGACAGCAGGCAGTCATGTTGAAAGTTTAAACTGAGTGTTGAACAATACTGTTTTCTCATTTTTATTTCTTTTTTCTTTGCTACCTGAAAGTTAGTGCTGCAAGTGGAAAGCTGTTCCCTTGAGAGTTTTATTGGCATTACAATATTACTCCTCTCTTAACCCCTTTAACACTGTCATCCTATCTTGGGCTGGATGATTTGACTCATGTATGATTGCACTTATAAATCCAGAGCAGAGGGAGAGAGGTGTGTCCAAGGGCAGGCATGAAAAATCCCAAAACAGCATCCTCTTCTGGTGCTGCTCTTAAACCTTACACACAGGCACCTCTCTGCTCACTTTCAACCACAAGCCAGAGAATTTCTGTTTGATATCTGAAGGTCGGAGCAGAGGTGGACTTTGGGCTTTAAAATTTCAGCTCAGCGGCTTCCTGAGTGATGCCAAAATTTGGCAAAAAAACCCCCTGCACCTTTCGGTGTTCATCATTGTTACAGCACCCTCTTGGCTCGGCACCCAGCATGGGCAAACTGGCTGCACTCCCCTACGGTTAATCTGCCTCTGGTCAGAGCAGCAGCCACACTTCACAGGTGCAACATGTGCCGGGATTCTTCAGATCGGTAGATTGCCACTGCATTGCTCCTGATCCATTGCCAGCTTTGGAATCCAGAGTCCTGTCATTTGAAACGACGACATACAGATTACTAGTCCTCATGGTTTACAGATCCAACTCATGTTCAGCTTGTGGTCCACTAAGAGCCCTAGATCCTTTTCACATGTACTGCTAGTAAGCCTGTTGTCCCCCTATTTTTGTGCATCTGGACTTGGTTGTGGCAATGGACCAAGGAGGCAATATATGGTCAGGGGTGTCCCTGGCCTAAGAGCTGAGGCTGCCACCAAATTTTCATGGGCCCCAAAGTAACAATAATGAACCTCTTGGGCTTGCCGATCAGAAGGTCAGCGGTTCGAATCCCTGCGCCAGGGTGAGCTCCCGTTGCTCGGTCCCAGCTCCTGCCAACCTAGCAGCTAAAAGCACACTAAAAAGTGCAAGTAGATAAAGAGGTACCGCTCCGGCCGGAAGGTAAACGGCATTTTCATGCGCTGCTCTGGTTTGCCAGAAGTGGCTTAGTCATGCTGGTCACATGACCCGGAAAAACTGTCTGTGGACAAACGCCGGCTCAATCGCCTTTGACTGGACTTAACTGTGCAGGGGTCCTTTACCTTTTTTATCTTGCCAGGGACCCAGAAGTGGAACCCAGAAGTGGAGAGCACCCTGGAGAGTCCCCCTGGCTCGCGAGGAAACCCTCCCTGGACATCTTCTTTGGGTTCTTTGGGTTCTGGGGTGGGTCTCCTCATGAGTCACTAGGACTCTGCAGGGTGCTTCCCATTTATGTGCATTTTACTGACTTGTGCGGAGGCCCTGGAACATAACCCGCCCATACCATACAAGCACAGTAAACAGAGGCAGATGTCACAAAAGTTAATCTTTAAACTAATTAGATTCCTCATCATCTCTGTCTCTGATCTGTGAGGAGGGAGCACACCTCTCCCATAGCCATGTTCAAACTAATAATTAGTAAACATTAGGAAATGTGTGCAAAACAACAAGAAGATGTTTGTGCATTGAACTTATCTTAAATAATATTAATATCCTTTAATGTCTTTTATTTCTGTTCCTACTTCTTATCTTATTGATACAATGGCTTCATTTCCCCCACTGCGTCTCTACAATGTACTTGGCACTAAATCAACCATTTCTTGTCCATCGCAGTCCCTGCACACGAGTCGCTGCTCTACTCAGCAAACAATGAATATAGCAGCAAACAGCTGCTGACCTTGTCTTAGCAGGGGCTTCCATAGTTCATCCTGGGTCAATGCTTCTCAATGCTACTTTTCCACACGTATACTAATCTGGAGATTTCAGGGTAATAGAATTTGGGGAGCAGCGACAGGGATAAAGGCACAACGTTGTTGTGGACAAATGCCCCATTGAGTCGGGGTGAATGTAGCCAATGAACACACTGCACTGGAAAGTCAAATTCAGCCATTGCAGAAGCCAATAGATTGGGTTAGTACCCAAAAAACTCTGTGCCGTTGCGAGGAGCGCAAAACCTTTATCCATACGTATAGTCCCAGTACTGTACATTATTACACATGTAGAGCATGTGACCATGATTGCTGTGGGCTTCATACACATAGCATTAAGCATAGACCTTGAGGTTAGTCTCAGGCTCAATTCCCAGAGTCCTTTTGGTCACTACCCATCACTCACACTTCCTCGACCTGGACAAGGCCTTATTGCCGGGAAATCTTTTGTCATTTGCAAGCCTAATATAACCAGGGAAGCCATCATTATGGGCACACTTAGGCCAAGAGGGCCTCTCTAGTCCCTTCAAAAGGACATGTCCAGAGAGAAGCAACTCAGTAAAGCACATTAAACAACACTGGTTTCCCCCCATCCCCCAAATAATGGGAACTGTAGTTTGTTAAGGGTATTAAGTGTTGCTACCGGTAGATGACCCCTTTTCCTGTCGCAGAGATGCAGTTCCCAGAGGGATTGATTGTTAATCCATTGCATGGACAGGCGGAGTCCTCCAAACCCCCAAGCGACCCCTGAGTGGAACAATGACGCAAGACAACGTGCTATGGGATTAAAATTGGCCACAACTTTATTAAGATTCAGATGTAGGGAGACGTTGGCTCAGGCATTGGCCGTTATCCTCCCCAGTCCCCAGCCGGGGTTCTGGGTGGCTTCGGGCTTATCCAGGATGTTTGGGGGGGTTGGGCTGGCTCTGGAGAACATATGTTCAGGCAGAGAGAGCCCACCCCACCCCCCGTTCGCCGCCACTGGAAGGGGGTAGCAATGACAACCTCTTGCTTTGTCAATGCTTCCCCTCAATACCCCTTTAATGGGGGGCCCCGATACTGTCGCCGCAAAGGGGGTGAGGTCACCACCTCACGCCCCTCCCTCTAGGAAGATAGCCAAAAGGATTCCGTCCAAGGCCTGAAACCGCCAAAGTTGTGACATATTGCTACGGGAAAGGCAAAACCTGCCAATGCAGGAAAATTCCTTTCCGGCCCTTCAACAGCGACCATGACGTAGCAGCGCCTGCGTACCTGTGGAAAAAGGGGTTAACCTGCAAAAGAAAATTCAATGAGGGTGTGGAGGGTGGGAGAAGCTCTGGAGCCGACTGGTGCCTGAAGGTAAGATTCAAATTCCATTGTGTGTGCTGGACAGTCCCTCCCCTTACCTGGCCAGTCCCCTGGCAACACCTCCCCAGGCAGGATTGGACGATTGACTGGGTAGGTGGAGACCCTAGGTATCCTGCCTGGGAAGGCAGTGCCAGCAGCTCCGAACTACTAGGGAGTCGCCTTATGGGACCAGGGGGCTGCGCGCAACCGTGCAAAGGTCACGCCCCCATTTGATGTGGGGAGCGGTCATTTTGGAATCATGGCTCTGTAAGAGTTTGCTCTCAACAAACCACAATCCCAGGATTCTTTGAGGGAAGCCATGACTGTTCAAAGTGTTATGATACATGGGGCCCCAGACAGACAAAAGGAATGGTGGAATTCATCCCAAAAAGGTGTAGGGATGTATTGAAAGGTAGATTAGACCAGGCTTTCTCAACCTTGGCCCTCCAGATGTTTTGGACTACAATTCCCAGCATCCCTGACCACTGGTCCTGCTAGCTAGGGATCATAGGAGTTGTAGGCCAAAAACATCTGGAGGGCCAAGGTTGAGGAAGCTTGGCTTACCAGGCACCCCCAAACTTCGGCCCTCCAGATGTTTTGGCCTACAACTCCCATGATCCCTAGCTAACAGGACCAGTGGTCAGGGATGATGGGGATTGTAGTCCAAAACATCTGGAGGGCCGAAGTTTGGGGATGCCTGTCTTAGACAAATCCATAGAGAAGAAAGCTTTCCATGCCCACGAGCCACAATGGCAATGCTCTCCCTCCTCTGTGGCAGGAAAGATGACTGTTTTCTGGGGATCACAAATGGGGAGAGGAGCGCTGTTGTGTTCTGGTCCTGCTTGCAAGTTTCCCATTGGGGCATCTGGACTAAATCAGCCTTTGGCAGAGGTAGTCTTATGAACATGAGAAGAGGCTGTTGGATGAGGTCGAGGGACCCCATCTGGCCTGTGGGAAGCCAGCAAGCAGGAATCGTTTGCAAAGCCCTCTCCCCTCCAATGGTCGGCAGCAACAGAAATTCAGAATCATTGCTGCCTCCGAATACAGGAGGCAGAGCATAGACATCGATAGTCTTCTCCTCCATGAACTTGTCCAATCCTCTTTTTGTTGATTGGTCATCCCTGCCTCCTGTGGGGGTGAATTCTGTTAGGATTTCATAGTAGATTCTGTTCCACCTTAAACAGGAACAGGCTTGGAAGAAGATGTTGAATGTGTCACATGATGTATATTTCCGTTTGTTGTACTATTGTAATGTTAGTTTCTCTTGCTTTTGCTTTGCTGGTGAAGACAGACACATTTGGTCTATCTTCTGAGGTGCTTTAGAATAAACGCTTGTAAATATGCAATGACTTCTCTCTGTTTCTCCCTTGCTGCTGCTGCTGCCAAACCATGCTGGTCACTGGAATGGACTCTGCAGATAACGTGTCCAGACTCCAAGGAGCCTGGATCGTGTTACAGCTGGCTACTGGAAGCAGAAGACACCCGGCAGAGGCTTACCGGGGGGCTTGGTGGCCCAGGTCTTCTGCGTGTACGCTAACAAATTCCATAGTTTAACTATGTGTTGCGTGGAGAAGGATGTCCTTTTAGATAAACCACCAGACCAGGCTGGCAGCTTCCTGTTTCTCTGGAGGTGTTTTCTGGCCCAGCACATACTTTACCACAGCCAGAGGAAGATGCAAGACTTTCACGCCTCTTGCCTCAGCCAGCATCTCTGCCACAAGACCACACTGAGCAGGCAAACTGCACATGACTCTTCTTGAACAAGGCAGGGAATTCCCTTCCAGGGTTCAGCCTCTCTCTTTGTTGCCTCAAGCCATTGACCCACAATTACATCATAAACTCAAGCAACGTACAGCTTGAACTCGAAAATGCTTGGCCTTGATTCGGCCTCAATACTTAGTTCGTTTTCTATCTTCATCAGTCATATCTTAAGAGCTTCTATAAAGAAAGCGTAGGCAGATGTTGTCAACTCCAGCTCCAGGCTTAATATGAAGCCGCATCAATAATAATAATAATAATAATAATAATAATAATAATAATAATAATAATAATAATTTTATTATTTATACACCACACATCTGACTGGGTTTCCCAAGCATTAAAAACCTCCCAATACAGGGCTGCCTTCAGATGTCTTTTAAAAGTTGTGTATTTCTTTATTTCCTTGACATCTGATGGGAGGGCGTTCCACAGGGCAGGCGCCACTACCGAGAAGGCCCTCTGCCTGGTTCCTTGCAACCTCACCTCTCGCAATGAGGTGAGAGAGAGAGAGAGAGAGAGAGAGAGAGAGAGAGAGAGAGAGAGAGAGAGAGAGAGAGAGAGAGAGAGAGAGAGAGAGAGAGAGAGAGAGAGAGAGAGAGAGAGAGAGAGAGAGAGAGAGAGAGAGAGAGAGAGTTACGTAACGATGAGAGCCACCACCCTCTCCGGGCTTCACGTGACGTGACGACCAAGTAAAAGCAAAAGTGCGCATCGGAGTTTCACTCTTGGCAAAAACAAGCTTCTTCCTCCTCGGCCTTGGGAACGAAAGAGCGCGGCTGCTGGTCCTGGGACCCTCCTGGCCGCAGGATGGGCTTCTTCTTCCTGCCCAGCCTTTCCTCAGAAACCTGGGTGCTGCTTCTCGTCTTCTTGGTCCTTCTGGGGCTGTGAGTTCAACTCAGAGAACGGGGAGCGCGCACGGGCGGGCGGCGGTTGTGTCTCCGGGATCGGTGGAACCTGCTGCTGCGGGATTCCAGGAAGGAAAGGGCTGCTGGCGAGATGTTCGGGGAAGCGCTGTCGCCCGCGCTTAGTGCCCCTGCCTTGCCCGCAGAAGGGCTCCGGCGGGTTTAAGCCCCTGGCTGGAGCCTTTCCAGGGAAGACTTGGGCGAGACGCCCTTTCTGAAATCCTGGAGAGCTCCTAGTGCCGGTCAGCGGAGACGGCGCTGAGCTGGACGGAGCAATGGCCTCACTCGGTAGAAGTCGAAATCAGCCCTTTGTTCAGATCCTGAGGACTGGGAACTTGGCTTTTGGAGAGAAAGGCTGTAGTAGTTCAGGGGTAAGGGCACCTGCTTTGCAGGCAGAAGGCACCAAGGCTCAGTTCCCTCTCCAGACGGGGCTGGGAGATACCCCTGCCTGGAATGCTGCCAGTCAGTGCAGACACTTCTAGACTAAGGTTACCAGATTTTTTTTCAATGAATCTGGGGACACTTTTTAACTTCCTACTAAATAGATGGATTTTTGTCAGGGGGCTGGTTTGTAATCCCGGGGACTGTCCCCAGGAAACAGGGGCGTCTGGTAACCTTATTCTATCTAGACTGTGTGCTCTGACTTTGGTCTGTCGCAACTTCCTGTGTTTTAAAGGTGCCGTTTTGCCAAGCTGCTGTTAACTGGGAAGGAAGAGGCTAAAAGGGAGGGAGAAGCGGAGTAACTCTGGTACTTTTCCAGAGTCGCTGCATAGAGCAGAGGGATCTCTCTTCCTCCTCCACATGTTTTACAGCAACAAAGGGTTCCCATCGGGGCGAGGCAGGCAGCTGTTCTGTAGGAGCAGCTTCCCCGGCCCTGTCGTTCTGTAGCAGGAAAAGTGTCACCTGATGATTTTCTGCTGAATCTGTAGCCTCCAGAGGTCCTTTGCGTTCGCACTAATCTAATCTCCGTCCCAGGCTGTGCCTGATGGAGTCGTCGGCTGCTGCAGGTCCAAGGTGCAAGGGTCAAAAGTGAAAGTCGTGGCCTCTGCAAAGGTGGGGCCCCACCCCAAAGCCCTGCCCTGGTGCCACCACAGCCCACTTGCAGCAAGCAACAGCTTCGTGGGCTAGCAAAATAAATAAAAAATGTAAAATCTACAGCAGGCACCCCCAAACTTCGGCCCTCCAGATGTTTTGGCCTACAACTCCCATGATCCCTAGCTAACAGGACCAGTGGTCAGGGACGATGGGAATTGTAGTCCAAAACATCTGGAGGGCCAAAGTTTGGGGATGCCTGATCTACAGTGTTTGAAATGCCCCAGGCCCCAGTTGCATTTTGTGACTGGTGTGGGTCCAACTTGAAACCACCTGGAGATTTCTGGGCACCAGGTTGGCAACTGACATCTCCACCTGGCTGGCCCCTCCAGCTTCCTTAAGCAGGTCAGCAGAAGAGCTCATTCGTTGCATTGATTTTCCACCTTTTTCTCCAAGGAGTACATCGTTGACCTCTCCTCCTCAGTTAATCCCTACAGCAGCCCTAGGCTAAGTAAGAGGCTGTGACAGGCCCAAGGTCACCAAGTGAGCTTATAGATATATGGAACTGAAATGTATAATAATAATAATAACAATAATAATGATAATATAAAGGTAAAGGGACCCCTGACCATTAGGTCCAGTCGTGACCGACTCTGCTCATCTCGCATTATTGGCCGAGGGAGCCGGCGTACAGCTTCCAGGTCATGTGGCCAGCATGACAAAGCCGCTTCTGGCGAACTAGAGCAGCACGTGGAAACGCCATTTACCTTCCCGCTGTAGCGGTTCCTATTTATCTACTTGCATTTTGACGTGCTTTCGAACTGCTAGGTTGGCAGGAGCTGGGACCAAGCAACGGGAGCTCACCCCGTCGCAGGGATTCGAACCGCCGACCTTCTGATCAGCAAGCCCTAGGCTCAGTGGTTTAACCACAGCGCCACCTGGGTCCCTCAATAATAATATACATGGTGCCTAGACATTCTGTTGTGGCGCCTGTAACCTGGGTTTTAAGGTGCTATTTGGCAATTAGCTTATATATCTGAGTTTCTAAAATTGACAATGCAGTCTGGTCAGGGGGTTGAAGTCTCACTCTGTCTCCCCTTTGCCAGGCTCATAGGAACATAGGAAAGTACTTACCGGTAATACTGAGTCAGATCTACTGGTCCACCTAGTTCAATGGTGTCTGCCCTGACTAACAGCAGTTTTGCAGGATTATAGGTAGGGCTCTCTCCCAGGCCTCCCTGGAACCAAGGTGGATTTAGAGGAGAGTGTCTAGTTCAGTCACACTGGGCGTCGAGCCTTGGGGACGCTGCAGCTATTATTTAGAATGGAAGGCAAGAGGCAGGTGGTGCCCAAATTTGATGTCACACAGGGTGCCTCTGAAATTTGAGGGCTCCTGTGCTCAAATCCTGCTTGCAGTTTTGTTCTTCACTGGCTAGCATGGAAGCCAGGTGGGCTGGAAGAAGATAGAGACAACCACCCATCCATCCTTGGCCAGGCCGCTCACTCGCTCACCCGCAGGGAATTCCTGGTTGCCTGTGGCTTCTGGGCGAGCGGATAACTGCAAGGCCAGGTGGGCAGGAATATCTTGCTTTTCAAACCACTTTTCCCATTGACTTCTCTCTCGCTGGTTGTCTTTCCAGCTATGGGATTTGGCCATACAATTTCTTTAAGAAGCTGGGAATTCCTGGTCCAAGGCCTCTGCCCTTCATCGGGACCTTTCTCGAATATCGGAAAGTGAGTATTCTGCAGCCAGTCTTGTGACAGTTGCCCTGGGAGGTAATCAAAGAATTGGGAGGGGGGAGGGAAGGTGGCTTTGGGTGGGGCAGGGGGTCTGTAACTTACGGTACTTGTCTTGTATGTGACTCCCTATGTCCTGTACTGGTCATTTTGGAGACAAACAAAAAACATTTAACACCATGGGAAATTTTGAGATTTACCCTCAGAATTGCTTTTTTGAAATGTGTGTTGTGATTGTGTGTGTGTGTGTGAGAGAGATGGTTTTTCAAATTAAAGTTTTGCAATCACATATCCAACCTTCATCCTAAAAACAGCCTGGGATCTTAGGGTAAATAATAAACAACCACAACTTACAAGCTTCCTTCTCTGCCACATTTATGTCCCACCCTTCCTTCAAGTTTTATTTCACCTTGTCCTTCCAACAAACCTTAAAATACTGTAGTACCTAGGGAGTACTCAATGCTAAGTAGAGACTCAAATGCAGGACTCCGCAGTCCAAGACCAGCATTCAGTTCTGGCTGTCCGTGTTGACTGTGTCTACATATAGGAGATGATAATGGGTGTTTTCAAACAAGCTATTTCCCAAGCGTATTCTAGTAGTCATGTTGTGGTGTGAACAGATGAGGAGGATGAATCACATTCCTGTGGTGTGTTTGGGTGTGTTTGGGCTGCTTCTGAGACAAAGCAAAGTTCTTTACAGCCCCTAAGTCAGCCTTGCCCTTAAGACAGCACAGCTACGCTGACTGGAGATGCCTGTTTCTCTGACACCTGTTTTTTTTTTAATCTCTGCAGGGGGTTCTGAATTTCGACCAGGAGTGTTTTCAGAAGTATGGCAAAATCTGGGGGTGAGTATCCCACGGAACGAAATTGGGGGTGTGGGGAGGTTGGTCACTGGAGAAGGCGTGTGTTCCTGTTGCTGCCTGCAAATCGTGGCCCAAGTGGAAGGTGTTCCTTGCTGCTATAGACTAAGAATACAATCCTGTGCTCAAGCAACTCACATTTTGCATTCTGTACAAATGATACCGATTGAGGTGTGCATGGTACATTAAGCATGATTTGTTCTGCAAATGTTTTCTGGTAGAATTTGTTGTCTGGGTTTTGCTCATTGTCAGAGTAGCATTAGTCACCAACAGCTACCCTAGTCACCTTATTCCTCTGGCTCTTGGCTTCTGAGGTTTTAACAGGTAATGCTTCGTAGTGTAGGCTGTTGGCCATCAGACATGGGTGGAAGAAGTGTGGCCCTCCAGGGGCTGCCATTAACGTTCACCCATTCCTTACTCCTAAGGCAGGGAGGAGGAACTAGGGGACCTCCAGGGGCCACTGAACTACAGCTCCCACCATCCCTGGCTGTTGGTCAAGCTGACTATGGCTGATGGGAGCTTGAATCCAAGGAGATCTGGAGAGCCACAGGTTTTCCACCATTGCAACTGGAGGTTAGGTAGAGAGTCCCAATCTTACACCAAGAAAGAATCCTAGTTAACCCCTTAGGGTGGTGGACTCTCCCAGTTGCACAGTCACCTGCTGTGAATGCTGGAGATCTCTGGATTTCCTACATCTAACGGTGTCAGCCTAGGAAGCAGCTCCAGCTCCAGGGTTCATTGTTCCTAGCTTCTTGCCACAAACCAATTGTTGCATCCAAGCAAGAATTACAAAGATTCTTCTTCTTTCTGGACAATTAGAATTTTTGACGGCCGGCAGCCCCTATTGGCTATTCTGGATCCCATCATGATCAAAACCATCCTGGTGAAAGAATTCTACACCCATTTCACCAACCGCCGGGTAGGTATCTGCTGGGGAACGGTCTCTGTCAAGAGAGATGGTGTTGGATTTTGGGTTCTTTTTTAAACTTAGACAACGGCCTGGATCTCGCAGAATGTGACACTGTGCTTTGCTCAGCCAAACTGTGGCTTGCTCAGGCATCAAAACTCAGCAGAGCACATTTACCATGGTTTGGCAAACCCTGATGTGAAGCCACGGTTTGATGCTGGGTTACAGATGTGAGCTACGAGCAGCTAGAAAACAAAACCACTCCCATGACTGAGCAACTCTCAATGGGCCTTTTTTTTTTTTTTAAGAAAGCTCTTTCCCACACTGTGACTGTTTTGTGAGGAGTGGGGGGAATTTCAAGGGACCATCCTTCTGCAATGCTTTCTGACCAAGCTCTGATCCACTGATTTCTGCACTGCCACACCCCACCCCGCTTATCAAACCTACTTGCAGTGCAATAATTAACTTTTTATAGGGGGGAAAAACATTGCTGACCTTTCAAACTACACACTCATATCTGTTTTTCATCAAAGGAAAGGATAAGCTGGCAGGAGTCTGTTACCCCATTCAAGGTGGCAGGAAAGCATTAAGAAGTTCTAACATAAAGAGTGCATTGGGCAGGCGTGTGGCAAAGAGATGGGGAAGCCAGACAGATTCCCCCAAAATATTTTCCTTTCTAGCTTGCACAGTCAGCCAGAGTTCAGGTGACGTGGTGAGGCCGTGCCAATCCAGAGGGTGAAGTGTTGGGGTGGAAGAAGGGGAACAAACCAAGCTTTGGGGAAGTAAAGCATGTTCCCCCCCCCCCAATCTGTGAGGTGGATCTTGGTTAGTTCAAACAAACCATGGATTGCCACTTTGTTAGAATGCAATAAATCTCTAGGTTTGTACCAAAAAAAGAGTGTTTGGTGGTGAGAGCTGCAACTCACTCCCAGTACATTGATTTCTTGGATTGCTCGAGACCACATAACACCGGTCTTGAAAGATCTACATTGGCTCCCAGTACGTTTCCGAGCACAATTCAAAGTGTTGGTGCTGACCTTTAAAGCCCTAAATGGCCTCGGTCCAGTATACCTGAAGGAGCGTCTCCACCTCCATCGTTCTGCCCGGACACTGAGGTCCAGCACCGAGGGCCTTCTGGCGGTTCCCTCGTTGCGAGAAGCCAAGTTGCAGGGAACTAGGCAGAGGGCCTTCTCGGTGGTGGCGCCTGCCCTGTGGAATGCCCTCCCAACAGATGTCAAAAAGGAAAACAACTACCAGACTTTTAGAAGACATCTGAAGGCAGCCCTGTTCAGGGAAGCTTTTAATATTTAATAGATTATTGTGTTTTATTCTTCTGTTGGAAGCCGCCCAGAGTGGCTGGGGAGACCCGGCCAGATGGGCGGGGTATAAATAATAAATTATTATTATTATTATTATTATTATTATTATTATTATTATTATTATGCTTAGGACTTTGGCTTGAACGGAGACCTGGACACCTCAATAATCACAGTCCCAGATGAGCAATGGAAGCGGATTCGCACCGTCCTCTCACCCACTTTCACCAGCGGGAGGCTGAAGGAAGTAAGTCGTGAGACCGACCCATCTCTGATGCCATGTTGCCTAAGAGGTGGTTTGGTCACTGCCCTGAATCTGTAGTCACCATTACTGAGCTAGGTTAGAGCTTCCACTCCACTTTTGAGAGAGCATTCTCAATAGGCAATTAAAAACAACAACAACAACAACAACCTACTGTTTGTTAAAATTGTATTCCACTCTTCATCTTAAGCGTAAACTTAAAAATACAAAGTGAGAGGACAAAATACATAATATCGGTGGCTGGGGAAACCCAGCCAGATGGATCGGGTTTTTAGTGCCTCTTACGTGGGGTGAGTTGAACTTTTGACTGAGTTGAACAAAATGAACCCAACTTGGGCGAGCTTGAGAATGCACCCACAGAAGAAAACCTCTCCCGCTCCTTGTGGGTGTTTTCTCCAGGGCGAGTCCCTTGACATTGTGAAGCAGGTTGCAAGTGGCCATTCCATACTGCTGCTTGTTCTATGGCTCCATTTTAATGGGGTCTCTGCCTCCATTCAGGTTTTTGCTCTTCATTTCCAGATGTTGCCCATCATCAACCGATACGGAGGAATGCTGGCGAAGAACGTCCAGAAGAAATCGGACAACGATGAACCCATGGACATGAAAGAGTGAGTTACTTCTTGGGGGGCTGGTGGGGGAAAAAGGAGCCCATTTTAGAACTGAAACGAATTCCAGGAAACTTCCAGGAGGAATTCAGAGTATTGACACATTTTGCAAAATTACGAGGTTGAGTGTTTCCTCGAGGGTCTCACTGCCAGAGTTCAGCAGGAGTTTGATCCCCGTATGCAAGAGCTGCATATTCCTGCATTGCAGTGGGTTGGGGCTATAAGATTCTCAGAAGCTCTTCTAACTCTTCAATTCTATGAGTCTATGGAATACATGATTGAATAATTCGCTATGTAAAAAGCAAAACAAATTCCTACAGGGGAAAAATAATGCAAACAAAAAGTTATGTATATTCTTAGAATATACAATCACAACACCTTTATTGGCATATATTCTTAGAATATATAGACACATTGTAGGGAAAGAATGCAAACAAGAAGTTTGCCTCCAGTTCAGCTTGTGCTGTTTTTAGTCCCAGGAAGGAAGGAATAGGATGATATTGCAATGGAGCATTGTTCTTTATTTTATTGTTTTAAGTCTATGTTTTGAAATATTAAGTATGTGGTTGCTAAATATGTTTTAAATGACAGATTTTACTATGAAAAGAAATCCATAGGAAGTCATAATTGCATTTAATAAACCTATTAAACAGGAACAGCATAATGAAGAAAGTTAATGATGTACGATTTCCCCCCACCAGTGTGGAATTTTTAAAATAAACATGTAATTTTTAGATGAAGTCTTATACAGGCTTGAGATGTATGCAATAAACAGAGCTGATTCACAGGCCAGGAAGGCCTGAGCTTTTGCTGATCACGTAGCTGAGTTTAAAGTCCTTGCAAGATTCATTGTGTGCTTCTTTCTGCTGAGGGTCTTCTCTGGGAGAACTTCATGTGACCAACAGCCGTCACATTTCATGTGTGTTTCTTCCCCTCTTCCCTTTCCCACAGGATCTTTGGTGCTTACAGCATGGACGTAGTGACCAGCACTTCATTCAGCGTTGACATCGATTCCCTGAACAACCCCAACGATCCTTTCGTCAAGAACATCAAAAAGTTCCTCAAGTTCAGCTTTCTGAATCCAATGTTCATTCTGATAAGTAAGAGAGACTTGTCTGCTGAAGTGGGAAGGCAGAGAGGTTGGGGGGAGGACCTTTTTCGGCTGTTGCACTGCATTCCTTCAGGGGCAGGCTTCCAGGGGATCTCTTTCATTTAGTGGAAACAAGGAACCAAGCAATGGTTGCGGCATGGCTTTGTACAGTAGGCTAAAATCAAAGTGATGCAGAAGTCAGACAAAAGCCAGAAGTCTACTTGGAAGTGCAGGGCTAGGATTTCTTGTTGCAGCAGTAAATGCAGAGCATTTTTAACTGTCTTTAAACTAAATTATTTGTCTTTAAACTGTAGGGTGCAATACAAACTAATGTGCCTGTATCTTCCTGGATCTATAATGCGTGCTGTAAAGAGTTTAGGTTCACAGGGATGAAACTGCATGGAAAGGGTATTTGCACAGATAACTTTGCCATGTGGTTGCCAGGTCTTAGGCTCTCTACCTGAACTCTCATGGTTTCAACTTCTAGCTAAAGATCTCTGGGAAAGGAGTTATATTCCTTGAAGAAGCAAAGAGAAGGGCAGCTTGTCCATTGTATTCCTAGCTTTTATATGCCTGTTGTCTTTGTCCATGGAGTTTTCTTTCAGGGATACTGGAGTGGCTTGCCAGTTCCTTCTCCAGGTGGATCACATTTAGTCAAAACTCTCCACTATGACCTGTCCATCTTGGGTGGCCCTGCATGGCATAGCTCATAGCTTCTCTGAGTTATTCAAGCCCCTTCACTACTCCATGAAGGAGTGACAGCAGTCACAAAATTAAAAGACGCCTGCTTCTTGGGGAAAAAGCAATGACAAACCTAGACAGCATCTTAAAAAGCAGAGACATCACCTTGCCGACAAAGGTCCATATAGTTAAAGCTATGGTTTTCCCAGTAGTGATGTATGGAAATGAGAGCTGGACCATAAAGAAGGCTGGTCGCCGAAGAATTGATGCTTTTTAATTTTGGTGCTGGAGGAGACACTTGAGAGTCCCATGGACTGCAAGAAGATCAAACCTATCCATTCTGAAGGAAATCAGCCCTGAGTGCTCACTGGAAGGACAGATCCTGAAGCTGAGGCTCCAATACATTGGCCACCTCATGAGGAGACTCCCTGGAAAAGACCCTGATGTTGGGAAAGATGGAGGGCACTAGGAGAAGGGGACGACAGAGGACGAGATGGTTGGACAGTGTTCTCGAAGCTACCAACATGAGTCTGACCAAACTGCAGGAGGCAGTGGAAGACAGGAGTGCTTGGCGTGCTCTGGTCCATGGGGTCACAAAGAGTCGGACATGACTAAACGACTCAACAACAACAACATTCCTAGCTTTCCTGTCTCTCAAGAAGAGTTTGGCAAGATTCCTTGACTGTGTGTTCTTATTAGACTGCTGCATCGCTGCATCCTCCAAAAACTCTGTTTTGTTTTTCTCTCTTGCAGTCATCTTCCCGTTCCTGATACCACTGCTGAATAAACTAAACTTCACCCTGGCATCTACCGCCTTCATAAACTTCTTTGTTGATGCTGTCAAAAAAATCAAGAAGGACCGTCAGAAGAACCAGCACACGGTCAGTCTGGCCCCTTCCTGAACATCGCATGTGGCAGGTCGGATTGTCCTGCTAACCCTTGCCTCTGTCTCTGTTCCCTTGCAGGACAGAGTTGACTTTCTGCAGCTCATGGTAGACTCCCAGATCTCAGGCAACGTCTCCAATGAAGCAAGTTCCTATAAAGGTAAATAGACAGTGGCACCTCCAAACAGTGGCTGCATTTTGTGTTATGAGGGGTGTTTCCTTTGCTCTGACATATCAGGACTGTACTCCGTGTTTTGGGATTCCACCTTTAGATTTCTGGCCAACGCCTAGAAAAGGCGAGTGAGCTAGCTCTGCTGAAGTTCGTTCAAGGTGAAAACCTGAATGTTCACTTTAAAACCATTCATTGTGTATTTCCTGGTAGCAGGGGTTGCTAGGTTTCAGAAGGGAGTAGAAGGGTCATTTAGGCAAGTGCCATTGCATACATACTAACAGAGCAAACCTGAGCACGAGAGCACCTGGTTTCTCTTTGCTTTGGCTCCAGGGGTGCTAAAAAAAGTTGTGCAGACTAAATTGTACTGGGCTTTGGGAAGCTGCCAAAGGACGACGCCTAAGAGACTTGACCCTTTGTGGGTGGGTTTCCCCAGCCACTCTGGGCGGCTTCCAACAAACATTTAAAATACATTAAAATGTCACAGATTAAAAACTTCCCTGAACAAGGCTGCCTTCAGATGTCTTCTAAATGTCAGGTAGTTATTTATCTCTTTGACATCTGATGATAGGGTGTTTCATAGAGCGGGCACCACTACCAAGAAGGCCCTCTGCCTGGTTCCCTGTAACCTCACTTCTCACAGTGAGGGAACCGCCAGAAGGCCCTTGGTGCTGGACCTCAGTGTCCGGGCAGAACGATGGGGGTGGAGACACTCCTTCAGGTATACTGGGCTGAGGCCGTTTAGGGCTTTAAAGACCAACACAAGTGATTTTGAGACAGGTACCACATCATGAATTGTAAGACTGTTGATCCCCCCCCCCCGATTTTTACTGACAGCTTGTTTGTAGTGTTGATATGAAGTTGTGTTTTCCCTCCTCGTTTGCTTTCTTCTGCAGTTCTGACTGACAGAGAGATTACGGCCCAGGCCATTATATTTATTTTTGCTGGTTACGAGACCACCAGCACCACTCTCAGCTTCCTGTCTTACTGCCTGGCCACCCACCCAGATGTGCAGCAGAAGCTGCAGGATGAGATCGATGAGGCTCTTCCCAATCAGGTAAGAGCATCTGTTTTGGTCTCCAAGGATGATGCTCATCAGGTCCGTCTGATGATAAATGCTTTGGCTTGGCGGGACATAGGCAAACATGGAGAAACCTGTCTCCTGGTGGCTCATGGGATGGCCTCAAAAGCATGATGGCGGGTGGGAAAGCTGGTGGACTCCAGATCCCATCACCTCAGCCAGCATGGCCAGCGGGGATGGAGCATGGGAGTTGTAGTCCAACAACATTTGGAATCCCTTGGGTTCCTCACCTCTGGTCTAGAAGGTTGACAGGCCAGAAGTGGAATGTGGAGGAAAAACAAAGATGTTGAAGCCATCAGCTATATTTCACTGGCAGTTTTCATCCTAATTCCCAGTAATTGAGCAGGATTACAGCAGTGTTAATTGACAAGAATGGAGGTACTGGAGCTGCCACCACGATTTGTGTTGGGCATGCATGGCTGCCACTCTGGACAAATGTGGACAGGTTCAAGAGGGTGGGAACACATTCTGCTGCTTGGTATAAAAAGATCACAGGTGAACTGGGAAAGCAAAACAAACAAAACAAACCAATAAAATCCAGTGGAATTTATGAAGGAATTTATAGGAACTGCAGAACTGAAGGCTGTAGCTTAATTTACCTGAATCCTGTCCTTAATACGGTAAATGTATGTTTGCTAAATAATCCTACCTTTGCCAGCAGACTTATCTAAGAAAGCTGTAAAATTGGGGGTCTGAGAGTTCTCGACCAACCAGAAAAAAAAACAAAGCAAAGTATTTGTGTACAAGCCAAATAGTATAAATTTAGGAGGGGGGTTATATTTGTTTGTTTATCGAACATGGATTTTATTTTTCATCAGGGCCAGAAATTTGGAGGGATGGAATTCATGGGAAATGGCTGGGCAGCAACTGGGTTCTGCTCCCCCTCCCTCCCTTTCAGCCAGGCCAGGCTGTCCATGGGTGGCACTGGTGGGGAGTGTTCCATTATGCCTCATCCAGTAGGTTTTCTAATTCATGGAAGAGGAAAAGGCTACTGCAATGATCTCAGGCAGGCAAGCAAGCCCTGATAAGATTTAACGAGTCTCTGGCAGTTTTATGGCATGTTTATTTACAAATTACATCCAGAGCGCAGTTCTGAGCCTGCCGCTCTTAGCAACGAGTTGGTCACTCTGAGGCTCTGCCCCAGTCACAGCACGAAAGGCGCCAAAGTCCAGTTCATCCTCTATTGTACTTCTGTTGCATTTTAACCCTTTCAGCTCTTCTGGTTTGGGGAAAAGGTGGGTGGAAATCCCCCCTCTCAAAAGAAGAGCCCTCTGAACGATGTTTCTCTGCTGGTTGCATAGCAGCCCCTTCAATGCCGTCTATCTCTTCCCCTCCCCCTACCTGCAGACTGTCTGTGTCTGGGAACTCTTGGTGAAGGGGGGGCAGCTAACCCCCTCCTGCTGCATTCTTTCATCTCCAGAGTCAGACTCTGGCCCTCTCTGTACTTGCAATCCTTCATCTCCAGAGCTTGACTCTTCCCAGGCATTCAATTCAGTCATGTCCCTGACAGCTACCAATGACTTCCATCCACGATGGCTCTTCTCTGCCTCCATAGTTAGAGGCAGCAATGCTTCTGAAGACTAGTTGCAGGAAACCAGGGGAAGGAAGACAACTCTTGTGCTCATTGTTCTGCTTGTTGCTTTCCCAGGGGCATCTGGTCAGCTACTGTGGTAATAATAATAATAATAATAATATTAATAATAATAACAACAACAACAACAACACCGTGGTTCCTCTGCTTGCAAGCGGGATCCATTCCAGAGGCCCGTTTGCAACATGAAAAGCCCGCAACCTGAAGCGGCGTATCTGCGCAGGTGTGCGGCGTGATCTAGCGCTTGTGCGCATGCGCAAAGTGCAATTTTGCACTACTGCGCATGCACGAGTGGTGAAACCCGGAAGTAACCCTTTCTGGTACTTCTGGGTCACCACAGGACGCAACCTGAAAAAACGTAACATGAAGCAAACGTAACATGAGGTGTGACTGTAATAATAATA
Organism: Zootoca vivipara; assembly: GCF_965207765.1. Classification (NCBI taxonomy): domain Eukaryota; kingdom Metazoa; phylum Chordata; class Lepidosauria; order Squamata; family Lacertidae; genus Zootoca; species Zootoca vivipara. Next base: position 51,918,333 of record NC_142596.1, read on the forward strand.
ATTTATTTATACCCTGCCCATCTGGATATTGGACCAGATGGGCCATTGGCCTGATCCAGCAGGCTCTTCTTGGGTTCCTGATGTTTTATTTCCCTCTTTTGCAGGCCACTCCCACCTATGAAGCCGTCCTTCAGTTGGAGTATCTGGACATGGTGGTGAACGAAACGCTTCGGCTTTATCCTCCGGGAGGGCGGATCGAAAGGGTTTGCAAAAACACCGTGGAGGTCAACGGAGTGACGATCCCCAAAGGAACAGCGATCATAATCCCTGCCTTTGTCTTGCACCGTGACCCAGAACATTGGCCGGAACCGGAAGAGTTCAGACCCGAAAGGTATGTTGCAAGGAAGGAGGCGCTTCCTTCTCCGGAAAGCAGCTAATAATAAATCCCAGCAATAGGAGCAGGAAACCCAAGAGCGGGTATGATTATTACAACACCCACACAATGCATTTATCATTGTTTGACATCCTCTGTCTGCGGTGCCATGCGGGGACTTTTTATAATCTACACCCATAAACTGTGCATGGAATTTAATTAACTGTATTGGGGGAAATGACACCTAGATGGTTTCAGCGACTGAAACATTGGCCTGGTTTTATGCCCAGCGGTTAAAAGAAGAGCTCTAGGGCAGCTGGTGCCAAGCCACGAAAATGCTTGCAGAAAATGAAAGCCAAAAAGTGATATCCTTCTTCCAGTGTTTTTTTTTGGGGGGGGGGGATATCATTTAATTCCTATTGATAATGGGGAAATAATTTGTCCATATTTTGCATTTACATCACTGAAAATTATTACATGTCCACAACATACTTGCAATACAAAAAAGAAGATTAAATTATATTTTCCTGGTGATTTCAAATGAGCTGAGCGTGAAAATCTGATTAATAAGCAAGATACAATCCAGATAGAAAGTGCTTAGCTGCCATATCAAAACCTAACTATTAAGTGACATTTAATCCAACCAAAGTGTTTAATCGTGCTATAAGCATCTTTCCCCAACTCTCATCCTTTCTCCCCATTCATCTCTAGTATCGAAGCTGAATTAGTGATATCTTATTATCGAGAAAGAGAATCCTATTTTCATTACATTACTTGAATCTCTAATTTTTGCTTTCCTTCATTCCTGCTAGAGTTTAGGCTGCAGGTACTCTGTGCCTTTGAAGCATATTCGAAGCAGATTCTCCCGTTCACAGTATTCGGGGTACGGCAGTTTGCTAAGGGCTGCTGGGAACTGCAACTCTTGGAAGGGGAAACTACATTGCCCAGAATTCTTTGCAGGGAAAACATGTTTCAGAGTGTTTTAAAGCTGCAGTATGTATGCCAGCCTTAGTCACCTCCATTCATTTTGATGTGATATATTCAAGAGTATGAATAATGACTGATTCGCCAGAAGCGGCTTTGTCATGCTGGCCACATGACCTACCGTGTTTCTCATATTTTAAGGCATCCCCAAAAAATAAGCCATGACAGGATTTCTAAGGGTTGGTGAAAAATAAGACATACCCCGAAAATAAGCCATGTCGTGTAGCCCCGACCGAGCGAGAGGCGAAGGCGCGGGACCCAGCAGGAGCTCCCTGCCTGCTTCCCCGAGCCGTCGCGCATCGGGGGACAGAGCCGAAGATCGGCGGGCGCTCCTTGCTGGGCTTGACAAGCCCGGGAAACAGCGCCCACCGATCTTCGGACCTGTGCTGTGTGACAGGCAGGGGTGGGGGGAAGCGGAGATCGTTCTCCGCTCTCCCCCCACCCCCGCCTGTCACCAAAGATCGGCGGGCGCTCCTTGCTGGGCTTGACAAGCCCGGCAAACAGCACCCGCCGATCTTCGGACCTGTCCTGTGTGACAGGCGGGGGTGGGGGGGGAAGCGGAGATCGTTTTCCGCTCTCCCCCCACCCCCGCCTGTCACCAAAGATCGGCGGGCGCTGTTTGCTGGGCTTGACAAGCCCGGCAAACAGCGCCCGCCGATCTTCGGACCTGTCCTGTGTGACAGGCGGGGGTGGGGGGGAAGCGGAGATCGTTCTCCGCTCTCCCCCCACCCCCGCCTGTCACCAAAGATCGGCGGGCGCTCCTTGCTGGGCTTGACAAGCCCGGCAAACAGCGCCCGCCGATCTTTGGCCCTGTGCTGTGTGACAGGCGGGGTGGGGGGGAAGCGGAGATCGTTCTCCGCTCTCCCCCCACCCCCGCCTGTCACCAACGATCGGCGGGCGCTCCTTGCTGGGCTTGACAAGCCCGGCAAACAGCGCCCGCCGATCTTCGGCCCTGTGCTGTATGACGGGCGGGGGTGGGGGGGAAGCGGAGATCGTGCTCCGCTCTCCCCCCACCCCCGCCTGTCACCAAAGATCGGCGGGCGCTCCTTGCTGGGCTTGACAAGCCCGGCAAACAGCGCCCGCCGATCTTCGGCCCTGTGCTGTATGACGGGCGGGGGTGGGGGGGAAGCGGAGATCGTTCTCCGCTCTCCCCCCACCCCCGCCTGTCACCGAAGATCGGCGGGCGCTGTTTGCTGGGCTTGACAAGCCCGGCAAACAGCGCCCGCCGATCTTCGGCCCTGTGCTGTGTGACAGGCGGGGGTGGGGGGGAAGCGGAGATCGTTCTCCGCTCTCCCCCCATCCCCGCCTGTCACCGAAGATCGGCGGGCGCTCCTAGCTGGGCTTGACAAGCCCGGCAAACAGCGCCCGCCGACCTGTGCTGTGTGACAGGCGGGGGTGGGGGGGAAGCGGAGATCGTTCTCCGCTCTCCGCCCACCCCCGCCTGTCACCGAAGATCGGCGGGCGCTGTTTGCTGGGCTTGACAAGCCCGGCAAACAGCGGCCGCGTGCACTTTATTAAAAAATAAGACATCCCTCAAAAATAAGCCATGTCGTGTTTTTTTGAAGAAAAAATTAATATAAGACATGACTTATAATATGAGAAACACGGTAGAAGCTGTACGCCAGCTCCCTCGGCCAGATGAGCGCCGTAACCCCAGAGTCGGTCACAACTGGACCTAATGGTCAGGGGTCCCTTTACCTTTACCTTTACCTTTACCTTTACAACCGAATTGGAGGGGAAGAGCCATTTACACCACCTCGAGCTTTTTGCAGGAAATGTGCAAGATCACTGTAATAACTAACTATGTTTTTCCTTGAGGAATAAATCTACCCTGGGCAGCGATAGCATTTTTCAACCAGCTGCAGCAACTGCTTTGAAGAACATGCCTGTTGGAGTTTCCCTTGGGTTGGTCTTGCCCAACCTTGGAGTCCCAACTCCGCTCAGGGGTGGGCGGCTAACTTAGATCCATATCAAGGGTCGGCAACCAAAGACCCATGGGCCACAAGCGGTCCATGGGGGTTGTTTAACCGGCCCATGGACCCCCCGCCACCTGCTTGGGGACCCAGCCGCCCGCTCAGTCGGCTCCCGGCACGGAGCAGAGTGGGGACCGCCTTCCGCGACACTGGCCAGCTTCCCATTGGCTGCTGGAAGCTTCTGCAGCCAATGGGAAGCTGAGCACGCCTCCTCTGCACCGGAAGGAGCATTGGAAATACCATGTGCGCATGTGCGCGTGCGCACACTCTGACCCACTGCGGCATCTGCAGGACCATGAACTGGCCCAAGCCACAAAATCTTTGCCGCCCCCTGATCCATAGCTTGGGCAATCAAATTCCCTCCATAATTTGATTCTCAGGCCCCAGCAGTGGAGGAACATTCGGTGCGTGTTGCTTCCAGTATCCTTCCTCACCTCACACCTCTCTCTTTTCCGATCTGGAAACAGGTTCAGTAAAGAGAACAAGGAAGCCATTGACCCATACGTCTTCCTGCCCTTTGGTGCGGGTCCTAGGAACTGCATAGGGATGCGCTTCGCCCTCCTGGTCTTGAAAGTGGCGGTGGTGGTCTTGCTGCAACGATTTTCCTTCCGTCCCTGCAAAGAGACTCCGGTAAGCTGCAGCATTTTGTCCATTTCGCCTTAATGCAAGGCCAACTGCTCTATTTAGCACTGAATTGCTTGCTAAAACCAGGTGGCTGTATTCATTTTACTTCCCCCTCCATACCTCATTCCTGGGCTGGAGGAATCACACCTGCCTCTGAGCACAGGTGTGATGTGCTGACAAGGTCTCAATCACACTGTGGCATTCTACACTCACGGCAGCTTCTGGGTAAATGCATCCCTGAAGTAACCAATTATTATTATATTTATTTTTAGCCTGCCTTTTTTTTCCTGACAAGGGCTCGAGGCATTTTGCGGATAAAATAAGAACAGCTAAGAAACATTGGGAGGGGGAACCCAATCATTATTATTTTTTTAAAAAAGCATTAATAGAATTAAATCCAGCTATATAAAGATATATTTAAATATACACATGATTACAATAAAAACAGCACAGCCTCTGCCATTTCCTTAATAAAAAAAAGTCAGTTCCCAATGCCTGTTGAAACAAGAAAGACTTCACATGCCTTGCAGAAGGGCAGCAAGGATGGAGCTAGTCTGGCTTCTTGAGGAAGTGAGTTCCGAAGTGTGGGAATGTTCAGGGAGGCAGGAGAGGATATATTGTTTATTCTTGTTTATTAATATCCTCCCTTACTTGCACTAGCAAGTTCCTTTACTTAGCAGAGTTTCACATTCCCCTTTTAAATGCACGGAGAAAAGTTTTTCTTCCTCTTTCTTTAATCAAGCTGAATGCTGGAAGGTTCGGGACAGATAAACAAAAGTCCTTGTTTACGCAGCGCAGAGTTAAACTGTGGAACTCCCTCCTGCAGGAGGCAGTGACGGCCACCATCTTGGATGGCTGTAAAAGAGGTCTGGACAAATTCATGGAGGAGGAGAGGGCTATGTCCTGCCTCCACAGTCAGAGGAAGTGATGCTTCTGAATACATTGCTGGAAACCACAAGAGGGGAGAGGGCTCTTGTGCTCAGATCCTGCTTGCTGGTTTCCCATAGGCATCTGATTGGCTATGGTGGGAATAGGATGCTGGATGAGATGAGCCCCCACTTGCCTGATTCATCAGGCTCTTCTCATGCAGCATGATGCATGTGTGAACTTTGCAGCTGCTTCTGCTGGATCTTCCCTGCTTCATCCCACTTACTGGTCATTTTTGCTTTCTTTTGATGACAAAGATCCCCATGGAACTGGACAGCAAAGGGTTCATGAAACCGAAAAAGCCCATCATGCTGAAGCTGGTCCCTAGAGCCGTTGCTTCTCCGGAGGAATAAAGGAAGGGGACACAGCAAAGAGGCGGAGATAGGTGCTACCTCCCTCTTTCCACACCGTGTTGCCTTCACCTCGTTGAGGACTAGTGACTTGCAGTGACAGAACTGTGCAGAGGAAATTGTGCCTTTTGTTTTGCAGAGTTTTACTGACCTGATAATTCACTGTTTACTTAAGCTTATGTGGTAAGCAGCAGGAAAGGATAAAGACGTACTCGATTTTTATGACCTGATTGTTAAATTTAAAAATGGGGGGGGGGTTATATATGCTGCTTCCTGGCCAAGGGTCAAGGTTTCATAATTTAAAATCATGGCAAGAAAGAAATTGCAATATGTGCTGTAGCAGTAAGATGTCAGCGTTTTCAGACCCAAGACCCCATTTTTACCTAAACATGGATTTGCAGGACGCATTCCTTAAGGTGTTTTTTTTTTTTTACCAGGTATGGTAAAAATGGTGGCCATGTTGCAGTTGTGACCCACTTTAAATCAGGCTGTGACCTGGTAGCAGATCTTCACCCAGCCTCCTGTGCAACCTTGCTGCCCAGGGCTGAGGTCTGCAACGTTTTGGCAGTGTCCAACCCGGGCACTTTGTGGTTCTCGTTCACCTTCCACATTTGCATCTCAGAGCCAGAAAGTCCCCCTCTCCCTTTTCCCCAGCTCCACTCCACTAAATGTCCCATCATCTCCCCTACCTCTGTGACCCAAACAGGAAGACCCATTTCCCACTCCCCAGTGCAAAGCACTGTGTTCTGTACTTACCTCCCGTATGTTGCCAAGATCTTTGGGTCAGAGGTCTTCAGCTTGGGTGCTCATGCTTTTGGAGGTGAGGGGAGACATCCAGATGACTCTCAGAGACAGGGCCTTCTTGGTGTTGGCCCCCTGTGTGTGCAGAACTCGCTCCATGGATCGATCTGCCAGGCCCCAACACCACTGACCTTTCTGTGTCACCTTAAAACTCCGCTTTTCTCTTAGACGTCAGAGGTTTAGATTTTCTTGTTGAACACATTTGCTGATTTCCAGTGTGGCAGCACATTTTGAATGTGGTTTTTTTTTTAATGCATTGTGTCTGCTGCTGGACTGTTCAGTTTTTTGTGCCACCCGGGGGCCTTCTATTCATAGAAATACATAGATATACATATGCATAGATATACATATATAAAATAAATAAATCTATGGTTTGCAACAGTTCTTTCGGTGTGTGTGGCTGAGCCATGGGCGGATTTTGAGGTCAGTGTGCCCAGGGTATGTGACATGTGCTGGGTCCCTGAGTGCCAGGCTTTAGAGAACGGCTTCCTCCCCCTCATTGGCTGTGCATCAGCAGAACAAAGCAATTAGAGTCCCTTACCAGTTTAAGCGTGTTTAATGATCGGAGCAAAAGAACAACGCAGCCATTCTCTGAATAAAGGTGCTTCCCTCCTCCTCCCTCCCCCCCTACTTCCCCCTTCTTGCAACCTACTCTTGCAACCACTGAGCCTTCTGCATAGCAAACATATCAGCTGTCCTTGCCCTTGGAGATATAGGCTAGAGACTGTCAAGGGAAGGGGAGTCCGTTATCTCTCTCTCTCTCCCTGTTCTGCCTCTTCTATCTGTTCCCCACTCGGCTCTGCCCAGCTGTTGTTTTCCGAACTATGCCCTTCTGCAAACCAGTTCTCTAAATCTATACTGATCCACTATTCCCAGGCAGCCTCAGGATCCTGGTCAGGAACAGGAAGAGAAGAAGGTTCCCACCATTCCTCTTTGGAGCCATAATCCTCAGTCTGGTCTCTGACACTGAGCATCGCTAGGGGTGCCTTGTGCCCTCCATCGCCTATTTGCTTGCACTCCCTGGCTGGCTAGTATTTTATTGTTGATTTATTAGTTTTCTGTTCCGCCTCTTTTTTCTCCCTCTTCAGTCCTCTCCTGGTCCCGTGTAGCAGGAGAGGTGGGGCAGGCAGAGGAGAAGCAACCTGCTCCGGTACCCGGAGTGGCGCTCATCCCAGGGGGCATGGCACGTGTTCCATGGGGCGTGTCGTGCATCCGGGGGCGTGGCAAGCGGTGTGCGCCCCGGGGGTCCCACTGATCGGTGGTCGGCATGTTGTCGTCCGTCCCCCCTGAATGGTACCTGGGGTAAGCCACGCCCCCCCGCCCGCCCCCCTCGGAACACCCCTGGGGGCAGGAGGAGGAGGTGTGGAAGTCCTTGACTCTCTCCCGCCCTGACCAATCTCTCCCTCTCCCGTCGCTGCACTTCACTCTCCAATCCTGCAGCTTCTCCTGCCTCTGACTCTCGTCTCCTGGCTTGCACGGGTTCTCCCAGATCCCTGATCCCTTCTTCCAAGTCAGTCTCCAACCCACCCTTCTCCCAGATCCCACTCCTCAGCGTCCAGCCAGTCCCTCACTCACAGTTTGCATGCACACTAAGGAGCATAATAGCACAATAAAATTCAAAACTGCAACAATTAATTGCACATCTATTCAAAATCCAATTGAAACTACTTAGTTTGATTAGCTAATGCAACAAAATGGATGGAATGGATGCAGCAGTGCCAGCTTTTTGAAGGCTGGGAGTCATTTACACTTCCAGCCCCTCTCTGCCACCCCTTGCCTTTGAGAACCTGCAGGTAATCCCACCACCCTCAGAGGGCGCCACACCCCACTTTGGGAACCCCAGATGAAGATCAGTGCTGAGTCAGGTGGTCCAGTGGCCTGGCTTGCTGTCGGATAGCTTCCCGCGTTCCTAGGCTTACTCACCAGGAGAGCCAAAGTTGCCTTACATTGTCTGTTTCCTCAACTCAGCCCCATGAGACCTTTTTGTGAAATCTCCCACAACCAAGCTCAGAATCAGATCACTGATCCCACTCTGGATGTGTTGTAAATGGCAACTCTCTTTTCCAAGGCCATATTGCAAATGGGGAATGGTTGGAGCAGACACACTTTTGAAGGTCACCCTATTCCTCCGTCGTTTATTCATCTGCTGCGCGCACGATGTGCGGTGCAATCAGAAGGCATCCCGAATGCTCATGGACGAATGCCAGCGCTGCAATCATTTCGCTGCGTAGCTGCAGCAATCATATGGCACAGACCCCTTTCACGGGATGAGCTGAATCAGCAGAAAAGCTTCTGAAGAAAGGGCTCTTGTTTCCTCTGGGCGTAGAAGCAGGGAACAGTTTCTAAGGCATTCAAAACTGCACCAGACCTCATCCTGGCCCAAAATCGGAACTACACCTTGCAAATGATGGGGAGTGGGGGGGGTGCTGTGAAAGGCATCTGTGGGTCACATTTTCTTGTTTCCTCTGTGATGCGCAGTGTTGCACATCCTGTACTATGTACGGTGTCATTATATGGGAATGGGCAGGGAAATGCGTAATGGGAGTTTCCAACACAAAGGTGGCATTATTTTAACCACTGGGGAAAGGCTGAAAAGTTGGCAGAAGTTGTGTTCTTGCCCGTTCAAATATGGTTTGTGAAATATTCTGCATGCAGGGTTGGCCCAAGGCATTTTGCTGATGTTCCCTTTGTGGATAGGTGCTTCCTTCGCACTCATTCTGTGCTTGAAGCAGTCAATCGTGTGTGTTTTTCGACTGCAGATTTAAACAGCGGGGTTTAGAGAATGCATCATTGACCGCAAACAAGCCAGACCCTCCAACTGGCACCGTCAATTCTAGCCTGCTTTTCCACGCCTTGACCTGACAGAAGGCTTCTGAGCAGAGGATCTTTTCTATCTGAAAAACCAAACGATTAAATGTAACTTCCTGAATGCCTGTTTAGCCATCCACTGGGCATTTGTGCGGCTCGATGCCATTTGCCCTCTGTCTCTTCTTTTAACAGCTAGACATAAAACCAGGCCAATGTTTCAACTGCTGAAGCTAGTTTAGCTGTAATTTTTCTCCAACACAGTTAATTAAATTCCAGGCGCAGTTTATGGGCATAGATCATAAAGAGGCCACAAGGCATTACAGACAACGGATGTCAAACAATGATAAATGTACAATCACAACTTTTTTTTTTAACAACCTCTGTACATTTCACATGTGCAATTTCAACATCACGCAGGTGAAGGCTGGCTGGTTGGAATCACACAAATTAAATGCACAGAAGACAAAGAGCTTAAAAGCTCTTTTTGCACAGGGTTTTGCCGGCATGGAAAGGGTTTTCAAGCTCTCAGACTTGTTTATTGGGCTCATGGATGCTCTCATGAGATCTCTCCGGAACTCAGGTGGCTCAGTGATATCTTGTGAGAGCATCCCAGAGCCTGCTAAGCTCGCCACCCTCCCTAAGAATTGTTACTGTCCCTAAGAATTGTTATTGTCCATTGTTATTGTCTTGTTTTCTCGTGGCACAGAAGCAGGGAACAGCTTCTAAGGCATTCAAAACTGAATCAGAGCATACCAGACCTCATCCTGGCCCATCCTGGGCACAGAAGCAAGGAACAGTTTCTAAGTCATTCTTCTTCAGAAAAACAGCTGGCTTGACAGCTGGACATGCAGTGAGAGCATAGGTTTCAAGGACATTTCTGGCTGTTTGTGTGAGACTCTCTCCTCCATGCAAGCACATCAATTGATAAGTCTACAGCTGAAGAACGGTTGGAGTGTTGCAAATGACCAGTTACTGCAAAAAAGTTTTTAAAAAGGGGCAAGATGATGGGGCATTTTGGAAGTGCATCATTCATTGCTAACTAGGAAAAGGGGACAGTCTGACAACCAAACAGAATCAAAACGCACGGAGTGGAAGAACTTTTAAGAGAGCAAATATTGTGCCTTGCATTTTTGAAATCCTGCTGTGCCTCCATGGTTGGAGGAGGCACTGACATACCCTCCCTTTGGCCTCCCTTTCTTGTGCCACAAGAAATATGCTGGTGGAGAGTATTTGTCTTGGGGTGCCTGTAATGGAATTCAGACTCAGACTCATATGTAAGTAATATTAGTCATGAAATAAGAACAGCAACAGGGTGAGTTTCACAAATTGTATTCACAAATGGTATTCTGCTGCCCCACTTCTCTTTGCCAATGAACACATTCAGGACCCAATCACTCACAAATTCTCTCTCTCTCCCTCTCTCTCTCTCTCTCTCTCCCTCTCTCATGTCTGTGTGTGCATGCATGACTAGTGATATAAAATATAGCTGTGCATGATGGATGGGTGGATAGTTTGAGAGGGTACTCAGGATCAAATCTAGGGGGGCAAGCCATAGTCGTTCAGGGGCGGGGCCAAGGCATGGGAGGGGAGGGGTCATGAAGTGGGAACGTGGGCGGGGCTACAGAACCCCCCACCCCCACCTTGAACTCTGGGCACGGGGGACGCCTGTTTCCACCACCGCCAGTCTTTTGAAGCGCCACTGCGCTTCTGCAGTTAGGCCCGCTGCTGCCATGCTCCTGGGGGCGGGGCTTGCTTTCAGCCATGTCCTCGCTGACCGCGGCAATCTCCTATCGTGCCGCGAAGCGGCGTCACCTCAGAAGCTCCACCGAGAAGAAGGCTGCCCCCCTGCCCCGTGGTGGGTACGCCCATGCTCTCTCTCTCTCTCTCTCGTGTATGTGTGTGTGTGTGCATGCATGACTAGTGATATAAAATATAGCTGTGCATGATGGATGGATGGATGGATGGATGGATAGTTTGAGAGAGTGGGGGGATGTTGCCTTTTCTGAGCAGTTAACCCTTTGTAGGAGGGCTCTAAGAGGGGCTGCAATGGGAGACCATTTTGATGCGCAAGGGTTTTCGTTTCTGTAGTGATCGGGCGAGAGACACCCCCTTACTCCAGCCCCCTCGTCCAAGGAGTCACTGGACACCGCAAGGGCAAGCCGAGGTGCTCTCTCACTCGTTCACAAAACGTTTTACACGAAACTTAACCAGGTAGTGCAATGCCACCACTGGGTTACCCTCAGGTAACTCAGACAAAGATTTACTGGTAGGGTCGAGCAGCCAGGTACCAGAATTAGCTTTGTAGCCGAAAATATCCAAAACTCAGACAAATTGTCCCCTTTTAAAATTTATTAAAGAAACGGGGATAAGTAATAAACCACAGAAATACAGTTCTCAACAAAAGGTTACAAATAGGAAAATAAAAACATTATAGAATCTCACTAACTTACACACAGGTTGAAAAAGAACCAAAGTCCAAATCCCTTTCCCTCCGGCAGGGATTAGATGAGCGCATGATGTCATCCACTCCAGGATAATGGCATAGAGCAAATTAACATTCCCCACCTTCCTATATTTAAGCAGAAATCTCCCACGAGGGGTCCCGAGAATCAACCAGTTAAAACAAGGTTTTGGCCAATCATCTTTCAGCTGTCCCGTACCAAACCAGCTGCCCCTTTTTTACTACTTCAAAGTTGGAGACTAGGGAAACTCCCAAATAGTTCTCAGGTTCCTCTTACCACATCTGGAGACAATAAGCCTATTAGGCAGATAACCTCCTGTGATCTCACCACCTGTCAAATAAACATCCCCTTCCCAGCTACAGGAGACTCTACATTAACATATAAATCAGGCTAAGAGACCTTTATGGTCAGCACTTAACTAACAAAGAAACATACACTTCAGAGGAACTCAGTACACATTCCCAGTACACATTCCCAATCCCACAATCCCCCTCGGCCTGAACCAAGGATTTTCTTAACATACATATAAATCCCATAACTTCACTAGTTTCCATGCTTTAGAGAGGAAAAAAGCACACTGCATAGGACCCCAACAACAAACACCTCTACGTTGTGAGGCTCCTTATCAATATGTGCCTCTTACTTCCCAAATGTCCCTTTGTGCAATGGTTTTTGATGATGTCCTCTTCAAATATCTTCAGGGTTGTCACATGGAAGATGGAGCAAGCTTGTTTTCTCCTGCTCTGGGGGATGGGACTCGAACCAACAGCTTCAAGTTACAAGAAAGGAGATTCCAACTAAAGGAAGAACTTTCTGACAGTAAGAGCTGGAATGGTCTCCTTCGGAAGGTGGCGAACTCTCCTTCCTTGGAGGTTTTTAAGCAGAGGTTGGATGGCCATCTGTCAGGATGCTTTAGTTGAGATTCCTGCGTTGCAGGAGGTTGAACTAGATGACCCTTAGGGTCCCTTCCAACTCTAGGACTCCATGATTCTATGTCTGCCAAAGCATCCTGAACAGTATGCAGGGCCATCTTAAGCGCCCCTGGTGCCGTGGAGCGACGGATCCCTCCGGCGCCCCCCCCGCCCCGTTCCCCAGCATGGTAGGCGGGCGGGCGCAGCGCGGCTGCCACAGGCGCTGTTGCGCGGCGGGCGGGCAGGCAGGCACAGCGCGGTTGCCGTGGGCGCAGCTGCGCGTCGAACCGGTGGACCGGCCGGCCAGTGGGCGGGCGCAGCTCGCGGCGCCCTCCTGGCGGGCCGGCGCCGTGGTGCCCTGCGCCACCGGGGGTCTACTTAGAGCCGGCCCTGACAGTATGCCCATTTTATGACACCTGCAATAAATGCTCCACACAGCTGGCGTTTCTTTACTCTCTATTTTTGTTGGTACATTGTTATTTCTGAAAACACACACACACACAAACACACACACATGCTGAAGGTTTATCGATTCCAGTTTTGGTGGGAAAGTACCAATACTTTTGAGGACGAAGGGGGTTAAAATAATTACTGGGGAGGGAAGAAGACCCTGATCCCTAGGAGTATTTTTGCATCTTGTTACTGCCTCTCCGCCCCCCACCCCCCAGCTGCTTCTTCAACCACTTCTTTCTTCATAAAGCATCCCAGGAAGTCAAGGACCCTCTTCTTCTTCTTCTTCTTCTTCTTCTTCTTCTTCTTCTTCTTCTTCTTCTTCTTCTTCTTCTTCTTCTTCTTCTTCTTCCTATTATTATTATGCTTTATTAATTGAAAGCTGCATAACATAAATGTTCAGTACATGTAAACAGAAAACATGAAAAAGAATGTTAACAGATAATCTACAATCATTTGTTCTTCAATTATTTACCTTTTGTCTTATTTGCAATTAATTTCAGTGTTACCTCCAATCTTCCCTTTATGTTTCTAAGTTATATTTCTTAAATGCACTTTGGTTTTATTATTCCATACTATTTAACTTACTTTAAATCTTATTGTATTCTCCTATTCCCCCACAGAAGTTCAATCAATACCTGCCAATGGATTTATACTTTGACAGTGTTCTTTCACATAGACTCTGTATATATCCCACTCTATTGAATTTTTCGTCTGTGATGTCCTGTAGCCTTGCTGATAGTCTCACTATTTCAGCGTACAATATCCTCTTAATTTATTTTGCAAGGCTGATTTGGATGGGATGTCTTCTCCCTTCCAACTCTTGCAATTAAGATTCTGTCAGCAACTGTAACATACATGAAAACTCTCCTATATTTTGGGGGGAATTTCATTACCCATTATTCCGAGCAGGAAGGCTTCCAGCTTTTTTGGGAAAGAGCATTTAAACATTTTCTTGGTCTCATTATAAATCATTTCCCAGAGCTGTCTGATTTTCTTACAATTCCACCACATATGGGTCCCTGTGCCTAGAGCCTCAAGGACCCACGTAACATATTTGATTTCCCTGCATCCTGGTATAACTGAAGCAAACCAGGTGATTAAGAGTGAATGAATTTGCTCCCTGAACCAGTCACACCAGCAATCACAGCCACACTTTCTGAACTGGCCACATGGGTGATGATAGGCAGCTAGACGTGCGAGGGTCAGCAGAACTTATTCAGGAAAGTTCTGCTTTCAGAGGTGAAAACCTTTGTCACGGCTAAGTTGCTAGGTTTCCACTGATGCAACCTCAGCCACATGCTCATAGATGCATGGTAGAAAACCATGAAAGTATGAAAATTTGAGATGTCAAGTCATCACATGGCAAGGAATGAAAGATTTTGTGCAAATAAAGGCCAAAACACATTTCACCAGAAGAATGGTCCAAAGGATTGATACGCTAGTCACAGATCTCTCAGCATTGCTGAAGTAATGAGATTCTGCTGGAAAAACACCACTACTGTGCAGAGCTGGCTCTGGAGACGGCTTGCAAGATGATGGGGTATTTGGGCTTCGGCAGTCCTACTGAAGTCAATTCCAGTGGGATCTGGAACATGAGAGGGAGAAACTGGATTTAGAGGCCAGGAAACAGAACCTTCCACATCTGGCTTTGCCTCGTTGGGGTGCACCAAAAGGATGAAAGGGAGGCATCGATAAGAGACAATGAGTGGCAGCAAATGCTTCTATCCCCACGTACAACCATACTTCCCATGCCCAGAAATCACAAGTCTGCATGGTTTTCCTCTTGACCCACGGCAAGGGTCTGAGTGGTTTTGCCTTTGCCCCACTGCTTTCCACGGAAAACCCACTCTTTAGCACTAAATCAGCCTTTGTTCCAATTCAGTGCTAAATACTGCCCCCCCCCCCCCCGTGGAGCAAAGGGAGGTGTGGATAAACCCTTAGTCGGGGAGGAGCACTAAAGGGTTAAGAAGAAATGGCAGCATCTTCTGGAACACTCAGTACCACCTGTGTTGCAGATGAGGCAAAACCTGTTGATACTTTTGGTTTTCCCCCGCCCCGCTTTTCCACCCAAATGATATTTATTCATTTTATGAAGAAAAAGCAAAAATACAAAATACAAAAATGAAAAAAACAACAAAAAAGAAAAAAAGAAAAATATATCAATAACAACAATCTTTCTTTTTTTCTTAACATTTTCAGCATTCTCAGTCATATATTTTATAGTCTCTTCAACTCTTAGAGTTCACAGCCTTAGAGTTCTTAGAGCTCTTAGAGTTCACATCCCTTCCTTTTATGACATCATAATGGCAGCTCGCTGATCCCTCCAGCGTACAGGGGAACTTTCCCCAGTCCAATAGAAAAGTCTTTTGCAGGGATTTTTCTTCAAATCAGCCCTTCTCCCCTTTACCCTGCCTCAAGGGGAGAATTTAAATGCAATCTTTGGGAATTTGAAGCTTCTGTCAATCTCTCCGGCTTCGGGTAAATTAACTACTTCTCAGTTCCCACAGTGGGGGAGATAGATTTCTGTTTTTGGATCTTCTCCTGTGGCCAATTCCTTCCGAATTAAAATTTTAAAGTCCCTTTTATTTTACTCACGGTGTCCAATGTCTTTGGATCTCTTTAATTTAGGAAAAACCCACCGCTCAACAGCTTCTGGCTCGGAGCTTCACACTGTGCAGGTAGCTCTCGGGGCTCTTAAAAGAGCTTAACAGGGAGCGAAGGATACACGTTTGGGCGCAGCTGAGTCTCCATGACCCCAGAAAGCTCGATCTGGGGTTCTTCTGGGGACCCGCAGCGCTCTCGCGGCTCCCCCCCCGCCCGCCTACACAGTGCCAGGAACCTCGGAGCTTGAGGTT
Organism: Zootoca vivipara; assembly: GCF_965207765.1. Classification (NCBI taxonomy): domain Eukaryota; kingdom Metazoa; phylum Chordata; class Lepidosauria; order Squamata; family Lacertidae; genus Zootoca; species Zootoca vivipara. Next base: position 51,933,794 of record NC_142596.1, read on the forward strand.
TCCTCGCCGATCAGAAATGGCGGTAGACCAGAAGTCTACCTGTTGATACTTCTGTAGTCTCTGCTATGGTGGAAAAGCTGCATCTTATTCAAGTTGGCTATTTCCCTTGTAGACAGCAGCACAGATCAGTCCCAGGTCCCAGAGCTGGCCCAAAACTTTTTGCTGCCTGAAGCAAAATCCACCCTCTGCTTGCCCCCCCCCATCCACAAATGAAGTCGCCTAGCCTGGCAGTGGACTCTGACTTCAACACTGGCATGCAGACAGCAGCCTCTGCACCCAAGCTCAGCTGCGGGGTGGCCAGGTGCACAACCCTCCCTGCCATTCCCCAGCCTGCCAACAGCTGCTGCCCTCTTCCTGACAGTAGGGTCGGTGCCTCACCTTTGTCTCCTTGCAGGGCTTGAAGGTGAAGTTCTGCATCAGGCTAGCAACAGTAGCCTTCAGGGTAAAGAGAGAAAACCTCATCCCAAGGCAGTTCCTGGGACCAGCTCCAAATGGCAGGTAAACGTAAGGGTTGATGCTCTCCTTATTCTCTTTGCTGAATCTGTTAGCAGACAGAACGGAGGAGAAACCGTTATTTGCAACCGTCTGAGCAGTGAAGCGGCTTAAGAAAAGACACCCTGCATTGCCTGTCAGGTCTCTGGCTGGGCTCAGAATGGGAGTTCTACAAATACATTATTGTGAGTCTGGGGCTACGTTTGCCTGATGCCTGAGCCCCTTCTAATTCCTGGGGTCCTGGATCCAACAAGGGTTAAAAGCTCATGGAGGATTCCCTTGCTGAGCTAGCCAGGCAAGTTCTGTTGTGGTTGCCACCTAAGTACCACCTGTGTTTAGGGAAGTTTTTAATGTTTGATGTTTTCTTGTATTTTTAATATTTTGTTGGAAGCTGCCCAGAGTGGCTGGGGAAACCCAGCCAGATGGACAGGGTAATAATAATAATAATAATAATAATAATAATAATAATAATAATAATAATAATGTTTGTTAGTATAATTAGTAGTAGTAGTAGTAGTAGTAGTAGTAGTAGTAGTAGTATAGGAAGCTTAAGGTGTGTTCCTTAGGATGTTGGTCTATAGCTCCCATCATATCTGACTGTTGGCAATGCTGGCTGGGTCTCACAGGAGCTGCACATGTTCCCCATCCTTGATAAAGGAGAAGTAGCTCATCCAATGTGAGGTTATATCAGTTGCTGTAAACCACCGGGGGGTGGGATTTGCTCTTCTGCTCAAATCCTGCTTGTGGGTTTCCCATTGGGGCATCCGGGAGAACAGGACGCTGGACTAGATGGGCCACTGGCCTGATCCAGTAGATGTTCTTATCATGTTCTTATGTAACTCAATATACTCCACAGCCACAAACAAGAACCCTTATGCTCTCCCCAAACTTGCACAACCTCTTATGGTTAATGATTATATTTATACCCATCACTTCTGCCGAGAAGCTCAGGACAATGCTCCTGGCTCCCTTCCCTTTCCACCTTTATCCTCACAACTACCCTGTAAGATAGGACAGTCTGGAAGACCATGGTGGGTCCCAGATCACCCAGCAAGCTTCATAGCCAAGTGGGGATTTCCCTCTGGGTCTTCCCAATCTTTGCCTTACACACACCCTGATGACTAGAAGCAAACAGAGGCAGGAAGAGGTGGTTGTTGCATTCAGTACCTTTCCGGTCTAAATTCTTCAGGTTCCGACCAGTATTCTGGGTCGTAGTGCAAGATGCTCGGTGGAATCATAACCGTCATCCCTTTTGGAATGGTGATTCCATTCAACTCCACGTCTTTCTTGCACAATCTTTCAATTCGCCCGCCAATCGGGTACATCCGGAGGATTTCATTGGCTGCCATATCAAGGTATTCCATTTGCATGATGGCATCATATGTGATGGGAGCCTTTTGGAGGGAGGGAGAAAGAGAGGAGTGGGAGAGTTAGAGTGGTACAGGCATCCCCAAACTGCGGCCCTCCAGATGTTTTGGCCTACAACTCCCATGATCCCTAGCTAACAGGACCAGTGGTCAGGGATGATGGGAATTGTGGTCCAAAAAATCTGGAGGGCCAAAGTTTGGGGATGCCTGCAGTAGTACCTCGGGTTAAGAACTTAATTCGTTCTGGAGGTCCGTTCTTAACCTGAAACTGTTCTTAACCTGGGGTACCACTTTAGCATCTAGATCAAGGGAAGTAATAGTACCACTGTATTCTGCTCTGGTCAGACCTCACCTGGAGTACTGTGTCCAGTTCTGGGCACCACAGTTCAAGAAGGATACTGACAAGCTTGAACGTGTCCAGAAGAGGGCAACCAAAATGGTCTGGAAGGCCTGGAAACGATGCCTTATGAGGAACGACTTAGGGAGCTGGGTATGTTTAGCCTGGAGAAGAGAAGGTTAAGGGGTGATATGATAGCCATGTTCAAATATAAGAAAGGATGTCATATGGAGGAGGGAGAAATATTGTTTTCTGCTGCTCCAGAGAAGCGGACATGGAGCAATGGATTCAAACTTCAAGAAAGAAGATTCCACCTAAACATTAGGAAGAACTTCCTGACAGTAAGAGCTGTTCGGCAGTGGGATTTGCTGCCAAGGAGTGTGGTGGTCTCTCCTTCTTTGGAGGTCTTTAAGCAGAGGCTTGACAGGCATATGTCAAGAATGCTTTGATGGTGTTTCCTGCTTGGCAGGGGGTTGGACTGGATGGCCCTTGTGGTCTCTTCCAACTCTAGGATTCTATGATTCTATGATTAATGGGGCCTCCTGCTGCCGCCACGCTGCCACTGCATGATTTCTGTTCTCATCCTGAAGCAAAGTTCTTAACCCGAGGTACTATTTCTGGGTTAGCGGAGTCTGTAACCTGAAGCCTCTGTAACCCGAGGTACCACTGTATATTTAAAAAGTTGGTCACTGTCTACATTGGGGCTAACACAGAAACTCAGATAGAAGCAGTAAAGTTTATTCAAGGAAACAGAATACAAACAGAGAAACCTATGGACAAGATTGGACCCTGTCCTGTGTCCACAGTGCTTTCTGCCTCTTCTTCTCTCTCACTCAAGCCTGTTGCTTCTTCAGCATCCAACTATTCTGCCCCCCTTTCATCCTCTGACCTGTCTTCTGTGTCCCATTCTCCTGGCTCTGAGAATTCTCTAGGGGGTTCTCCAGCTGAACCCCCCCCCATTGTCCAGCCAGGTAAGAACCTTCACTGTTCTCTTTTCAGAGCCTGCTTAAGACATTTTTGTTTAGAGATGCTGTCCCAGATATGTAGGATATTAACATTTCTTTTATTCTTTTTTTCATTTATAGCTGGTTTTATTTTATTTTTAAAAAAATTAAAACAGTTGCTTTTAACTGTTTTTGCCAATATTTTGTCTTTCTTTTGTAAACTGCTTCTAAGGGTGTGTGTGTTTTTAATTAAAAAGAAAACAATCAGGTGGCATATTCATTTCATGAAACAAATAATTAAATTTGGGTACATAATTCTTTCTTTTGACTTTGAGTCGATTTTATGAAATGAATGAATGAATATTGGTACATTTGTTTTTCCATTTGTTTCTGAGCCAAGAAACGCATTGCAAAATATGGAGTCGCGTGAAACCTCAAGGATGGCAGATTGCGCTACAATCTGCACTAAACAGTCCACAGTCAGGTGAGTTTGCATCAGAATTCACAGATGCCAAATTCCCCCAGCATCCCTAGCACAGAGGCCCTGTATTATACAATGCCACTTTATATCTGCTTTTATAATAGTAAAAGAGGCCACAGGCCGGTGCTACTTAATGGATGCGGTTAATGGAAGGGGTTCCTCCACTGCATGGCCCTGAGAGCTGCTAAATACCTTATTAGGCAGGACAGCGTCAATCTCAGCTTGCAATTTTCGCTGGACGTCTGGGTGGGTCGCTAATTCGTACGCCATCAAACTGAGGATAATGCTGGTGGCCTCATAACCCACAAATATGAATATGATGGCTTGTGCCAACATCTCTTCCTCGGTCAACGCTGTACAGAGAAAGTTGAAAGTTTGGATGGAAGCGCAGGCAGGGTCAGATCTACTAGGAAACCGGACCCTCCAAGCATCCCTATTTTCCAGGGACAGTTCCGGATTTACAGAAGCCATCCCGGTTTCTGATTTGATCCCGGAATGTTCCACTTTTCCTTAGGACATCTCTATTTTTATCGGAGTAATGTTGGGGGGTAGGGGACCCAGGTGGCGCTGTGGGTTAAACTACAGAGTCTAGGGCTTGCTGATCAGAAGGTCGGCGGTTCGAATCCCTGCAACGGGGTGAGCTCCCATTGTTCGGTCCCAGCTCCTGCCCACCTAGCAGTTCGAAAGCACATCAAAGTGCAAGTAGATAAATAGGAACCGCTCCGGCGGGAAGGTAAACGGCGTTTCCGTGCGCTGCTCTGGTTCGCCAGAAGCAGCTTTGTCATGCTAGCCACATGACCTGGAAGCTGTCTGCGGACAAACGCTGGCTCCCTCGGCCTATAGAGCGAGATGAGCACCGCAACCCCAGAGTCGGACACGACTGGACCTGATGGTCAGGGGCCCCTTTACCTTTACCTTTAATGTTGGCGGGTATGTGAAACTAATGAGGTATATTATTTTGATCCCACCAATAAACTGAAAACTATAATGCATAGGAAATATTTATTCATACCAGTGATTTTGACAGGTGGGATAACCCAATACAATGGTATCTCTGTTTACGAACTTAATCCGTTCCGGAAGTCCGTTCTTAATCCAAAACCATTCTTAAACCGAGGTGCGCTTTCCCTAATGAGGCCTCCCGCTGCCGGTGCCCTTCTACCGTTCAGATTCCGTTCTTAGACTGAGGTAAAGTTCTCAAACCAAGACACTTTTTCCAGTTTTGCAGAGTTTGTAAACCAAATCGTTCTTAAACAAAACTGTTCTTAAACCAAGGTACCACTGTATAGCAATTTAAATCCCGATCGGAAATGCAGTAGTTTTTTTGGTTTTCCTAAGTGCTGATCTGTCATGGAACAACCCCACTGAAGACGAGAACAGTGGTTACCTAGACTTCATTCCTGGTTGAGAAGGGGCCCCCATGACACTTCAAGCTTTAGGGCCACCCAAAATGTAGGTCCGCCACTGAGAACAGGATAACTTTAAAAGGGATGGGCTCACCTGCTTTTATGCCTATCCCTAGGCAAGGCTGGAAGGTGGAATCACATATTGAATTCCTAGTACCGTTAATTAATGTTCATGGAAAACATCAAAGGAAGCATGGGTTCCTGCCAAGGTTGCAAAATCTGCCTTTTCAGAATATATATTCCAATCCCGATTAATAAACTCAGGGCGGGGGCATATCTGTGTGCAGGAGAATGTGATCAGCCCAGAAGCTTTGGGGTGGAATGGAAGTTGTTGTTATTGTTATTCTGAAATAAAATTTATGGCAACAAATGCAAAAGCTACACAGAGCCTGAGGCTCAAATTCGTTTCTCCCTCACAGGACAGGTGTGGCTGCAAAACTCTTTCCATTTCATTGGCAAAGCAATGTTTAGAGTTTGTGTGCCTGGATTTATTTATTTATTTTGTATTTGGTTTATATCCCACCTTTTTCTTCCCGAGGAGCTCAAGGTGTCATACACGGTACGAGGGTGGGGGGGAGGGTCAGGGTCCCTCCCCCCCTGCCTCCATTGCACATGCACAGACTTAGGACACTCTTTTTACAGCACATGTTACCTTTATAGGAGTGGCTCACACCATTGCTCTCGTATTGCACATCTGACTTCTGGGAGTCGATCATCAGCTGTAGGAAATCCACTCTGCCCTGAGAACAAAAATAACCACAGAATCATAGAACTGTAGAGTTGGAAGGGAATCTGGTTATCATCTAGTCCAACCACCTGCAAGGCAGGAATATGCAGCTGTCACATGCGGGGATCGAACCTGCAACCTTGGCATTCTCAGTGCCTTGCTCTAACTAACTGAGCTATCCCAGCATGTGGGCTTACCCTTATAAGCAATGGAATTTGAATGGGGGGTGGGTGGGACTGGATAGCTCCTCCTTCCCCCTTACCACTCTTATTTTTTGTCTTTGTATCAGAAAGGCACCCGGCCAATTTGGTTGCCAATTTATATTGCCACAGACATTTCTGAGAAATGAGTGGGTTTGGGGGGGGATTGGGTTGTTATTTTTATTTTTATTGTGTATTTTGTGGTTTTATATTTTGATTTTATTCTGTGAACTGCCCTGAGACTTATTTTTTAAAATTTAATAGCTCCATTCTCCAAGCTTTTTAAATTTCTTCTATAAACCAATCTTTTTTATATTCAAAAAACTAAGAAAATGACCAAGTTGCAGGACTGATCAATGCACTTTTCCCCCAACCTCCCCATCTAAAAAAATCTAAATTGATTTTTTTTCTCATCTAGGTTAACTCAATGAGGTATTATTATTATTATTATTATTATTATTATTATTATTATTATTATTATTATTATTATTTTACCTTTCCACTCGCTTGCTCCCGTTCCTGCTTGATGTTCCTGATTACCCTTTCAAAATAGTTCACAGCACTTGTGGGGAAGATATGTATGTTCATCTTGTCCAGAATGGGATGTAGGAATGGAAAGAGATCTGGTTGGAGGGGAGAGAGCAAAGCCAGCCTTGGTGGTGATGGCAACTTCCAACTTGGGTTTTGGTAAGCTGAAGACTCATCTGAAGCCAAGGAGAGCAGAAGCAGCACCTCACAAAACACCCTCTCTTGGCAAAGACTCTCATCCAAAAGGGTTTCCTCCCCCCCCCCCACCGCAGAACGGCTTTGTTGCCACTGGTCTCCTTCCACCCTGCCAGAGCATGGGCCCAGGTCTGGGGGGTGAGGGTCAGTTGCTTGTCTTGTCTCAGGCGGAAACCGTGAATGTAGGAGACCATCTTCAGCCCAGCTTCTCACTAGAATCAGCCCAGTGATTCTCCAGCCCAAATCCCAGGATGCGAATCAAATAAGCAGATGCAGGGCAACTCCAGACTCATCCAGACTTCATTTTGTGCTGCATTTCTAGGCACGGGGCCAGGCTTTAAAGTACCATGTCCAAGCACTGGCGTTTTCCCTGGGAAAACCTGCATTTAAATGCAGAATCGGAGCAAATGGCAATTGGGTTTTCCTGGGGAAAGCGCCAAGACAAAAAAAAAATAAACATTCTCTTGGACACAGAGTTTTAAAGCATGGAGCTTTGCCTGGAAAGTGTGGTGCCCCCCAAAAAGCTCTGGATGATAAGTCCCGAGACTCTGGCCTCTGGGAGCAGCAGAGAATGAGCCTCTTCCTTCTTCCACAAGGCAGCCCTTCAAGATCCCAGTCCCTATGACAAGGGATATATATTTATATGCAATAGAAGTAACGTACATAATAAAACGAAGATTGGGGAAAACAGGTCAAACTTCACCAGCTTCTTCGCCTCCCTGACAAAAGGGTCATTGGGGTTGTTCATGGAATCTGTGTTCACCCCAAAGGAAGTGCTAGTCATCACATCCATGCTGTAGGCCCCAAATTTCCTAAACAGACAAAAAAATTAAAACACAGGACAGAAATCAGGAAGAAGAAGAAAGCCTGGAGCAAGTGGATCGATTTTTTTTTTTGCATGGGAGGGTATATGCTGTGTCTCAGGTCTAGGACTGCCAGATCCCCAGATCTGCCTGCCCCCCTCCAGGGGGCAGGGGTAGATCTTGACTTTCTGGGTTGTCAAGAGCATCTTTAAGTATATACTGAGTACTGTGCAAGCGGCTTGCAAGTTTCAGCCCAAAGAAAGAAGTCTTAGCCTGCTAGTGGAAGGATAGCAAGGAGCAAACCAGCCTAACCTCTCTTGGAAGGGAATTCCACCTGTTCTGCTCAAGGGAAGCCAAGAATGCCACTATCTTCCCCTTCCCAAGACTATTCCACAATCTCCAGTCTCAGCCACACTAAATCTTCTATTCCCCTCCCCCCAGACCATTCTCAACATAGGCCTATTTATCACCCCAGAAGGTGAGTTTTCCCAAAGAGCAGTGATGAATGAGTCACATGACTTTGCCATATCGGGCGGCTACTCACTCTTTGATGTCCACAGGCTCCGCCCTCTCCGCTTTGCCTTGAATATTTTTCACTAGGCTGTCCACATGGTGCTTGATGATAGGAAACATCTTAGGTGGTGGCAACGGGGTAGGGAAGGGAGAGAAGGGGGCACAGGGAAAAGAAAGGGGGTCAGTTATATCCTGCCTTGTCCTCCAACCACCGCTGCTTGCAATAATATCAAAAGGCACCCCAAAAACAAAAAGTATGCCCTGCATTGAGGAAACCAGACTGAAACTCCCTCCCTGGCCGGAAGACTTGTTGCTTCCTAACTCTCCCAATCTCTTCAAGTTCACCTTATAAGCAGCCTAGTGTATATCTTCCTATATGTATAAAAATGTAGGGTTGTCATCACACAATCCCCACTGGAAGCAGGGCCGTCTTAAGTGCCCCTGGCGCCGTGGTGCGCCGGATACTTCCGGCACCCTCCCGCCCCGTTTCCCAGCGCAGTGGGGGGGTGGGCGCAGTATGGCTTGCCCAGGCACTGCTGCGCGGTGGGCGGGCGGGCAGGCGCCACACGGTTGGCGTGGGCACAGCTGCGCGGCGGACCGGCCGGCCAGCGGGTGGGCGCAGCTCGCGGCGCCCTCCTGGTGGGCCGGCGCCATAGTGCCCTGCGCCACCCAGCCTGCACATAGGGCCGGCCCTGACTGGAGGATTTGTAGTGCCCCCATCACAATCCTGGATTTGCATGAATATAGGCCAGGGGAAGGGAGGGCAACAAAAAAGAAGGGCAGTTTTAAACAACAGCAGAAGTTTGAATAAAGCCACTTCCGCGCCTGCGACGGAGGTGGGGTTGTGGGCTGCCCGACTGTACCATCGCGTAGGGGCTGCAAGCTCAGCCCCTACGCAATGGTAGGTTCCCGCCTGCGTCACCCCCCGACCAGCCAATGAGGTCGGTTGGGGCGGGGCCACCAACTTTAAAGCGCTCTGCAGGTGGGAAAAGCTCCCTCTTTCGTCCCTCTTCGCAGGAGCGAACAATTCACCCGCCCGCCCACCCCTTAAAAAGAGGTAAGGGGACGCTGCTGTGGACGTCAGTTGGTCGCCCTGGTTGGCCAGGGGGCTGGGTAGGATTTTTCCCATACTGGGCTAGCCATGATGGGTTTTTCGCCTACCTCGTAGCATGTCGTCACAACTTAGGTTAGGCGGTTAGGCGTTGGAAATTTGCATAACAATTAGATGGAGGAGGGGCAGGTTACGTCATCAGCTGCCCAAATTTGGAGAAGTAATTCCGTTAAAGGATTCCGGGGGCGAGGCTTGGTCCTGAGCCTGGAGTTGCCTGGGCCGCAAGGCACGCCCCTTCGGTGGCCACAGGAGGAGCTCTAGTAGATCTGCGTCGCGGGGCTCCTTTCTGGTGGTTAACTTCTCACAGACTTCAACACACGGGTTGGAGTCGGATATAGTCTGTTAGGTTCCAACGCCTAAGCCAATTCCGCTCAACATGCATAATTAATAAAGTTGTGGCCTTAACCACCCAATTAAATCTTAATCACTGTGTCATGAGTCTTTATTACATGGGAAGGAGGGCTATTGCCACACAAAGCAGGGATGGAGGGACAATGGGGAACTGTGAGGGGACGGGGAGCTGTGTGGGATGTGAAGAGTGGGAATGGGAGTTGGCAAAGGGGTGGCGGTCACAGGGCTGGAGCAGTGACTCCTCGTCCAGATGCAGAAACTGAAGAATAGTGTGGCTGCTGAATCAGGCCAAAAGGGGCTCATCTGAGTCCAGCATCCTGTTCTCACAGCGGCCAACCACATGCCCTGCAAACAGGACCCAAGTGCGACAGCGACACTCCTCACTTGTCATTCCAAGCAACGGGCATTCAGAGGCATTTACTGCTTTCAACATTGAAGGGATGACATATCCCAATCCGCATTGTCCTCCACACAGTTTTGGGTGCATCCTAAAGGTCAAAATCAGCACTTTTATTTAGGCTTCTCTGATGAAAGAATAACCCCTGAGATACTGGCCAGAACTCTTTCTTAACATGTTTTCGCTGGCTATGCCACTCCTGGTCAGGGACGTGGACTGGGCATTGTAGGAAATACTAATAGGTCTTCTATGGCATTTATTGCAAGCTCAGTCCTAGCTCTTACCTCCTTAAGCTTCCCACTGGTGAAAGTAGGCGAGAGCACAGTGCGAATCCTCTTCCACTGGTCATCTGAAGCTAGTGAAACAGCTGATTTCAGCTTGCCCAGTGGACCAAACATCTGTCAGGAGGTGTGTGTTTTTTAAGGGAGAGAAAGAGAGAGGATCATGGGTTTGGAAACAAGACTTTATGAAGAACAGTTGAAGGAATTGGGTATGTTTAGTGCAGTAAGGAGGAGAGGAGATTTGATAGCTATCTTCAAATATCTGAAGGGCTATCACATGGAAGATGGCACCAACTTGTTTTCTGCTGCTCTGGAGTGTAGAACTCAAACCAAGAAAGGAGATTCCGACTCAACATCAGGAAAAACATTGTGATAGTAAGGGCTCTTCAACATTGGAATGGTCTCCCTCAGGAGGTTGTGGAGGACTCTCCTTCCTTGGAGGTTTTTAAGCAGAGGTTGGATGGCCACCTGTCATGTATGATCTCGTTGAGATTCCTGCATTGCAGAGAGTTGGACATTGCAGGGTCTCTTCCAACTCTAGGATCCTATGATCCTTTGATTAAACACAGAACCTTCTGCATGCAAGGCAGAGGCTCTATCATGGAGCTACATCCCTAGAAACAAAACATAACCACCCCAAAATTAGGTTGTAGTTTCTTTCTGTGCATTTTTTAGGGGAAGGGCACTCTTCCTAGGTATGCGGAAATGTGGGCATTTGTATATTAAAATAAACATATATTTAAACCCATCAAATGGCCCCCGACAAGGAACTGTGAGCCAATATAGCAACAAAATGCTCAAGGCGGTACACTGCAGCCTTTTGTTTCAGGTCCCTCTTACAGTTGCCTCTTAGCTTTGTTTCCTGTGACATGAAGGGCCCCTTCAGAACGTGACTGAAAAGGGGGACTTACCCGGCGATTGGTGAAGATGGAGTAGCACTCTTTCACCAGGACAACTTTGATTATGGCTGGATCAGTAACAGCCAACACAGGCCACCGGCCATCATAAAACCTAGGACAAACACTCCTCTGAGTAAGCTGTACCATCCCTGGAGAGATGGGAAATTATGGGCTGCCCCAGCAGGACTGCACAGGACCATGTGCTTCCTGGCTGGTTTTAAGGCATGGATGTCCAACATCTGCCATCTTCTGAAACCACTTGATCCCTCAAACCACAACCCCATAATAAGTAGCTTTGCAATCAGTCAATCAATCCTTTTATTTGCATGCTGCCTCTCCAAAGTTGGCACCACCAGTCAGTAAGTGCTTTGCAGTTAGGAAAAGGAGTGCTTTGGCACAGCGGTAAATATGAACACACACTTAAACATTTTCCTTTACTGTATATTGACACCAGCAACTTTCAGGCTCTCTTTACTGTATGAACACTTTATTGATAGTAGCTGAGCTATTCTTTCAGGTTGGGTAAAACTAAAAGGAAGGAGTAGGGCTGTTCTTGGGATTTGTTTTGGTTTTTTTGCTTTCCAATAGAAATAAAAATCTTTACAAAATACAAACAGAGCGTGCTTTTTAGAGCTGGAATGTTTAAGGGACCAATTTTCTCCATTAATCCAGGGGTGGCTAATCCTGATCTGCGTACCTTCACCTGGCTGCATTTAAACAAATATCTACTTTACTCAGACCTCGATGTTTCTGTGTCTGCCAGAGTTTATTCAGGAAAGCATGAAATAGATTATAATTTAATAAACTAAAGTTGCCACTAGCAGAGAGGACCACCTTTAACTTTCTTATTCATTTCAAAACACCAGAACCAAAATAACAATTCAGTGATAATCAAATGGGCCTTCAGTCTGTAGCTTCACCACCTAAAAGTTCCCAAAGTTGACTGAAGTTCCCAGCTTAAGTAAAGAAGAAGAAAAAACATACTCACCCCCACATTTTCCCATATTTTTCAAAGCATTTTTGGTCAAACTCCGTTACTCCCTGTAATGGATGTTTTAATACAGAGTTAAATTCAGCATAAGCCTGGTTCCCCCATGATGCAAAGCCGTAATTTGTTTAGCCAAAGTGTGCTTTGTCCCATCCCAGCAGACTAACCACACTTATTTGTCCCCACCCCACCCCGATGCTCGCTATGCTACAGAGGCCTGAGGCAAGAGTAGCTGGAAAACAAAACCAAGATTGGGAGAAATAAGGCCCTTTGCTCATCTGTGAGATGGCTTGTAATTTATTTAACAAACCATGGCGTAGCATTATGTTTTCCAGACATTCTGCAAATAATGCCAATCTTTAAGTAGCTGCTCACCTGCGGTGAGACAAAATCATATGCAGACTGTCTGTCATGTGTGATCCTGTTGAGATTCCTGCATTGTGGGGGGTGGACTAGATGACCCTTGGGGTCTCTTCCAACTCTACAATTCTGATCTGCTCCTCTGGTGTGCAAAAGGGGAATGGGGATCACATGGAAAGCCCTAGAAGCCAACCATATGCCTCAATGCCCTCGGCTTATGAAACCATCTTCCTTTGTGAGCTTACTTTGCGATAGGCGAGGGCCTTGCCCAAGAAAGGGATTGGCTGTGGTCCTGGGATGCCCCGTTTCTTGAAGACACCATAGGGCCAAATGCCATATCTGAAAAGCAATGAGGGGGGATCCATTATGCTTTGGTAAGAACAAAAGGAAGAGTGGGGTGTTGCTTTGCAGCATCGATGATCATAGTAACAGGGCAGGTGCATGAGGAAAAGAAGGCTATTCAGACACCCACGTTTGATGCAAACTTTAGTCCAATTCCTGACAGGTTAATGCAGATCCATGCCCCCCCCCCGAACTTCAGACATGCAAATATATCACTTAGTAATTGCAGCATAAATTGGCAGGATGTGTGTTTGTGTGTCTGTGCACACAAACTATTCATAGTTCAAAGCTCACAAGCAGAACTCACATTTCCCGTTGTTTCCAACAGAGTTGGAGGATACATTTGGAGACCGTGTCATGATTTCAGTCGAGACCTGCTTTTACTAAGCTGGTGCCCTCCAGATAGGGTTGCGTTATTTAAAAAAGTGAATCCAGAAACAAAAGCGTGGGTTTTTTGCATGAACTCAAAAAAATAATGAAGTCCCACCCCCACCCCAAAAGTTGTTAGCTAATTTAAAGAAAACTTCCCAAAATCTGCTCTTCAGACACTGATAAAAGGCTGGGTGCCTGCTGCTGCTGTAGAAATATTCAGAGAGAGATAACCCCGAGGTAAAAGCAATCATTTCACTACCGTATCAGTTCTTTGTACCATCTTAATAGTTTTAGCAACTATAGGGGTTTTTTGTTTTCTCTAGTCAGGGACAACGACTTCTGATGTGTTCCTCTTCCTGACAGTTGTAACCGGCACAAACTGTGCCTATTTTGTAATTTTGTGCCTTTTGTATTCCGCCTTTCTGGGTTGTCGTTTTGAGACCCAACTTTCTCTCTGGGTTTCCAATCGTTGCTTTTCTTGAAGGGACTGGGTACCACTGCTCCCTCTAAGTCTCCTTCAATTTTGTCTACCAAGGTAGAGACTTCAGTTACTGTGGTCAGCTTTTTATCTTTAAGGAACCAGCATAAATGTGCAGGAACCTGTTTATAAAATTGTTCTAACTTTACTCCCTTCCACCCATCTGTCCAGAGCTTTATCAATAGGGGGAAGTGAGGCAGATTGATACAGAAAAATTCAATCTCATATTTTATGGAACAAAAATTAGTCAAATAATTTTAAAAAATTGGCTTGATGCATGGCATAACTAATCAATATTATAATAGCAACCCAAAGAACCATTAAAGTTAGAAGATAATGAGAATATAATGACTTCAGTAAAAAAAAATATGGAATTTGTATCATTCTGCCCCAACTACGGGGAACTTTGATACATTGGACGGGGCACTTTGATACAAAGCATAAATTGTATTAGAATAGTAATTATTTGCTAAAATTTAATGGAAAAAACCATTTTTATTGTGAGAGCTCATAATCAGCCTTACAATTTGTTACTTAAAATCTAAATTACGTATCAAAACTAACAGTGTTTCACACATACCATAGACTTTATGGCAGGTTTTCTTAACAAAACATCCAAACGTTTATTAATCTTTTCTCAAACACCTATCCATTTTAAAAAAAACACCATTGAAAAAACTTAAAAAGTATAAGAACTCGCATTAGGTAGTCAAAAAATAGTTGGTGCATCCCCCTTTGACTACCCAGTTGGGCATACATCTCTCCTGGCTTTCTTTTAATGTCGCGAAAGGCTTTTTGGCTTTGTTCTGCGGTCAGGCCAAAGCGCACTTTCACTCTCTCTTTAAATGTGAGGTAATTAGAGGTTTCATCTTCCCTTAGATCTGAGTATATTTCACTCAGAATTCCACATATCTGTGGGCGTATGTACAGCACCCAATTTTCCTCAGAAATGTTTAAATCTTTAACAAGTCAAAAGCTTTTGAGTGACTTTGGAGGAAGAACGAGTTGACTATTAGGAGTATGGGTACAGGTCGATAGAAGAATGTAATAGAAAATAGATAAATGTATAGCAAATAGAGCACATTCATTCGTAATACAAGGATATACATTGGGGATTGACAGGAAGTCTAATTTGATGATTTATTTAAGATTTGGAGAAATTTGTTGTTTTTCTTCTTCTTTCCTTTTTTCCTTTTCGAATTTTATTTCTTGGTTTTTAGTGGTGTGAATTATTTTCTGTATATAGGATAAAAAGTGCAATGTAAACCATTGTAGACGACGATTGGCAATGTATTATAAAAATGTTTATTATTGTAACATACGAAAATCAGTAAAGGTGGGGAAAAAATAAAAACAAATCTTTAACAAGTCCGTTCAAAACTATATAGGAATGCCTGCACCTCACCACCATTGACACACTTTGGGAACCTCTTTGTATTCGCTGAGGTAAAATCTCCACCCCCCCAACATTGGTTGTGGCAGTTCTGCTCTCAGCTTAATCTCCTCCATTTTTAAAAGAAGCATATATTTTTCAGGGGCCATCTTGGCCTCCCTTTCTCTCTTTTCCCCCTCTGCTCTCTCTCTGCAATATCCCTCTCAGCCTGTATCTGTGCTAGCTGGATGTCAGCAGCAATTCTGGCCTTTTCTACTTCAGCTTTATGTCTTTCTTTCTTTGCCCCAGCTTTAGTAAAATCCTAACCTTAACCTCATCATTTCTAACTCAGTCCTAAGATTCTCCTCAGACGCAGCCGCTCCCTGCACTAGGTCATCCCAAGTCTCTTTCGCTTGGCGCTTGCTGATCATTTTCTGACAGGAAATTTTCCTTCTTTTAGTCAAATAACTTGTGTACTTCATTAAACGGGTTGTTCTTTATCTCTGGGTATGTTTCTGTGTGGGTTTTAACTTCGTATCATGGCGCTGCCACCCATTAATATGTGGCGAGCTCAGCGCCTCAGTGACCGCTCACACCAATGTGCCATACCCGCTCTCAGATAAATCTATTGCCCCCCCACCTCACTGAACAACCTTTTACCGGAAGGCTTAAAAACAAAACATAATAATATTTGATATTATGGATTATATTTGGAAGCTGTTTTAGGCTGTAGGTGTAGACGTTGTGATTAGCGAGTAAGAAAAAATTATATATATGATTTAAATAGATAAAGTAAGAAATGAGGTAAGGATAAGGTATTCAATGTGATAAAAAATATGATTCAGAAATTACTAAAGATGATTTATAGTGAAGCGCAGAAAGGGGGGGATCTGAGGAAGTCACCCTACAATGTTAAGAGAAGAGATGGATAAATAAGAAAATCTAGTATTGTTTTTGTTGTGTTGTTTTGTTTATTTGTTAGTCTTTATATTGTTGTAGTATGTTTTTATTTGTTATTTGTATTATGTCTTTATTTGTTTAAGGTGTGTTATTATAAAAGTAATTTAAAAATTGGGGGGAAAACAAAAACAAAAACAAAACCTAACTATCCTATGAGGGATCTTTGTGAGGGGGATAACCAATAAGTTGGAGTCTCAATCGGGTGCTCTTTAAATAAACAATAAATATTTATTTTTAAAACAAGGTAGTATAATACAAGTGGAGAAACTTAGGTTACTTCAATAATAATACGCTGGTTGACTTCAATTCGTTTTCAGAGGTTTCAGCTTCATAGTTTGGTTCCTTTCTAAGCTGGTACTTTCCTTCAGTTACCCACGCCTTAAACAACTCCAGCTCCTGAGGTACTTTCCATAATGGTCTTAAGGGCTCACTGGGTTTGGGGAGTCTCTTCTTTCCTCGGAAGAGTCTCTCCCCTCCAGACTAGTTTGAGACCTAAGTCAGGCCTAGGCAAACTCGGCCCTCCAGCTGTTTTGGGACTACAATTCCCATCATCCTTGACCACTAGTCCTGCTAGGTAGGGATGATGGGAGTTGTAGTCCCAAAACAGCTGGAGGGCCGAGTTTGCCTATGCCTGACCTAAGTTGTTGTTGTTGTTTAGTCGTTTAGTCGTGTCCGACTCTTCGTGACCCCATGGACCATAGCACATCAGGCACTCCTGTCTTGCACTGCCTCCCGTAGTTTGGTCAAACTTATGTTCGTAGCTTCGAGAACACTGTCCAACCATCTTGTCCTCTGTCGTCCCCTTCTCCTAGTGCCCTCAATCTTTCCCAACATCAGGGTCTTTTCCAAGGATTCTTCTCTTCTCATGAGGTGGCCAAAGTATTGGAGCCTCAGCTTCACGATCTGTCATTCCAGGGAGCACTCAGGGCTGATTTCATTCAGAATGGATAGGTTTGATCTTCTTGCAGTCCATGGGACATTCAAGAGTCTCCTCCAGCACCATAATTCAAAAGCATCCATTATTCGGCGATCAGCCTTCTTGATGGTCCTTTATGGACCTAAGTAGACTGGTCTTTTTCAGCTCCTTCTTCTGATGTCTCGCCCTCAGTCTCCCAGCAAGATCTGGTCCTATTACTCCTGCGGGACACTACACTTTCCCTTATACACACTTTTCCTTATACGCACCATTCCCTTATACACACCATGAAGGCACCTCTTCCCTCCCTCCTCCTGGCTTCTCCCCACCCTGCCTAAAGGAGGAAGGGGGCTGGGCTGAGCTGGTTGAGCGCCATTTTAAGAAACCCCTCTCCGGAGCCAGCCCTTTTGTGCCACTCATCTTCCCTCTGCCGTCACTGCAGCCACCCTGGTGCTCCTGTGGGCAGTCCAGAGCTCTCCCCATTGGCTGCACAGTGGTGATCTGGCCTCCACTGCCGGCGGGAAGGCCTCTGGAGACCTTCCTGCAGTCCGGAGCTTGCCCCGCTGCCGCCGTGGCGATTCGGCCTCTGCTGCCGGCGGGAGGGCCCCCATCCTGCCTCCGAAGTGCAGAAGAGGTGCCGGCAGTAGGAGGCCCAGCAGGCCGCAATGCTGCACCAAACCCAGACAAGGACCCTTCCATCCAAACAATGACTGTCATCAGTGCAGGTAAGAAAAAAATTAATTTTAATTTTCATCATCTACAATTCTGTCCGGCCTGCCTGGTGCTCTTGCATGGAATGTGTCCTTTTAAAATGCATCTGTGGGTTATTTGTGAGGCCTGCCTGGTGTGCATAGTGTGCATAGGAATTCGTTCATATTTCCCCCAAAAAAATATAGTCCGGTCCCCCACAAGGCCTGAGGGACAATGGACCGGACCCCTGTTGAAAAAGTTTGCCAACCCCTACTTTAAAGAAGAGAGAGATTACACCCTTGTGCAAATTAATTGAAACAAAGCATCATGATTGCCACATCGATCAGTCTGTCAAGCATCCACAAAAGAAGATGTTTTGGGGATGCTTGCAGCCAATAGAAGGAATGATGCGCTCGCCACAGTATATTGAGGTTCTACAAAAGTGAGTTATTCCAGAGCTGGAAAAGAGGTATCCTGACAGTACTGGGATATTGCAGCAGGACATAGCCCCCTGTCACACATCAAAAGTGGTGAAGAAATTCAGGACAGAGCAGCAAATACAGGTACTTGATTGGCCAGGGAATTCCCCAGACGTAAATCCCATGGAGAATTTGTGGGCTATATGCAAAAGTCGCCTCCGTCCTGTAGACTGTACGACTATGGAGAAGCTCATTCAGGCGCTGATTCAAGTGTGGTACAGGGATCTGAAAATCAACAGTGACTGTTTGAAACTAGTAGACTCCATGCCAAACCGTGTTCAACTGCTGCTTAAAAATAGTGGAGGTTATATCCATTACTAATGTACATAAATGTGAGTTTTGTACATGTATGTGTGAGTTTTGTACAATAAACTACTAAATTCATTGTTTGTTTCAATTAATTTGCACAAGGGTGTACCCCCTGATTGGCTATAAAACTGCTGACACATTCCTTTGCATGAAACTCCTGACAGATTCTTCACCAGGAAACAGAACAAAGACAGCATTAATTTAGTAAGCACAATTGTACAGAAGCAAATATGGCATCAGTTATGAGACCCCCACACTATCCTATCTCCCTACCTAACTCCCAGCGTCTCCAACCTCCCTCCTCAACCACCTCAACTCAACCACCCTATCTCCCTCCAAAGCCTCTCCTTTTAAACTCTCCCTCCTGGAACCACAGCCAATCAGAGGCTGCCATTCTTTAGCCATTTGCTGGCAGGGGAAAAAAGTAAAAAGAAACACTTGCAGAACCATATTTTCCATCACAGATGCCCCAAGGGATTGAACAATAATGCCAGAATTTACTTACAGCATCAGTAGGCCTATGAAGAGGGCGAGAAGAGCCCAAGTCTCCATGGAGAAAAGAAGGTCCATCATTGCTTCCTCCAACTTCCACCGTTGAGAAGGTTGGCACTTTGGGGCAGAGGTAAGGCAAGTACTTCAGGGTAGCATGGAGCTCCTTGTCTTCTGATACCAAAGTAGCCCGGTGACTAAAGGAGGCTTGGGCTGTACATCTATTTCCTCTGAGGGGGTGGAGCAAAACGAAATATGTTGACCTGTAGAAAGTTGTGTAATAAAAATTTAATCTCCAGGATTGAAAAGAGTTGAAAACTCTAAATCACTGGGTGGTTTGCTTCCTTCCTGCTCGGGCTGCAGGTGGAGGTGAGGGGCTCCCTGCTCTTCTCCTGCACGCAATGTTTGCCCTCTAATGCTGCCCACCTCCCTGCTCTGGTCCCACTGCATTCCTGAGCCTGTGGTTAGGAGGCCAGAGGCGTAGCAAAGTCAGGTGGTACCCGTGTGGAAATTTTTTTGTCACCACCCCCAAAAAGAACAAAACAACTACTTCCAACCTCCACCTTCAGTGGCGGTTTAACTCATCATTATTTATTTATCTGCTGATACTGATACCTATTTTCAACTTTCCCTCCACCCTCTCAGTTTTGTAAAACGTTTATCAATTTTTACAATTCCTGGCAGAAGTGTTTCATCAAGCACTTTTCTGTTCTCCGATTCTATATCATGCAGTTGTAAACGCACATACAACTTTCATAGTAGCGTAGAAAGGGGTCACATGAGCAGATTTTACATGTCTTGTAGTCCACTTTTATGCATGTCAACTTGAAAATAAATTTCACTTAGATAATGTGGCTTATTTATTTATTTATTTGTTTATTTATTTAGTTTATATGCTGCCCTATAGCCTGATGTCTCAGGGTGGTTCACAGAACAAAATCAGTTCTTGGCTTAGTCCCAAGTGTGCATAGGATACCAACTTTAAAATAAATTTTTAAAAAGCACCAGCAGGACACACCATGGGATGGGGTTTGTGTGAAAAACTAGATGGATTATCTGAGGAGGAGGTAGGCCTTTCATGGGGTATAATGCTTACATCTATCTATCTATCTATCTATCTATCTATCTATCATCTATCTATCTATCTATCTATCTATCTATCTATCTATCTATCTATCTATCTATCATCTATCTAAATGTTCCCACTGCGTGCGTGGATGACACAGCCTTTCACTGTAACCGCTGGACCAAATTGCATCAAATTAGGACAAAGTGTACCTTGCCCACCAGGGAGGGATCTTGCATAATTTTCCCCCCAAAAAAACACACCTTTCATACCTAAAATAATGATTAAACACAAAAAAGTGGTGCCCAAATTACACATCACCAGCAGAAGTTCTGAAGACTCCAGCAGCATCCAATAGAAAGGCAAATCTCACGCTGTCACCAGCAAAAGCTCTGAAGGGCAGCGCCAAATAATGACATCATCAACTGAGCAACTGAAACCACCAAGGCGGCCATTACCAAACAACCCACAGAGTCAGGCTGGGGCCAAGGAATGGAGATACAGGGCGGAGGCCTCGGCTCACATTTAAATACTAGCCCAAGCCAAGGCTGACAGACTAGGCCTTGCCTCTACTTTAAAGCCTACAAACTAGGCCTCGGCTCTACTTTACAGACTAGGCCTCTGCTTCACTTTACAGCCTACAGACTAGGCCTCGGCTCCACTTTACAGGCTAGGCCTCAGCTCTACATGTTCGGTTTCTGTTAATTGGTTCTCATGGGAAACTTACAGATTCTTGCTTCACACAATTAACTCAAGGCAGTGTCAATTTACTCTTGGCAGAAAGACAAGGTCTGCCTGACCTGGAAACTACTCTCTGATTGGTTAATGACCAGCACTGAACTCTGTTATCTAGGAATGCTAGCACAGTTGTTTCTTGTTGGGTGTTAGGAGTAGGAGTGCTGTGTATGGTTGGAGAGAGAGAGATAGAGAGAATTTATTTTGCTTTGCATGCAGAAACTCTGCTGGTTTTATTTTCTTTTAATAAATCCTGTAAATAGTTATTCTGCGTCTAACCGACTAGTCATTTCCACCTCAACTAGCTTCTGCGCTGTGCAGGAAAACTCTGCTACGTTTGGGCTAAAGCCACTAGAGCTATGCCTGAACTTCAAAATTCTAAGACTACAGCCTGCAAACTAGGCCTCTACTTTAAATACTATCCCGAGTGGAGCCCTGGGTGAGGGGTGGGGGAGGAGGGGCCCGAATAGGTCATGGGCTGACGTGTAGGGTAGGGGGAGCCACAGGGTGGAGGGAGAGGGACGGGATACCTCATGGGTCGCTACAGGATGGGAGCAATCACAGGGATGAGACACAACAACGGGGTGGGGGGGAGGAACAAACACATAGTCCAGGGGGGAACGGATACATCCTCCCCCTTTCCTGGACCCTGAGTCAGACACAGCAAACAATCATAAGAAAATAAAAATTGTCAGAGGGTCATCGTGGCTACTCTATAGTAACTCCGCTTGAGTCCAGTTTGTCATTAAAGACTTTTATTGTGCAAAGTATTTACAGTGTACAGATAGCTTAAAACATGACCTCTCAGTCCGAATCAGAATCCGGCAATGGCGTACGTATGTTCTTACACCAGCAAAGTAGTCGGGGCACCCCAAAACGCCTCCCCCTTGACCTGCATCACTGTGCTCTCCTTAACTCTTGAGCCGGAAGGAGCAATGCCCTCTCAGTCTCCTCCCTGTCAAGACAGTGGAAGGGCTCTCCAGCATCCCTGAGCCCTTGCCTGCATCTCTCCGCCCCCGAGCTTTCCCATTGTTCTGCACGCTGGTTTCTCTCTCCCTCCGAGTCTTTCCCCTCCCCCCTGGCTGCTTCAGACCCACTGCTGCTCCCTGTGCTTGAAGAGGTGGGCGTTAGGATGATGGGGGCTGGCTACCTGTAGGGAGTCACCCTTACAAAAATAATTAAAACAACAAATCCAAGGACATAGAATCATAGAATTATAGAATCATAGAGTTGGAAGAGACCACAAGGGCCATCCAGTCCAACCCCCTGCCAAGCAGGAAACACCATCAAAGCATTCTTGACATATGCCTGTCAAGCCTCTGCTTAAATACCTCCAAAGAAGGAGACTCCACCACACTCCTTGGTAGCAAATTCCACTGCCGAACAGCTCGTACTGTCAGGAAGTTCTTCCTAATGTTGAGGTGGAATCTTCTTTCTTGTAGTTTGAATCCATTGCTCCGTGTCCGCTTCTCTGGAGCAGCAGAAAACAAGCTTTCTCCCTCCTCTATGTGACATCATTTTATATATTTTGGACATGGCTATCATATCACCCCTTAAACTTCTCTTCTCCAGGCTAAATATACCCAGCTCCCTAAGCCGTTCCTCATAAGGCATCGTTTCCAGGCCTTTGACCATTTTGGTTGCCCTCTTCTGGACACGTTCCAGCTTGTCAGTATCCTTCTTGAACTGTGGTGCCCAGAACTGGACACAGTACTCCAGGTGAGGTCTGACCAGAGCAGAATACAGTGGTACTATTACTTCCCTTGATCTAGATGCTATACTCCTATTGATGCAGCCCAGAATTGCATTGGCTTTTTTAGCTGCTGCATCACCATGCTGACTCATGTCAAGTTTGTGGTCTACCAAGACTCCTAGATCCTTTTCACATGTACTGCTCTCAAGCTAGGTGTCTCCCATCCTGTGTTTGTGCCTTTCAATTTTTTTGCCCAAGTGTAGTACTTTACATTTCTCCTTGTTAAAACCCCACAGCAACGTGTGGCTGGGTCAGCTAGTGTGTTATAAGAAAAAACTGCTCCTTTTCCTTTATGGGGTACCCAAGAGCCCATATAGAGTCCTTTTGTAGGTTCTCTATCGGTAGGAGAAAATAACAGAGGTCAACCAGTGACTATTGAGAAGCAAAGCAGCTAGTAAGCCTGATATTTATTAAAGCTGTTGCAACAGGGTGCTCCCCCCCCACAGGAGTGGGGGGAGGGACCCAGGACAAGGGTGTGCAAGCCCAGAAACATCATACATACATCACAGAAGGGTTGTGGTCCAAGTCCACCCCCTTAATACATACATACCGTACATACATGCATGATGTATGTAAATCATTCATACATCAGAAAAGGAATGAAAATCTGGGTGTGTTGTTTCCTCCTGTCTGCCAGGTTACTTGATTGGATTACCTGGGCATCCTGGCCACTCTTTTGTTATGATAACTACTCAACTCCTGAATCCAGTATGATGGTGGAGGTTGGAAGTAGTTGCTTTGTTCTTTTTTTTGGGGGGGGGGGTGACAAAAAAATTTCCACACAGGTACCACCTGACCTTGCTACGCCTCTGGCCCCCTAAGATTTGCTTTGCACTCTGATCTACACTGGCTCAGGAATGCAGTGGGACCAGAGCAGGGAGGTGGGCAGCGTTAGAGGGCAAACATTGCGTGCAGGAGAAGAACAGGGAACCCCTCACCTCCACCTGCAGCCCAAGCGGTTTAGAGTTTTCAACTCTTTTCAATCCTGGAGATTAAATTTTGATTACACAACTTTCTGCAGGTCAACATATTGCAAACATTAACCATTGCAGAGGCAAAAGTATGTTAACTCCTTCCCCGCCAGAAGGAGGATTTCTGCCAACCCGGAGGTAACCTGCAGAACCAAAGTTATGCCTGCACCAAAATGTGTGTTAGTCTGCTGCAAGATTAGCTGCATCTTGGAGCTCCATATCTCTCTCTCTCTCTCTCTCTCTCTCTCTCTCTCTCTCTCTCTCCTTTTAAATATATTTTTTGTTATTTTCTTCCTTAAACAATATTTTCAACAATACAATAACAAACATAAAGCTTTCTGCTCTGCCAAGCATGCGACCTCCCTCCTTCCCTTCAGCCGCTTTCCCGCTTTCCGATCCTGTCTCGCATTTTAGTTCTTTCATCTTTTGTCCACATTGTAGGATTTATTTCAATCCTGCTAGTGTCTTCAAATTTTTGCAATTATGATTCAAATATACAATAAATTTACTCCAGTCCCTTTGAAAATTTTGATCATCCTGGTCTCAAATCCTGCAGGTCAGTCTGGCCAATTCTGCAAAGTCCATCATCTTCGCCTGCCACTCTGCAATCGTAGGTACAGGAAGGTACAGGAACTTCCACTTTTGAGTCACTAAAGTTCTCGCTGCTACTGTGGCATACATAAATAGTCATTGATCTATCTTCGCAATTTCCTCTCCCATCATACCTAGCAAAAACGCTTCCGGTTTTTGGGGGAAGGTATATCTAAACATCTTTTTAGTTCATTATAGATCAATTCCCAAAATGTTTTTCACATGTCCACCACATATGGTAAAAGTCTCCGTCTGATTCTTTGCATTTCCAGCATGTTTTATCTCGCATTCTATAGATAGATATATAATTTATTACAGTCAGAGACCAGCATATAAAACACACTTGGGGGTACAATCCCAGGAGGAACACAAGCATTTAAAACATTGAACAACAGTAAATTTAAAATTTATAAATGCGATAAGTGTATAGACACTAAAAACTTTGAGACAAGTTACCACAGAGAAATATACATCTTAGCTAACTTTACTGGTGTCAAATACCATCTATACATCATCTTCATTACATTTTCTTTTAATGCCGTACATGCTGTAAATTTCAAATTTTCATTCCACAATTTTGTCCAAGAATCAAACTCAATATCTAGTCTAGTGCCCATTTTATCATCACTACTTTTACTTCCTCATTTTACTTTTATTGAGTTTAAAACCTGATACTTGCCCAAATTCCTCAATTTTCACCAGCGCTTCTTGTACACTAGATTGTGGATCTTCTAATGTTAAGAGCAAATAATCTGCAAATACTTTTATACTCTTTTACTCCAATCTGGGCTTTTGGCAATTCTCTCAAATTCTTATTTAATACCTCCAGGACCGTAATAAATAACAATGGTAACAACGGGCACCCCTGCCTAGTACCTTTAGTTATATCAAAATTATCAGTCAAGGTATTGTTTACTATCAATTTTGCTTTTTGCTCTGAAAATATAGTTTCTATACCTCTCAAAAAAATCTCCCCCACTCCCATCATTTTCAAATTTTCTTTCATAAAATGCCAAGAAATATTATCAAAACATTTTTCAGCATCAATAAACATTAGTGCCGCTTGTTTATCATTCCTGGTCTCCAAATATTCAATTATATCCACTATATTCCTAACATTATCTTTCAATTGTTGGCCAGGAAGAAAACCTGCTTGATCTTTATGAATTAACTCAATTAAGATATTTTTTAATCTATTGGCCAAAAGGTCTGCAAAAAGCTTATAATCATTATTCAATAATGAATTGAATTTGCTGTAATTTATATCTTTGTATATATCACTCTATTTTCTTTGTGTCTTCCTTCTCTTTCCTACACAAGTCTTTATAAAATTTCTGGAAGGCCTTTCTGATTTCTTTAGGATCCTCAATCACCACATCAGCTTCTCTTATTTTGTTAATTATATTTTGACTCTGAC
Source organism: Zootoca vivipara (assembly GCF_965207765.1). Taxonomy (NCBI): domain Eukaryota; kingdom Metazoa; phylum Chordata; class Lepidosauria; order Squamata; family Lacertidae; genus Zootoca; species Zootoca vivipara. Next base: position 51,959,114 of record NC_142596.1, read on the forward strand.
GTGTCTTTAATTGCCACACTAATAATTTGCCGGTTTTATTAGCTGATTCAAAATTCCTTTGTCTCATAAATTTTATCTTCCGCTCCACTTCTTGGTTCACCATCATGGAGAACTGAGATTGCAACATCTTAATATTTTGTTTTATTAGTTCATTTTTAGGCTTTACTGTTAGCAATCTCTCATTCTCCATGAGGTGGTTCAGAGTTTCCTCTTTCCTTTTTTCCCTCTTTCTCCCCAAAGCTTTCCGAATCTTAATAGCTTAATAATCAAAAAAAATATAACTGATAAAATTATCCAAATTATAATCCAGGATTCGTTTTTAGTCCTTGGAAGCTTGCCGCTTTCATTAGAAGCCATCATGCACACAGAAGAAGAGCAGGGAAGGAGGGAGGCTGGCCACCAGCCGGCGGGTGGGCGGGAGGGGACACTTCTCATGGGCCGCCGCCTCTCCCAGACCCGCCTCTTACCTCCACCCACAGCCAGGGCAGGAAGGAAGCGAAGCGCCGAGTGAGTGAGCAAGCCACTGAACGAGGCTTTTCCCCAGGGGGAGGGACAACACCTGGGTAAAACAGGCATGACCCAGGGGCAGAAGTGAAGGAGAGAAGTGGAGGCAGTGGCTGCTTCACGCCCCTCTTCTCCCCTGGAATGCGATGTGCCAGAGAGCTGTGGAGGCAGTTCCCTCGCGCGGTGGCCCAATGCTGACAGCTGGCCGCAGCTCCACTCCTGAGTCAAGCCTGACCCAGGGACAGAAGCAGCAGGCTCTGGTGCATGAAGGCATCGCCTGACAGTGTACCCGCCCCCCCCTGGCATGCCCTGCCCACCCACCTCCGGCACATGCACACGTACCCTGACATGGACTTCTCCTTAGCAGCGATATGAGATGCTAGGCCTCTGCTCCTGGCCCTGCTCCTGCCTCTGATTCTTGTGATAATAATTTTTATTAGTTTCCAATTAAAACCCAATAACAGCCTCATTATAACAATGCCAAATTATAATAGAATTACTAATACAAATCATTCAGATACCAAATAACACAATTTAGATCCGCCCCCCGCCCCCCATGTGCTAGAATTGATGGTTTGTGTTCCAAAATCTTACTAATTTCAGTTACACTCTGGTCAAAATAACAATCCCTTATACGACAACTGCAATATTAATAACTTCTATTCGTGTTGACACATTAAATAATTTATAATACTACAAGTGAGGCACTCAAACGATATCCTTGTTCTTCCTGTGTGTGGCAATTCTGTCCGTGATGTTTCTTCCTGTCCTTGTAAAATATTAAGTCTATCTTTTCCCAATTGTTGCTGTTCTCCATCATGTCTTGGGCGGGGCTGGTATCCCATCATGCTGCCTCTGATTCTTGACTGCTCTCTGTCGCAACCTCTTCCTGCTCACTAAACCCTGTCCCCTCTTCCACTTCTAACACCTCCTCCTCCTCCTCCTCCCCGGTGAGCCTTCTTCCTTTGGGGGTTCCCCAGCCAGCCCATGACGCCAGCAAATAGTGTGGCGCAATCTGTCTAAAAACTGAAAAATATGCAAATTAAAGGACAAGCCCATGTTATACAACAATGTCTCATCAGAATGTGTTTGTCTTTGCATTTGTCTGTTAAAAGAAAAAGATGAAGCAATTTCCTTAGATGTCTCCATGTTGCATCAGTCGGGGGTTATCCATCTGACCTCACAACTCTTGCATCAACTATTAGGACTGTATTGCAGTAAGTTTCATGATCACACTTATTGCGACATGTATTTAAAAAAGAAAGTTCCTTCAGATGTCTATACAAAAGGATAAGAGAAGGCTAGATTTATTTATTTATTTGAATGAATTTTTTTTTTAAAAAAATGCCTGCAATTCAGCCCCAAAAAATGGGGAGGGGGAGAGCATCGAGGGCAGCTTAGAAGAATTGGTAATAACAGCCCCTGTGTTGTAGCTTGAACGACAAATAAATTTGGCATCTGTGTCCCGTGGGGTATTAGGAAGAGAAGTGGACCTGTAAAGGCAGGATGTGTGTGTAAGTAAATATAGATAAGGTAAAGGACTCCTGGACGGTTAAGTCCAGTCAAAAGTGACAAGTGACTATGGGGTGCGGCGCTCATCTCCGATTTCAGGCCGAGAGAGCCAGTGTTTGTCCACAGACAGCTTTCTGGGTAATGTGGCCAGCATGACTAAATCACTTCTGGCTCAATGGGACACTGTGACAGAAGCCAGAGTGCACGGAAACACTGTTTACCTTCCTGTTTACAAACTGTTTACAAACAACTCAGTACCAATGGCTAGTAACCATTGATAGCGTTTTCCTCCATGAATTTGTCTGATTTTATTTTTTTTAAGCCATCTAGTTTAGTGGTCATCAGTCTCCTGGGGAAGTGAGTCCCGTAGTTTAACTCTGTGTCATGTGAAGAAGTCCTTCCTTTTATCTGTCCTGAATCTTCCAACATCCAGCCTCAATCTGGGATAGCTCAGTCAGTTAGAGCATGAGACTCTTCATCTCAGGGTTGTGAGTTTGAACCCCATATTGGGCAAAAGATTCCTGCATTGCAGGGGGTTGGACTAGATGTCCCTCAGGGTCCCTTCCAACTCTACAGTTCTGTGATTCATTGGATGTCCATGAGTTATGAGAGAGGGAGAAAACCTTTTCTCTTTCCACTTTCTCCATGCTACGGAGGCTCCATTCAGCCATCCCGGTTAAGAACTATCGAAAGACAAAGCCCAGACGTGCTGCTTTTCAAAACAGCCGTTCTGCTTTCCTCTGACACGAATCCAGCTGAACTTTGTGCAGCTTGGATCGAGTCTCTGTTGCCTGGATGCTTTCCAAAGCTGAAATAAAAGAAGGTGGAATGAAGGTGAGAATTCTGGAGGGGGGCAAAAGCGAGAAATGTTTAGAATATGTGGCAGCCACCTCTCTTGTGCACTGCCACGGCATTGTGGATATCATTTTCAAATTAGATGTTATGCTGCCAAACCATTATTGATCTAATTTTCTCTGCAGAATACTTATTAATGTTATCTTGTTGCCCCTTGATGCATATGGCCTCATGCGGCTGGAATGGCAGGCTGTAATTGTCCCTTGGCATGGAATTATTCATATTTCCCTATCTTGAAAAGAATGAGCAGGCATATGTAGTTACACTAATGACTTCGTTTCTGAAGACTCCGTGTACTGGGTATGTGGCACTCTCGACGTATTATGGCTAGATTAACAATCATTCATTTTAAATATCCCATTTAGAAGTGCCTGTTTTGCTTACCGAATGCCAAGATCTCTCTCTCTCTCAATTCTTTTAAGGCTGATTTTAAAAAATCCATGCATGCTTCCACCTCCACCCCCACCACTGCTGCAAATGTTCTGTAGTTACAGTAGTGGGTTTTCTTTTATTTTGCTGTCTCTAGAGCAGATGTGCAGTCTCAGCATGAATGGAGTAAGTCAATGGTTCCCAATTGGGGGGGGATGGGATTACCTAGTGGGGGAGCTAAGAGCCAAGGAGACAGAAGTAGGGCACTGGAGGGGGACCACTCCAATCCCTCCCTCCCTCCCTCCCTCCCTCCCTCCCTCCCTCCCTCCCTCCCTCCTTCCTTCCTTCCTTCCTTCCTTCCTTCCTTCCTTCCTTCCTTCCTTCCTTCCTTCCTTCCTTCCTTCCTTCCTTCCTACAAACTTTTAAAAAAACAATTACAAGAATAAAGCATACAGGTAGGTAGCCGTGTTGGTCTGAGTCGAAGCAAAATAAAAAAATTCCTTCAGTAGCACCTTAAAGTTTTTATTTTGGTATGAGCTTTCGTGTGCATGCACACTTCGTCAGATACACATGTTCATCAGAATAAAGCATGTTAGTCTTGTATCAGTCATCCACATGGCTTCAAGACAGATCTGGAAAATCTTCTGCATGACAGATGAAGCTCACATCCACAGGGTATACTTCAGAATAAAGCACTCAGATAATTTGTCCATAGTTGCTGAGACGGAAGGGAGATTACTGTGCCATTGTTAATAAACGATATAAATTGATACTCTACAGGGTCAAAGCCATCTTTATTATTCCTCTTATCACACACACACACACCCATGGTGAGTTAAGCACTTTCTAACAGCTATATTCCACATATAATGGGCGATGGCCTCTTTTGAATCGGAAACAACTGTTTGCCTTCCTGCTGTCATAAGAAAGATGGCCAACTTTTTATACTTAACGTTTGGCCTGGCAATGGTTCTGCACAGGAATGTTGACCCTTCCAACTCAAAGGGGAATGGACTCTGGCATGGTGCAATCTACGCACAACCAGAAGAACAGAATTTTGGAGATGAAGGAGCTTCCCCATGTCATGTGGGTCTGTGTGTGTTTTAAAAAAATAAGCAAATCTCCATTATTGTTTTTCTTTGTTGAGATAAGGAAAAACATGCAGGCAATATTCTGCCCAAGTGCTCAGCAAGTAATAAGTGAGTGCAAAGGCACTAACGTAATTGAAAAGCATAAGGCATGCAATTTTTCAGTATCATAAAATTACATTTTATTAATGTTTAATACAATTAAAGCACTTTAAGTGTTATTAGATTACCAGTATTAGGTTCTTGCTGTTCTTTAGTTTTGTGTGTGTGTGTGTGTGTGTGTGTGTGTGTGTGTGTGTGTGTGTGCCAGCAAGCTCTCTCTCTCTCTCTCTCTCTCGCTCTCTTTCACACACACACAAAAACTTAGAATCATAGAATTGTAGAGTTGGAAGGGACCATGAGGGTCATCTAGTCCAACCCTCTGCAATGCAGGAATCTTTCACCCAACTTGGGACTCGAACCCACAACCCTGGGATTTAGAATCTCATATTCTACTGACTGAGCTCCCTCAGGCCCCTAGGCCACTTTTTGGCATGGCTTGGGGCTCCCTTTCTTATGCGACAATAAATAAGCTGATGGAGAGTATTTGTATTGGGGTGCCTGTAATGGAATTGCACCCCAAACTCATATGTAAGTAATGTTAGTCATGAAATAAGAACAGCAGCAGGGTGAGGACGAGCGTTTCACAAATTGTATTCTGCAGCCCCACTTCTCTCTGCCAATGCACACATTCAGAACCAAATCACTCACAAATTCTCACTCTGTGTGTGCATGCATGACTAGTGATATGAAATATAGCTGTGCATGATTGATGGAAGGATAGTTTGAGAGGGGGTGGGACTGTTGCCTTGTCTGAGCAGTTAACCCTTTATAGGAGGGCTCTAAGAGGAGCTACGATGTGAGGCCATTTTGATGCTCGAGGGTTTATGTTTGCATGCTTTAGAGAAGAAATCACACTGCGTAGGTAAAGGTAAAGGACCCCTGAACAGTTAAGTCCAGTCAAAGGCAACTATGGGGTTGCGGCGCTCATTTCACTTTCAGGCCGAGGGAGCCGGTGTTTGTCCAGAGACAGTTTTCCAGGTCATGTGGCCAGCATGACTTAACCGCTACTGGCGCACAGAGGACCGTGACGAGAGCCAGAGCGCATGGAAATGCCGTTTGCCTTCCCACTGCAGGAGTACCTATTTATCGACTTGCACTGGTGTGCTTTTGATCTGCTAGGTTGGCAGGAGCTGTGACAGAGCAAAGGGAGCTCACCCTGTCATGGGGATTCTAACCGCCAACCTTCAGATCAGCAAGCCCAAGAAGTTACAAGAAAGTTCAAGTTACAAGAAAGGAAATGCCAACTAAAGGAAGAACTTTCTGACAGTGAGAGCTGGAATGGTCTCCTTCGGAAGGTAGCAAACTCTCCTTCCTTGGAGGTTTTTAAGCAGAGGTTGGATGGCCATCTGTCTTGGATGCTTTAGTTGAGATTCCTGCGTTGCAGGAGGTTGAACTAGATGACCCTTAGGGTCCCTTCCAACTCTAGGATTCCATGATTCTATGTCTGCCCATTTTATGACACCTATAGTAAATGCTCCACATAGCTGGTGTTGTTGCTTTACTCTTTATTTTTGTTATATTGTTTATTTTTGTTACATTGTTATTTCTGAAAACACACACACACACTGAATGTTTATCGATTCCAGTTTTGGTGGAAATCACTCAAAATAACAGCAGGCCCTGATCCCTAGGAGTATTTTTGCATCTTGTTACTGCCTTTTCCACAGCTGCTTCTTCAATACTGTACCACATTTTTTGGTTCTTATTTAGGACTTTTTCCTTCATAAAGCAATCCCAGGAAGTCAAGGACCCACGTAACATATTTGATTTCCCTGCATCCTGGTATAACTGAAGCAAACACAGCTGATTAAGAGTGAATGAATTTGCTCCCTGGACCAGTCACACCAGCAATCACAGCCACACTTTCTGAACTGGCCACATGGCCATAGGCAGCTAGACGTGCGAGGGCCAGCAGAACTTATTCAGGAAACTGCTGCTTTCAGAGGTGAAAACCTTTGTCACTTTGTCACTGCTAAGTTGCAAGGCTTCCATTGATGCAACCTCAGCCACGTGCTCATGGATGCACAATGGAAAATTGTGAAGTATGAAAATTTGAGATGTCCAAGTCATCACATGGCAAGGAATGGAAGAGTTTGTGCAAATAAAGGCCAAAACACATTTCACCAGAAGAATGGTCCAAAGGATCGATACGCTAGCCACAGATCTCTCAGCATTGCTGAAGTAATGAGATTCTGCTGGAAAAACACCACTACTGTGCAGAGCTGGCTCTGGAGACGGCTTGCAAGATGATGGGGTATTTGGGCTTTGTCAGTCCTACTGAGGTCAATTCCATTGGGATCTGGAACATGAGAGGGAGAAACTGGATTTAGAGGCCAGAGAACAGAAGGGTTTTGAAAAAGGAGGTGCAGCAGAGATCATAAGAATGGTGAAGAGGCATGGACTCAGAGATATCGCAAACTCTTCAACTTTCTTCCACTGCATGTTTACGGCCCATCACAAGTCTGCAATAGTCTAGAAGGAATAACGTGTTTTTCCCCATAGTCAGAAGATCCTAACAATCCCAGCCCATGTGAAATGAACACTGTGCATTGGCAAACCTATTCAGACACCATTGGCGCTATGAGGGCTTCTGCCCAGGACCAATTAATAGGCATGTTTGTGTAGTTGAGCAGTATGTGGGACAGCATATGATCAGAAAATGGCAGCCTATGGCCCTCTCCATTCTGTGCACAGCCCTTGGCTCTTTTTTTTTTTTTAAGCCAGCTTTGCAAATGATCGGGATCGGTTTTGACATCTGGAAAGGGTTCCCTTCCTGGCAAAGAGGGGGAGGGAAAGAAGGCAACATGACCCACTTTTGGTTGTGGCTTTGCCCGCCACTGGTTTCAGCTCCACCCACACTTGACTTGTGCGCCCCCCCAACATAGGAACACCAGAGGTACATCTGTCTCTGCATCAGATGTGCAGTTGAAAAGAACCTTCCACATCTGGCTTTGCCTCATTGGGATGCACCAAAAGGATGAAAGGGAGGCATAGATAACTAACAGTGAGTGGCAGCAAATGCTTCTATCCCCACGTACGAACATACTTCCCGTGCCCAGAAATCACAAGTCCGCATGGTTATGGTTTTCCGCTTGACCCACGGCAAGGATCTGAGTGGTTTTGCCTTTGCCCCACTGCTTCCCCCTGGAAAACCCACTCTTTAGCACAAGCAGCAGCCCACAGAAAATCTGATTGCCTTTGTTCCAATTCAGTGCTAAATACTGGGTTTCCCCCAAAGGAAAGCCGTGGAGCAAAGGGAGGTGCGGATAAGCCCTCAGTCAGGGAGGAGCACTAAAGGGTTAAGAAGAAATGGCAGCATCTTCTGGAACACTCAGTACCACCTGTGTTACAGATGAGGCACAACCTGTTGACATTTCCATAGTCTCTGCTAAGCTGGAAAAGTTGCATCTGATTCAGGTTGGCTATTTCCCTTGTAGACAGCAGCACAGATCAGTCCCAGGTCCCAGAACTGGCCCAAGACTTTTTGCTGCCTGAGGCAAAATCTACCCTCCGCTCCTCCCCCCCCCCCATCCACAAATGAAGCCGCCTGGCCTGGCAGAGGTCTCTGACTTCAGCACCGGTATGCGGACAGCAGCCCCTCCACTGCACCCAAGCTCAGCAGCTGGGTGGCGAGGTGCACAACCCTCCCTGTCCTTCCCCAGCCTCCCAGCAGCTGCTGGCCAAGGCAATTGCTGCCCTCTGCCTGACGATAGGGTCGGTGCCTCACCTTTGTCTCCTTGCAGGGCTTGAAGGTGAAGTTCTGCATCAGGCTAGCAACAGCAGCCTTCAGGGTAAGGAGAGCAAACCTCATCCCAAGGCAGTTCCTGGGACCAGCTCCGAATGGCAGGTAAACGTAAGGGTTGATGCTCTCCTTATTCTCTTTGCTGAATCTGTTAGCAGACAGAAGGGAGGTAGCACCATCATTTGCAACCATCTGAGCAGTGAAGGGGCTTAAGAAAATACACCCTGCATTCTCCTGGTGGCTCACATGTTCCCCATCCTTGATAAAGGAGAAGTAGCTCATCCAATGTGAGGTTATATCAGTTGCTGTAAACCACCGGGGGGGGGGTGCTCTTGTGCTCAAATCCTGCTTGTGGGTTTCCCATTGGGGCATCTGGGAGAACAGGATGCTGGACTAGATGGGCCACTGGCCTGATCCAGTAGATGTTCTTATCATGTTCTTATGTAACTCAATACTCTCCACAGCCACAAACAAGAACCCTTATGCTCTCCCCAAACTTGCACAACCTCTTATGGTTAATGATTATATTTATACCCATCACTTCTACCGAGAAGCTCAGGGCAATGCTCCTGGCTCTCTTCCCTTTCCACCTTTATCCTCACAACTACCCTGTAAGATAGGACAGCCTGGAAGACCATGGTGGGTCCCAGATCACCCAGTGAGCTTCATAGCCAAGTGGGGATTTCCCTCTGGGTCTTCCCAATCTTTGCCTTACACACACCCTGATAACTAGAAGCAAACAGAGGCAGGAAGAGGTGGTTGTTGCATTCAGTACCTTTCCGGTCTAAATTCTTCGGGTTCCGACCAGTATTCTGGGTCGTAGTGCAAGACGGTTGGTGGAATCATAACCGTCATCCCTTTTGGAATGGTGATTCCATTCAACTCCACGTCTTTCTTGCACAATCTTTCAATTCGCCCACCAATCGGGTACATCCGGAGGATTTCATTGGTTGCCATGTCAAGGTATTCCATTTGCATGACGGCATCATAGGTGATGGGAGCCTTTTGGAGGGAGGGAGAAAGAGGAATGGGAGAGTTATACTGTATTTAAAAAGTTGGTCACTGTCTACATTGGGGCCAACACAGAAACTCGGATAGAAGAAGTAAAGTTTATTCAAGGAAACAGAATACAAACAGAGGAACCTATGGGCAAGATTGGACCCTGGTAAAGCAGTTGCCAGAACTGACAATCTGTTCCTCCCACTTCCTCCTAAGTCTCCTCCTTGGCTGGATGTTTTCCCTTAAACAGTTGCTTTAAACTTTTTTTTTCTTTTGTAAACTGCTTCTAAGGGTGTGTGTTTTTTAATTAAAAAGAAAACAATCAGGTGGCATATTCATTTCATGAAACAAATAATTAAATTTGGGTACATAATTCTTTCTTTTGACTTTGAGTCGATTTTATGAAATGAATGAATGAATATTGGTACATTTGTTTTTCCATTTGTTTCTGAGCCAAGAAACGCATTGCAAAATATGGAGTCGCGTGAAACCTCAAGGATGGCAGATTGCGCTACAATCTGCACTAAACAGTCCACAGTCAGGTGAGTTTGCATCAGAATTCACAGATGCCAAATTCCTCCAGCATCCCTAGCACAGAGGCCCTGTATTATACAATGCCACTTTATATCTGCTTTTATAATAGTAAAAGAGGCCACAGGCCGGTGCTACTTAATGGATGCGGTTAACGGAAGCGGTTCCTCCACTGCATGGCCCTGAGAGCTGCTAAATACCTTATTAGGCAGGACAGCGTCAATCTCAGCCTGCAATTTTCGCTGGACGTCTGGGTGGGTCGCTAATTCGTACGTCATGTAGCCAAGGATATTGCTGGTGGCTTCATATCCCGCAAATATGAATATAATGGCTTGTGCCAACATCTCTTCCTCGGTCAACGCTGTACAGAGAAAGGAAAGAGAAAGTTGAAAGTTTGGACGGGAGCGCAGGCAGGGGCAGATCTACTAGGAAACCAGACTTTCCAAGCATCCCTATTTTCCAGGGACAGTCCTGGATTTACAGAAGCCATCCCGGTTTCTTAGGGCATCTCTATTTTCATCGGAGAAATGTTGGAGGGTATGTGAAACTAATGACTTATATTATTTTGATCCTGCCAGTAACCTAAAAACTATAATGCATAGGAAATATTTATTCACACCAGTGACTTTGACATGTGAGGTAACCCAGTATACCCTGTTTCTCATATTTTAAGACATACCCATAAAATAAGACATAGCAGGATTTTTAAGCATTCAAGGAATATAAGCCATACCCTGAAAATAAGACATAGTGATAGGCGCAGCAGCAATGCTGGCCGCAGCAGGAGGAGGAGGAAAAAAATAAGACATCCCTTGAAAATAAGCCATAGTGTGTTTTTTTGAGGAAAAAATAAATATAAGACATGTCTTATAATATGAGAAACACGGTAGCAATTTAAATCCCGATCTGAAATGCAGTAGTTTTTTTTGTTTTCCTAAGTGCTGATCTGTCGTGGAACAACCCCACTGAAGACGAGAACAGTGGTTACCTAGACTTCATTCCTGTCCCCATGACACGTCAAGCTTTAAGGCCACCCAAAATGTAGGTCCGCCACTGAGAACAAGATAACTTAAAAAGGGATGGGCTCACCTGCTTTTATGCCTATCCCTAGGCAAGGCTGGAGGGTGGAATCACATACTGAATTCCTAGTACCGTTAATTAATGTTCATAGAAAACATCAAAGGAAGCATGGGTTCCTGCCAAGGTTGCAAAATCTGCCTTTTCAGAATATATATTCCAATCCCGATTAATAAACTCAGGGCAGGGGCATATCTGTGTGCAGGAGAATGTGATCAGCCCAGAAGCTCTGGGATGGAATGGAAGTTGTTGTTGTTGTTATTCTGAAATAAAATTTATGGCAACACATGCAAAAGCTACACAGAGCCTGAGACTCAAATTCGTTTCTCCCTCACAGGACAGGTGTGGCTGCAAAACTCTTTCCATTTCATTGGCAAAGCAATGTTTAGAGTTTGTGCGCCTGGATTTATTTATTTATTTTGTATTTGGTTTATACCCTGCCTTTTTCTTCCCGAGGAGCTCAAGGTGTTATACATGGTTCTCCCCCCCCTCCCCATTTAATCACCACAATAACCCTGTGAGGTAGGTGAGACTGAGAGACAGGTTAGTGTCCCAACATCAACCAGTGAGCTTCATGGCCAAGTGGGGATTCAAACCCTGGTCTCCCAGGCCCTAGTATGACACTTGAACCGCAACTCTACACTGGCACACTCTCTCATACGAGGGTGGGGGGAGGGTCAGGGTCCCTCCCCCCCCCTGCCTCCATTGCACATGCACAGACTTAGGACACTCCTTTTACAGCACATGTTACCTTTATAGGAGTGGCTCACACCATTGCTCTCGTATTGCACATCTGACTTCTGGGAGTCGATCATCAGCTGTAGGAAATCCACTCTGCCCTGAGAACAAAAACAACCACAGAATCATAGAACCGTAGAGTTGGAAGGGACTCTGGGGATCAATCTGCTCCCAGTATAAAGTAACTGGTAGTGATCTACCCATTGTCATTGGAACATTGTTGAGCTTTCCTTGGGGGGGGGGACCAAAGTTGTTGAGCTTTTGGGGGGGTGGGGGAGGCTGGAAGTTTCGATATTTCTAAAGGGGTATTTCCTTACATCGCTGACCAGAAGCAGCAGTGCTAAAAAAAAAGCATGTGCCACTTAAGGAGACGCCTTAAACCCTGCAATCGATTACATGAAAATTAACAAGTTGCTGCAGAGTGTCAGGAGTGAACAATGCACTCCCCCCCCCACCTCCCCCATCTAAAAAATCTAAAATGATTCTTTCCCCCTCATCTAGGTTAACTCACTGAGGAATTATTATTTTTTACCTTCCCTTTCGCTTGCTCCCGTTCCCGCTTGATATTCCCGATTGCCCTGGCAAAGTAGTTCACAGCACTGCTGGGGAAGATATGTATGTTCATCTTGTCCAGAAGGGGACTTGTGAATGGAAAGAGATCTAGTTGGAGAGGAGAGAGCAAAGACGAAGCCTTAGGAGGAAGCAGCTGCAGCATTATCCCAGCATGCAAGACCCCACTTTCTAAGCCTCACAGTTGAGGCTTATATCATATAATGCAATGGCGTTATATCTTCCCCATCCTTTGTGTCTTTTAGTTTCTTTGCTGTCTCACCAATAGAAAAACCTGGGTGGTTGCTTTTTATTTTGGGGCGATGCTCAGAACAAAACAAGAAGAAAGCAGATGGTGGACTTTTGGGGGAATTGGAGTCCTTTTACTTCTTCTCCCCTTTAGGAGGAATATAACTTTCCATCTCCCTCTCATAACGAACTTTGTCACTGTTTGCCATGTCTTCAAACTTGCCTTTTTGTTTTGCTGACATTGTCCGCCATTCAGACGATTGGGTTGCGTTTCGCAGGGCAGAAGAGTCCGGACCTTGGTGTATTCGGCTTGCTAGGTTTATAGGAATCCGGACGTATGAAAGGGGTCGGTCTCGCTGTGGGCAGGATTCCTGCATTGCCGGGGGGTTGGACTAGATGACCCTGGGGTCCCTTTCAGGCCAGCTCTACAGGATTTATGTGAGGGGTTCAAGTGAAAGGAGCGGCTGTAGATAGTTTCTGTGCTTCAGGCTGCTATCCTATACAGGCTTACCTAGGCATAGATTGATTTCTTAAGATGGGTGTGTGAAAATTATTATGGACAAAGTATAATTATGTAGCGCCTGTATTGTAGGCTCTTATAAAGGTACAGTAAAGGTAAAGGGACCCCTGACCATTAGGTCCAGTCGTGACCGACTCTGGGGTTCCGCGCTCATCTCGCATTATTGGCCGAGGGAGCCGGCGTATAGCTTCCAGGTCATGTGGCCAGCATGACAAAGCCGCTTCTGGCAAACCAGAGCAGCACATGGAAACGCCGTTTACCTTCCCGCTATAGTGGTTCCTATTTATCTACTTGCATTTTGATGTGCTTTCGAACTGCTAGGTTGGCAGGAGGTAGGCTCTTATAAATATGTGTAAATAAGCAATGCATCATAAAGACACCACTGTCTCCACTGTGGAAATATGAACCCTGGGTAAGTGCCTGGGCCCCTGGAATCTCACTGTTGTGGATATTGGGGTGGCATGGAACAATATTAAAACTTGCAGTTTGCCCCCCCCCCTCCATTCCCTCAATACTTTTCATAGAATCACAGTACTCCAGGTGAGGTCTGACCAGAGCAGAATACAGTGGTACTACGGTATTACTTCCCTTGATCTAGATACTATACTCCTATTGATGCAGCCCAGAATGGGATAAGACAAAAGATGGGATAAGGGAAAAGCAGGCAAACTTCATTTTATTTCTGTACAGCAGGCTTTGCTAAGCTGATTCCCCTCCGTGTGCTTTGGACTACAACTCCCATCTGCCTCTGGCAGCGCAGTTGTGGTCCAAAGCATGTGGAAGGTGCCAGGCTGGCGAAGGATGCTGTTCATTCATAATATGAGTGCCCATGTGCGTATGGGATATGCCCTGTCCTTGCTCTTGCGTAACCACAGCTGGTCCTCAGCAGGCTCATTGAGAATGTCCCTTTTTATAGCTGCTTGTCCTGACCTTTCTCTGATCCGCCTTATTATTTCCCTGGATTTCCCCCCTTTTGGTGTCATTAGACCAGAGTCAGTTTCACCTGGGCTCCGTAGCCCCGCCCACGTCCCCACTTTGTGGCATCTCCCTCCTGTGCCTTGGCCTCGCCCCTTGCCCCGCCCCTCCTCTGCCTTGGGCCCCCCTTGCCCCCCCTAGTTTTGATCCTGGGTACGCCCCTGCAAGTGATATATATATATTTATATGCAGTCGAAGTAACGTACATAATAAAACGAAGATTGGGGAAAACAGGTCAAACTTCACCAGCTTGCTCGCCTCCCTGACAAAAGGGTCATTGGGGTTGTTCATGGAATCTGTGTTCACCCCAAAGGAAGTGCTGGTCACCACATCCATGCTGTACGCCCCAAATTTCCTAAACAGACCAAAAAAAATTAAAACACAGGACAGAGATCAGGAAGAAGAAGAAAGCCTGGAGCAAGTGGATCGAATTTTTTTGCATGGGAGGGTATTTGCTGTGTCTCAGGCCTAGGACTGCCAGATCCCCAGATCTCCCTGGCCCCCTCCAGGGGGCAGGCGTAGATCTTGACCTTCTGGGTTGTCAAGCGCATCTTTAAGTACAGTATATACTGAGTACTGTGCAAGCGGCTTGCAAGTTTCAGCCCAAAGAAAGAAGTCTTAGCCTGCTAGTGGAAGGATAGCAAGGAGCAAGCCAGCCTAACCTCTCTTGGAAGGGAATTCCACCTGTTCTGCTCAAGGGAAGCCAAGAATGCCACTATCTCTCCCTTCCCAAGACTATTCCACAATCTCCAGTCTCAGCCACACCAAATCTTCTCTTCCCCTCCCCCCAGACCATTCTCAACATAGGCCTATTTATCACCCCAAAAGGTGAGTTTTCCCAAAGAGCAGTGATGAATGAGTCACAGGACTTGCCATATCGGGCGGCTACTCACTCTTTGATGTCCACAGGCTCCGCCCTCTCCGCTTTGCCTTGAATATTTTTCACTAGGCTGTCCACGTGGTGCTTGATGATAGGAAACATCTTAGGTGGTGACAACGGGGTAGGGAGGGGAGAGAAGGGGGCACAGGGAAAAGAAAGGGGGTCAATTATATCCTGCCTTGTCCTCCAACCACCGCTGCTTGCAATAATATCAAAAGGCACCCCAAAAACAAAAAGTATGCCCTGCATTAAGGAAACCAGACTGAAACTCCCTCCCTGGCCGGAAGACTTGTTGCTTCCTAACTCTCCCAATCTCTTCAAGTTCACCTTATAAGCAGCCTAGTGTATATCTTCCTATATGTATTAAAATGTAGGGTTGTCATCACGCAATCCCCACTGGAAGCAGGGCCGTCTTAAGCGCCCCTGGCGCCGTGGTGCGCCGGATACTTCCAGCGCCCTCCCGCCCCGTTTCCCAGCACAGTGGGGGGGGCGCAGTACGGCTTGCCCAGGCACTGCTGCGCGGTGGGAGGGCGGGCAGGCACAGCGCGGTTGGCGTGGGTGCAGCTGCGCAGCGGACTGGCCGGCCAGTGGGTGGGCGCAGCTCGTGCCGCCGGCCAGCGGGTGGGCGCAGCTCGCGGCGCCCTCCTGGTGGGCCGGCGCCATAGTGCCCTGCGCCACCCAGCCTGCACATAGGGCCGGCCCTGACTGGAGGATTTGTAGTGCCCCCATCACAATCCTGGATTTGCATGAATATAGGCCAGGGGAAGGGAGGGCAACAAAAAAGAAGGGCAGTTTTAAACAACAGCAGAAGTTTGAATAAAGCAGGGATGGAGGGACAATGGGGAACTGTGAGGGGACGGGGAGCTGTGTGGGATGTGAAGAGTGGGAATGGGAGTTGGCAAAGGGGTGACGGTCGCAGGGCTGGAGCAGTGACTCCTCGTCCAGATGCAGAAACCGAAGAATAGTGTGGCTGCTGAATCAGGCCAAAAGGGGCTCATCTGAGTCCAGCATCCTGTTCTCACATCGGCCAACCACATGCCCTGCAAACAGGACCCAAGTGCGACAGCGACACTCCTCACTTGTCATTCCAAGCAACGGGCATTCAGAGGCATTTACTGCTTTCAACATTGAAGCGATGACATATCCCAATCCGCATTGTCCTCCACACAGTTTTGGGTGTATCCTAAAGGTCAAAATCAGCACTTTTATTTAGGTTTCTCTGTTGAAAGAATAACCCCTGAGATACTGGCCAGAACTCTTTCTTAACATGTTTTTGCTGGCTATGCCACTCCTGGTCAGGGACGTGGACTGGGCATTGTAGGAAATAGTATAAGGTCTTCTATGGCATTTATTGCAAGCTCAATCTTAGCTCTTACCTCCTTAAGCTTCCCACTGGTGAAAGTGGGCGAGAGCACAGTGCGAATCCTCTTCCACTGGTCATCTACAGCTACTGAAATAGCTGATTTCAACTTTCCTGTTGGACCAAACATCTGTCAGGAGGTTTTTTAAAAAAGGGAGAGAAAGAGAGAGGATCATGGGTTTGGAAACAAGACTTTATGAAGAACAGTTGAGGGAATTGGTAAGGAGAATTTCATAGAATCATAGAGTTGGAAGAGACCACAAAGGCCATCCAGTCCAACCCCCTGCCAAGCAGGAAACGCCATCAAAGCATTCTTGACACATGTCTGTCAAGCCTCTGCTTAAAGACCTCCAAAGAAGGAGACTCCAAAGAAGGAGATTTGATAGCTTCTTCAAATTTCTGAAGGGCTATCACATGGAAGATTGCGCCAACTTGTTTTCTGCTGCTCTGGAGTGTAGAACTCAAACCAAGAAAGGAGATTCCGACTCAACATCAGGAAAAACATTGTGATAGTAAGGGCTCTTCAACGTTGGAATGGTCTCCCTCAGGAGGTTGTGGAGGACTCTCCTTCCTTGGAGGTTTTTAAGCAGAGGTTGGATGGCCACCTGTCATGTATGATCTCGTTGAGATTCCTGCATTGCAGGTGGTTGGACATTGCAGGGTCCCTTCCAACTCTAGGATCCTATGATCCTTTGATTAAACACAGAACCTTCTGCATGCAGGGCAGAGGCTCTATCGTGGATCTACATCCCTAGAAACAAAACAACCACCCCAAAATTAGGTTGTAGTTTCTTTCTGTGCATTTTTAAGGGGAAGGGCACTCTACCTAGGTATGCAGAAATGTGGGCATTTGTATATTAAAATAAACATATATTTAAACCCACCAAATGGCCCCCGACAAGGAACTGTGAGCCAATATAGCAACAAAATGCTCAAGGCAGTAGCGATAACACGGCAGCCTTTTGTTTCAGGTCCCTCTTACAGTTGCCTCTTAGCTTTGTTTCCTGTGACATGAAGGGCCCCTTCAGAACGTGACTGAAAAGGGGGACTTACCCGGCGATTGGTGAAGACGGAGTAGCACTCTTTCACCAGGACAACTTTGATTATGGCTGGATCAGTAACAGCCAACACAGGCCACCGGCCGTCATAAAACCTAGGACAAACACTCCTCTGAGTAAGCTGTACCATCCCTGGAGAGATGGGAAATTATGGGCTGCCCCAGCAGGACTGCACAGGACCATGTGCTTCCTGGCTGGTTTTAAGGCACGGATGTCCAACATCTGCCATCTTTTGAAACCACTTGATCCCTCAAACCGCAACCCCAGCATAAGTAGCTTTGCAATCAGTCTATCAATCAATCCTTTTACAGTGGTACCTTGGTTCTCAAGCACCTTGAGAACCCAACTTGGAACCCTAACACTGCAAACCCAGAAATAAGTGTTCCGGTTTGTGAACTTTTTTCGGAAGCCGAACCTGCTCTGTTTTAAGTGCCACACTTCCATGTTGAGTGTTATGCTGAGGTCTGTCTGTTTTTGCTTTTGTGTTTGTATTTTTGTGGCTCTTTTTTCTTTTGTGACTGTGTGGAACCCAGTTCAGCTACTGATTGATCGATTGTGTGACTGCAGTACATTGTTTATTGCTTTCCTTTTTTGGATCAATGGTCTCATTAGATAGTAAAATTCATGTTCAATTGCTGTTTTAGGGGTTGTTTTTAAAAGTCTGGAACGGATTAATCCATTTTGCATTACTTTCTATGGGAAAGCGCACCTTGGTTTTGGAACGCTTTGGTTTTGGAATGGACTTCCAGAACAGATTAAGTTTGAGAACCAAGGGACCACTGTATTTGTATGCCACCTCTGCAAAGTTGGCACCACCAGTCAGTAAGTGCTTTGCAGTTAGGAACAGGAGTGCTCTGATACAGCAGGAAATATGAACGCACACTTAAACATGTTCCTTTATATTGACACCAGCAACTTTCAGACACTCTCTACTGTATGAACACTTTATTGATTGGAGCTGAGCTATTCTTTCATGTTGGGTAAAACTAAAAGGAAGGAGGAGGGGTGTTCTTGGGATTTGTTTTGGGTATTTTGCTTTCCAATAAAAAAATCTTTACAAAATACAAACAGAGTGTGCTTTTTAGAGCTGGAATGTTTAAGGGACCCATTTTCTCCATTAATCCAGGGGTGGCTAATCCTGATCTGCCACAATTAATTCACCACACAGGTGGCAGGAACAAGGGAAGCGTACCTTCACCTGGTTTCTAATGTGATTGCATTTCAGCAATTCAGTGATAAACAAATGGGCCTTCAGTCTGTAGCTTCACCACCTAAATATTTCCCTTCCCAAATGTTAACCAATCACTCTACAAGTTGACTGAAGTTCCCAGCTTAAGTAAAGAAGAAGAAGAAAGCATACTCACCCCCACATTTTCCCATATTTTTCAAAGCATTTTTTGTCAAACTCCGTTACTCCCTGTAATGGATGTTTTAATACAGAGTTAAATTCAGCATAAGCCTGGTTCCCCCATGATGCAAAGCCGTAATTTGTGTAGCCAAAGTGTGCTTTGTCCCATCCCAGCAGACTAACCATACTTATTTCTCCCCACCCCACCCCGATGCTCGCTATGCTACAGAGGCCTGAGGCAAGAGCAGCTGGAAAACAAAACCAAGATTGGGAGAAATAAGGCCCTTTGCTCATCTGTGAGATGGCTTGTAATTTATTTAACAAACCATGGCGTAGCATTATGTTTTCCAGACATTCTGCAAATAATGCCAATCTTTAAGTAGCTGCTCACCTGCGGCGAGACAAAATCATATACAGACTGTCTGTCATGTGTGATCCTGTTGAGATTCCTGCATTGTGGGGGTGGACTAGATGACCCTCGGGGTCCTTTTCCACCTCTACAATTCTGATCTGCTCCTCTGGTGTGCAAAAGGGGAATGGGGATCACATGGGAAGCCCTAGAAGCCAACCATATGCCTCAATGCCCTCGGCTAATGAAACCATCTTCCTTTGTGAGCTTACTTTGCGATAGGCGAGGGCTGTGCCCAAGAAAGGGATTGGCTGTGGTCCTGGGATGCCCAGTTTCTTGAAGACGCCATAGGGCCAAATGCCATATCTGAAAAGCAATGAGGGGGGATCCATTATGCTTTGGTAAGAACAAAAGGAAGAGTGGAGTGTTGCTTTGCAGCATTGATGATCGTAGTAACAGGGCAGGTGCATGAGGCTATTCAGGTGCTGAAGGCTATTCAGACACCCACGTTTGATGAAAACTTTAGTCCAATTCCTGACAGGTTAATGCAGATGCAGCCCCCCCCCTGAGCTTAAGACATGCAAATATATCACTTAATAACTGCATGCAGGTGGTGTTGTGGTTTAAACCACAGAGCCTAGAGCTTGCCAATCAGAAGGTTGGTGGTTCAAATCCCTGCAACGGGGTGAGCTCCCATTACTTGGTCCCTGCTCCTGCCAACCTAGCAGTTCAAAAGCACAAAGTGCAAGTAGATAAACAGGTACTGCTACAGCGGGAAGGTAAACGGTGTTTCCGTGCGCTGCTCTGGTTTGCCAGAAGCGGCTTTGTCATGCTGGCCACATGACCTGGAAGCTATATGCCGGCTCCTTCGGCCAATAATGCAAGATGAGCGCCGCAACCCCAGAGTCGGTCATGACTGGACCTAACGGTCAGGCGTCCCTTTACCTTTAACTGCAGCATGAATTGGCAGTGTGTGTCTTTGTGTGTCTGTGCAAGAGTATTCATAACAAAACATAACAAAAGTAGTCAAACAATAAATGAAACTCATCAAAAAGTAAACAACCAAATTGAACCTTTTCCACATAAATCTAAAAAGATATAAAAATAAAGATACAAAAATGAACATCATCAACAACCCCTCTCCCAACAAAATCCCTGAAACAACACCCCAGTGCAAATCTGTTCCTCTGGTCTGCTCCCCACCCCCCGCATTCTGGATCTGCAAATTTCTTAAGAACTTAGGAAACTACCTTCCATCACCATCAGGCCACCGCTTCCTTTTGCTCACTATTGTACGCAATGGCATCAGTTTTCCGGGGAGCCTTTTATATCTGCCCTGGAAATGTGACGGCATGTTTACCTCAAGAACCTCGGACCATTCCCACACGTAAAGGATGTACTCTACTACTGAGCCAAGCCCTTTCCTCAAAATTTCTAAAGCTTGATAAAATAATTATGATCACTGATACGGATAGGACTTTGGAAGAAGGAATCGTTAAGCCTCTTAACCGCTCAGGTTTACTGTTTTTGGCTGCTGCAAGTTCTACCATTGTGCACAAATCTAATGTTGGGGCAGCGCTGGCTGTTCTGAGCAACTGTGCTTGACATCTGCATTGTTAATGTTTTCTATCCAGCCAAGAGCTGACTCGCCCTGCCAGGTTCTTCCACATACATCCAGATTTCCCCAGACATTTCAGTGAGTTATGCCAGGACACTGCTTCCGACTGCTGAATTCCAGTTGTGCCCGCAAAATTCCGGATGTATGGCAATCCTGCCTCTAGATATTCTGGACTCCAACTCCCATAACCCTCAGCCAGCAAACAGTATGTCTGTCTGATTTCTCTGTGCCAGATTTGAGACTATATTATGAAGTGTCCTGTCTATTTTGGTTGAGGGATTGGATTTTGTTAGAGAATACAGATTTATTGGATTTGGAAGGTTATGGCAATCGATATGGATGGCACCCATATTTATGGTATGAAAAAATGAAAGTGCATAAAGGATTCCTGAATCACACAATAAGAAAATCCATTTATGAGGTTGTGGAATAGAGATAAAAATTTATTAGAACGTAAAACTCCATGTTGGCTCTCTTCAATTGAAGCAATAGCAGTAAAAAAAGTTAAATATGAAAGGAGAGTGGGCCACGTAGAAAGATTTATTGACAGAGGTAAGAAGTCAGTGAGGAAATAAAGGGTTATTGACAGATTGGTTGCAATACCACCAGCATAGCTGCCAAGTTTTCCCTTTTCTCACGAGGAAGCCTATTCAGCATAAGGAAATTTCCCTTAAAAGGGGGGATAACTTGGCAGCTATGACCACCAGGTAAATGCCCGATTGTGTCCTGTGAGAGTGTGGGGAGCCCGCCCCCCTTGTTGTCATGTGCCCCCCTCCAAGGTTGGTCAAGGGTGAATGTGGCCTTGCTTTTGAGAATCATGGAAGAAGACATTCATGCCACACATTTAAAGCCCTATGGCACTACGTGAAACAGTCATGGCTTCCCTGCAAAGAATTCTGGGAACTGTAGTTTGTTGAGGGAGTGGCAAGTTGTTAGGAAGCTACAATTCCCGGTTTTGTGGAAAGTGGGATTGACTGATAAACCACTCTGGGAAATGTAGTTCTGTGAGGTGGAATACGGCCTCCTAACAAACATCTGCACCCTTAACAAACTACAGCTCCCAGAATTCCTTGGGGGAAACCATGAATGCTTAAAGTGGTATCATGGTGCTTTAAATATCTGGAGGGAATGTGGCCTTAGCCTGACTTATTTGCCATTTTTGCTCTCTGCTAATGATTCAGAGCGACAGACAGCGCAGCAGAGCAGGCGGAGAGGGTAACGCATGACGGCCTCCATTTTGGAAGGAGGCCATTGTGCCGCCGAGGTGGAAGACAAAACCAGACTTCTGGTTGCTGCTGATAAAAAGAAAGAAAGTTATGTTCTGTTTAAATGAAATTAGCTTAGCTGTTAAAAACGGCCGCTCTCTCCCCATCCCTTAATAAATAGAACACAATGTTCGGATGATAGATCTTCAAAACCCTTCCCGGAGGCGCTCAAGTTGTTAATGTTAACTCAGGAATTAAGCATTTACTCTGGGAAGGAGGAGGGGGGTGGATCCTGCCCTTCCCGACTCTGGCAATCACTACTTTGTAAGGCTGTTTAATAAGCGCCCCCGTTGATAAAAGGCTGGGTGCCTGCTGCTTCGGCAGAAATCTTCAGAGAGAGATAACCCTGAGGTAAAAGCAATCATTTCATAAAGGGAAAAGGTGCCCCAGCGGAAAAGGGTCCTTAAAGGCTTTAGCAAAATAAAATAAAATATATATTTCCCCCTTTAAAAAAAAAGCAAAGCTTCTCTCTCTGGGCTCATAGCTCATTGCCAGCTCAAGGCGAAGAGGCAGAAAAACAGAGGAGGAGGAGGAGGAAGCTTTGGAGAAAAAGGCTGCTTACACATATTTATTGCTGAGGAATCAAAGCGGAGCTGGAAGTTACAGCCTGAACTGGGTTTTCTTCAAGGAAGTTTTTCACTTCAGAATTTTGTTTTTTCTTGTTTTTAAGTTGCTTTTTTTTAAAAAAAAAAACCAACAGTTTCTTTTTTTAAGTAGGGTTGCCAGACTCAATAGAAGACAGGACTTCTGCGCCTTTAATTGCCCTGCTCTCTTTTGAGGCTGGAAACCTTAAAGACAAACCAGCAGATTCTTTGTTTAATTTCCAAGCAAAGGGTCTGCTGGTTCCTCTTTAAGGTTTCCAGACTCAAAAGAGAGCAGGGCAATTAAAGGCACAGACAGGGCCGGCTCTAGGTAGAGTCCCGGTGGCGCGGGGCGGCAGGGCACTGGGCCATTAGGCAGGGCGCCACGCAGCTTTGCCACGCGGAAGCCATGCTGCACCCTGCGAGGGTGGGGACGCCGGAGCGATCTCCGCCCCTCAGCGCCAGGGCGCGTGACCTGCTCGAGACTGCCCTGGGCACAGAAGTCCTGTCCTCTAGTGAGTCTGGCAACCCTATTTTTAAGGGAATCGCTCCGAATTTTTGCTCATGCTCCTGGGCAACCACGTACCACTTTTTCTTGTTCTTTTAGGACACATTTGCACCTTACATTTAAAGCTCTGTGACACCGCTGTAAGCAGCCATGGCTTTCCCCAAGTAATTCTGGGAGTTGTGGTATGTTACGGGTGCTGAGACCCTATTCCCCTCACAGAACTGTCAATCCCAGAGTGGTTTAGCAATCAACCCTCCTTCACTTTGGAAATTATAGCTCTGCAATGGGAATAAGGGGGTCTCCTAACAACTCTCAGCACCCTCAACAAACTGCAGCTCCCAGGATTCTTCAGGGGAAGCCATGGCTGTTTAAATTGGTGTCACAGAGTTTTAAATGTCTGGGGAGAATGTGGCCCATGTCGCCTGCGTGTGAGAGTTCATTCACGCAGGGCCAGGCACAGATATTTAGCTGCCTGAGGCCAAAAACAAGATGGTGCCCCCCCACCCCCTTCCAAGTAGACTGGCAGCTGGATTTTACTTTGGCACTGCTGAAGGGGTGGCAGTCTTGCCTAGGGGGTGCAGGGCAGACCCCCCCAAAAAAAAAACCTTGCCACTGCACCCGCTAATCTGTTATTTTTGAAAGAAACTCTGCACAAGAATTTGCATTTAAATGTAAACCTTGAATCATTTCTCTCTCCCACAATGCACATTTATGTATTTACTCTACAAAAGAAACCCCACATGTTTAGTTTCTTTTTAAATTATGAATACAGAACACAACTTATACGCCATTTGTCTCGGGAGGAAACACACAGGTAAGTAAACATTCATTAATACCTTTGTTTTGCAAAGCTAACGAGATAGAGAGAGGAAAAAAACACCAACGTACATCACCTCCAAATGTTTGGGGCCGCAACTCCTATCAGCCTCAGCTAGCTGCGGTTCAACACATAAATAGCCCCAAATGTATTTTCTCTCAAAATGCACATTTTAAAATGCATTTTGCTCTGCTTTCGTAGCTAAGGACTGCTTCAGAACATTTGAGAAGTGTAAAAGGAAGTTCTGAACTGCACATTAGTCGGGGAGATGCAGATCATATTGTTCCATAGTAAAATTCACAAAGGTGAAATTTCTCAAGTTTCTAGTCCTGGTGACTGCATGTCACCTCTAGTATGTTAGCAGAGTCACTTGAATAATGGAGGTGGAGTCGAGAGAGAAAAGAAGCTGATTGTACTTTACTGGGGTAAATGGAAGAAAAGCAGCATATAAAATAAACAGAGTGGGTTTTTTATTATTATTATTATTTATTATTATTATTATTATTTTATTATTATTATTATTATTATTTTACAGGACCTGTCCATGGTAGGAAGATGTTCAGCTAAGCATACGGGGGAAACTCCCTCAGAATTACACAGCCAATCAGAGCACGAGTGGCCTCAGCCAGTATCCTGCCATTCTGACAGCTTGCTAGGCAACACCTCCACCTCCCACCTCTAACAATTAACCCTTAGGTTACTAACAGAATGATCCCTGCTGTTGGTACTTCAACAGCAAACCTGCTTGTTTGTTTTACCTGCCCATGAGGGTCAGTAGATGCCCAGCTGCTCACAACTGCACCATGCATTGAGAGCACACTTACGCCACATCATGAAGAGTCCTGGGAACTGTGGTGTGTTAGGGATGCAGACCTTACAAAGCTGCAATTCCCACCATGCTTAAGCTGAATTGCAGTTGCTGGAAACCACAGGAGTGCGAGAGCGGTTCCCCCACCCCTCAAATCCTGTCTGCGTGATTCCCATAATGGGCATCTGGTTAGCCACCAACAAGGATGCTGGACTAGAGGGTTCTTCTGACATTCTTAAACTACTGTTCCCAGGATTCTGCAGATGTGCCTGGTTATTTGGTTGGGAATCATGCGGGAGCAATGAAGAGCATGAGAAATGGCACCTGCTGTTAAAGGCAGTGAGGAGGTGGACTCACAAGGGAGGGAGGTCGAGAGAGGTCTTGCCCACAGGACCTCCAAGACTATGGATCATGGTTGGCCAAGGCTGAAATTCCCAGTTTTGCACAGATGATGCCCCGAGGGATTGAATGATAATGCCAGAATTTACTTACAGCATCAGTAGGCCTATGAAGAGGGCGAGAAGAGCCCACGTCTCCATGGAGAATGGCAGAAGGTCCATCATTTCTTCCTCCGACTTCTGCTGTTGAGAAGGTTGGCACTTTGGGGCTTCAGGGTAGTGTGGAGCTCCTTATCTTCTGATTCCAAAGTAACCCAATGGCAAAAGAAGGCTTGGGCCGCACATTTATTTCCTCTAAAAGGGGTGGAGCAAAATGAAATAAGTTGACCTGCAGAAGGTTGTGTAATCAAAATGTAATCTCCAGGGTTGAAAAGAGTTGAAAACTCTAAACCACTGGGTGGGGGAGGAGAAATCAATCCACCAATATATTTTTTTAAAGAACCAGCAGTTTATTTATCTATTTTTTAAAAGAGAGCAAGCAGTTTCAACATTACATATGCCTGTTCTTATGTGTGGACACTCTTGAAGGTAATGAAGGAGCCCTACAGAGACAATGGACCACCCGTCTGTGCTGTGAAATCTACTGCAACACAGGGGTACCTTGGTTCTCAAATGCCTTGGTACTCAAACAACTTGGAACCCAAACACTGAAAACCCAGGAATAAGTGTTCCAGTTTGCAAACATTTTTCGGAAGCCGAACATGCCCCATTTGGAGTGTTACGCTTCCAGTTTGAGTGCCACACTTCCGTTTTGAGTGTTACGCTGAGGTCTGTCTGTTTTTGCAGCTTTTTTGTTTTGTTTTTGTGACTGTGTGGAACCCAGTTCAGCTACTGATTGATTGATTGTGTGACTACAGTACAGTGGTACTTCCGGTTGCGAACGGGATCTGTTCCGGAGTCGCGTTTGCAACGTGAAAAGCCTGCAATCTGAAGCACCATACCTGCGCATGTGCGTGGCTCGATTTGGTGCTTGTGCGCATGCGCGAAGCACAATTCAGCGCTACTGCGCATGCGCAAGCAGCGAAACCCAGAAGTAACCCTTTCCAGTACTTCCGGGTCACTGCGGGATGCAACCTGAAAAAACGTAGCATGAAGCGGACATAACATAAGGTATGACTGTACATTGTTTATTGCTTTCATTTTATGGATCAATGGTCTCGTTAGATAGTAAAATTCATGTTAAGTTGCTGTTTTAGGGGTTGGTTTTAAAAGTCTGGAATGGGTTACTCCATTTTGCATGACTTTCTATGGGAAAGCGCGCCTTGGTTTTGGAATGCTTTGGTTTTGGAACAGATTTCCAGAACGGATTAAGTTTGAGAACCAAGGGACCACTGTACAGGGTTTTCTCTCCCTCTCCCCCAACTCATACCTGGAACTATGGAAATCCATCCCCAAAGGATCTGGTCAGTACCCGTCTTTTTACGGCTTCTGGGAAGTTTGCAAATCATCCCCGTTCCAAAACGCAGATACTGATGTGCTATAACAGAAGTTTTCTAAATACACGCAGCACCACATTGCTTTGGTGTAAAAGAATTTCAGAGACTCCAATTCTTCTTCTTCTTCTTCTTCTTCTTCTTCTTCTTATTATTATTATTATTATTATTACAATTTGTACACCACCCTTCATCCACAGATCCCTGGGCAGTTCACAACATAAAAAATACAATATGAGAAACACCAAATACATGATAAAATCAAGAACGAAAAGCAAATCAATAACCCCCTCTCACCATTTTCTCCACAGAGCTCAAGTTACTATGCATGGCTCTCTCCTTCCCTATTGATCTTCACAACAGCCCTGTGAGGGAGTCAGGCTGCAAGTGGGAAGGTGGCAGTAGAAACTACCTGAGGGGAAGCCCCCTGGCAGCCCTGCAGGGCTGTTGTGTTGAAGTGGGGCAACAAAGAGACGGTGAGGGTCTTTCTTGGGCTTCTCCCCTTTGTCGCCCCACTCTGGAGATGTCACCCCCATCTTCAGAATAACAACTCCTTAGAGTGTCAGACTTTGACCTGGGAGTCCAGTGTTCGAATCCCCACTTGTCCACGAAGCTCACTGGGTGTGACTTTGTGCCAGCCACTGTGTCTCAGCCTAACCTACCTCACAGGGTTGTTGTGGGGATTAAAGGAGGAGCTGGAGGAGAATTGTGTAACCCAGCTTGAGCTCCTAGGGCTGCCCCTCCCTGCCCCCCACCCCCCGGCTACAAGGCAACTTGAAATGCAGTGTGTGTGCATTTGTGAAAATAATGTGTTCAAAGCCCCAGTTTCATGAGTGCTAAGTGCTAGGTAGAAACACTTTTATTTGCCTAGGCCTTTAAAAAAAATTGATCTGTTTTTTTTTGGGGGGGGGATTGCAAACTATACTTCACAGTGATATCCATCTGTCTTTAATTATGAAATGTTTGTCCAGGCCTTTGAATGCAGGATATTGGGGTGGTATTATCGCTAGATTGTTCAGCATCTAAGCATCAAAACAGCGTTTTCTGAAGCTGTTACTGGTGGAATAGGGATTTTGGGGTGGGGGAGCGAGATGTACCATGGCAATGGGAGGGGGCTTTGTGGTCTTTTTTGAGTGAGTCATATACAAGCAGTGCTGACTCCGTGGTCCCTCTGAACTTCAGGGAGGGGGCTCTGGTAATTTCGGGCTGATCCTGGTGCCCCCTCGCCCCTGCCGATCGCGGAGGGGGAGGAGGGAAAGCTGGCAAGGGAGAAGGGAGCTTTCCTTGCCCCGCTGTGCCCCCTCCCCCCGCCCCTTGGCCCTGCCCCTTGGCCCCCCTTGGGCCCCCTGATTTTCATCCTGGCTACGCCCCTGACCACACATTTAAAGTTCTATGATGCTACAATTCCCAGAGCGATTTAACAACCAACCCTTCTTGGAATTGTAGAATTTTAGAGTTGGAAGGGACCCAGGTGGTCTTCTTATCCAAACCCCTGCATTACAGAAGGGCCACCCCAGGACAGGCAAAAAGCCAGTGAAAGGATTTCTGCTGCCATTCAAAACCTTTGCTCTGCCCTTAACCACAGTTAACATGCTCAGACTTGTCTGGAGTCAAACCAGAGCAAGAAAAGAGTAGCAAGCAAAGAGGTTAAACGTAGCATAAACAGGACTGGTGTGGTCCAATGGGGACAGAGGACGGCGGGAGGGGGGGGTCACTCCAGCTCTGTGCTGTAGTAATTCAGTACCAAGACCCCCATCTTCCCAACACCCCACACGACAAAGGCGGAAGCAAGGGAAGCTTTTGTTTTTGCAGCAGGGCAGAATGTTTCTACTGCCTTTAAGTTGAAAGAGCCCAGAAGCCATGGCTGCCATTCATATCCCTGCAGAGGTGAAAGGAGTTCACATGGTGTTTTGTTTGCTGCTTGGCATTTCTGCTGACAGCTCAGGCAGCGGCAGGGGCAGGGGCGAATCCTGACTGTTTGCTTTGCAGTGTACCCAGAAGGGTGACCGGCCGGTGAACTGATAAGTGTGCCGCAAACTTACTTGATCCCCTACTTGCCGGATGGGAAGATGCCATGCTGCCTTCTTCATCTGCCAGTTTGGCTAGTTTGACTGGTCTCGGGGTGCTTTCATTAGAGTTTCCAGGCACGTGCCATGCTCTGAACATGTTCCTGGACATGTTCCTGGACGGAATGGCAGCCATTCTGCTCTGGTCAGACCTCACCTGGAGTACTGTGTCCAGTTCTGGGCACCACAGTTCAAGAAGGATACTGACAAGCTGGAACGTGTCCAGAAGAGGGCAACCAAAATGGTCAAAGGCCTGGAAACGATGCCTTATGAGGAACAGCTTAGGGAGCTGGGTATGTTTAGCCTGGAGAAGAGAAGGTTAAGGGGTGATATGATAGCCATGTTCAAATATATGAAAGGATGTCATATGGAGGAGGGAGAAAGATTGTTTTCTGCTGCTCCAGAGAAGCGGACACGGAGCAATGGATTCAAACTACAAGAATGAAGATTCCACCTAAACATTAGGAAGAACTTCCTGACAGTAAGAGCTGTTCGGCAGTGGAATTTGCTCACAAGGAGTGTGGTGGAGTCTCCTTCTTTGGAGGTCTTTAAGCAGAGGCTTGACAGGCTTATGTCAAGAATGCTTTGATGGTGTTTCCTGCTTGGCAGGGGGTTGGACTGGATGGCCCTTGTGGTCTCTTCCAACTCTATGATTCTATGATTCTGGACATTTTATCAGGCCACTGTGTAGAACAGGGTCACCTGATGTTTATTTGGGCTCATGGGGTCTGAAGTGGGCATGATGGAACTGGAGCAAGACCTTCCTTGGAGGATACACAGTAGAAAGCTCAATAAAGATGTCAGCCCGCTGTGCGGTGGCCGTGGAAAAGGCAAATGGATCATTTGGAAAGGAACTGGAAATAAAACTGCCCATATCATAAGGCCATTATGCAAATCTATGGTGGGACCACATTTGGAATACAGTGGACGCTCAGGTTGGGAACGTGATCCATGTGGGAGGCACGTTCGCAACCCGCAGCATTCACAACCCATGTCTGCGCACACGCGGGTCGCGATTTGGCGCTTCAGTGCATGCGCAAAGCGTGATTTTAGTGCTTCTGCGCATGTGCGCGCACCAAAACCTGGAAGTAACCCATTCCGGAACTTCTGGGGTTCGGCGCGGAGCGCAACCCGAAAATATGCAACCTGAAGCAGCTGTAACCCAAGGTATGACTGTACTGTCTATGTCCAGGGCCAGATTTAGGTTTGATGAGGCCTTAAGCTACTGAAGGTCGTGGGGCCCTTTCTATGTCCAGCTGTCCTTTGTCAACAACAAATTGTCGCTGTTTTTTGTGTTGAATATATGCTATATGGTTATTTATGGACCCAATAGGTATCTAAAGCCATTTGCACATAACAAAATATGTATTTTATCAAAGTAATTGCTGAACTGAAATACAATTAAGAATAAGTATATTAATAGTGAAATACAATTAAGAAGAAGTATATATATTGGGGGGGGGCAAGAGAGTGGGGCCCTAAGCTACAGCTTGTTTAGTTTATACGTAAATCTGGCACTGTCTATGTGGATTGAAATGAAAAAAACTTAAAGTCAATTGGTGACCTTTTCCTTCAAAATTATAGGAAGGGCTTTGTATGGCAGCTTCACCATTTCCTTCATTTGGTGCAGGGATTTTATTTTCAGGATTAACAGGACTCACCCAAACCCATAGCAAAGGCTCCTGTTTCCAAAAAAGGAGAGGGTGGGTGGCGGTTTGACCCCTCCACCACTTTTAATCAAGATAAGGAGTGGAGGAAAAAGGAAAACTGGGACCAAATCAGAAACTGGGATGACTTCTGTAATTCTGGGACTGTCCCTGGAAAACCGGGACAATTGGAGCATATACTATGCGGTTATGGAAATGCCAGGGAAATTGAATTGTGTCAATCATGCCTTGCTCTCCCAGGCCTTTGGGGATCATATTTGAGTCCAGGAATGGAGAACCAGTGAATATAGTCAGGCTCCCGTCAGCCCCGGCCAGCATGCTCAGTAGTCAGGGATGGTCAGGGATGGTCTGGCAATGTCTGGAGTCCCTGTGTCTTCACTGTCACTGCATTAGCAATTGGAACAATTTACTTTTAATTGCTAACTTAAGATGATTTCAGGCTGCTTATGCCGAGTGGTTGTGTTCACTGCATTTTGCGCGAATCACCCGGAGGACACTGAGAACGGGCTGTGAATAAATGTCAAAGTAAAATAAATTGTTCATTTGCCTTTGTAAATTTACACCCCACCAAATCAACTAAAGTCCCAGGGCAAGTAATAACCATAAATACAAAAGCAAAAGGATAAAAAGGTGCTTAAAACTCTTCTTTGATAAAGATTTTTTTTTTCTGAAAGAAGTTGAATAAAGACAGCCAAGAATCAATACTAATTTCAAGGAGGAGAAGTCGTAAAAGCAGCGAAATACTATTTGAGGCTGAGAAAACAGGACAGGTTTTCCTAAGCGCCTAAAAAGCAGGGGCAGCCCACACAAGGCCCTCCAGATGTTATGGGAGCACAATGCCTCCCATTGTTGCTGGTTCTTGGCTGGGCTGACCGAGGCTGGAGGAGCCTAAGAACATCTGCAGGAGATTCCTGCAGGATTGTGGTGAGAACGCCCATCAAACATCACTTGAATGGGAGTTGCCCAGTCTAGCCACCTCCATGGAAAGGAACCTTTGCAGCATTGGTGGTAAGCATACCAAAAAGCAGACTGCAGGCTGGATCTTCCCCATCAGGGGTCACCAACCTGGCACCCAGGCCACCAAAGAGGGGCATTCTCTCTGCTTTTCAGAGTTTTGCTTTCTCCTGCCCTCTGCTGCTTCTTGTTCATTCACGTGTTTATTTCATTTATATTCCACCTTTTCTCCTCTAAGGTGAAGCTCAATGTCACTCCCCCCCCTCCTCATTTAATCCCAACAACAACCCTAGACTGG
Organism: Zootoca vivipara; assembly: GCF_965207765.1. Classification (NCBI taxonomy): domain Eukaryota; kingdom Metazoa; phylum Chordata; class Lepidosauria; order Squamata; family Lacertidae; genus Zootoca; species Zootoca vivipara. The sequence goes on from NC_142596.1 coordinate 51,990,332, forward strand.
GCGGAGACTGAGAGTGCATGGCTGGCCCAAAGTCACACCTAGTGAGCTTTATGTCAAGCGGAGGGGGGATTCGAACCCTGGTCTCCCAGGTCCTAGTCTGACACTCTAAGCATTATACCACACTGGCTCTTGTGACACTGTGCTGGGTTTCCCCTCTTGTTCTTTTCTCCTCCCTTACTGTTTACATAGTTGTGATGAAAGTGCTTTAGCTTTGCAATAAAAGTGCTTAAGTGCAACTTCAAGCGGAATCACATTCTAGCCTGGATAGCTCAGTTGGTTGGAGCTTGGTGCTGATGACACCGAGGTGGCAGGTTCAATCCCTGAAGCCAGGGCTGGATTTAGGTTTGATGAGGCCCATGGCTACTGAAGGTAATGGGGCATGGGCGTAGGCAGGGGGGCAGGAGGGGGCAGTTGCCCCCCCAGAAGCAGGGCCGCTGGCCAGCCCGGTGCCGCCTCCCGTCTCCCTTCTCCCTGGCTGGCTGTGGGGCGGGTGGAGGGAAAGCCCCAGAGCCGTGCAAAGCGTTTGGCTGGCTTTCCCTCCGCCCACCCCACAGCCAGCTGGCTAGAGGACGTCTCCCTTCTCGCTGGCTGTGGGGCGGGTGGAGGGAAAGCCAGCCAAACGCTTCGCGTGGCTTTGGGGCTTTCCCTCCACCCGCCCCACAGCCAGCCGGCTAGAAGGGATGTCTCCCTTCTCCCTGGCTGGCTGTGGGGTGAGTATAGGGGCTGGCTTTCCCTCCACCCGCCCCAGCGATCGCGGAGGGGGAGGAGGGGATTGGAACAGCCTGATTTCGGGCTGAACCTGGCGCCCCCTGGCCCCTGCCTATCGCGGAGAGGGAGGAGGGGGTCGGAGCAGCCCGATTTCGGGCTGATCCTGACGCCCCCTTGCCCCTGAACGACCATGGCTTTCCTTGCCCCACTGTGGCCCCTCCCCTCCCGTGCCTTGCCCCCGCCCCTTGCTCCCCCCAATTTCGATCCTGGCTACGCCCCTGTAATGGGGCCCTTTATATGTCCAGCTGTCCTTTGTCAACAACAAATTGTCGTTTTTTTGTGTTGAATATCTGCTATATCAGGCATCCCCAAACTGCGGCCCTCCAGATGTTTTGGCCTACAATTCCCATGATCCCTAGCTAACAGGACCAGTGGTCGGGGAAGATGGGAATTGTAGTCTGGAGGGCCGAAGTTTGGGGATGTCTGTGCTATATGGTCATTGATGAACCTAATAGGTATCTCAAGCCATTTGCCCATGTTGCCCTGCAACCAGTCCATGCAGAATGTAGCCACCCTATATATAGAAAGGAGCAAACCAATGATATTTGAGGGAGCAGGTGGGCCCATGACTTACATCACAGGAGCCTACACAACACAAAATACTGTTGCTATGTGTAGGTTTAATTTTATTTGTATTTTTATCTTATATTTTGGAAATGTACAGTACATCCAGGTGTTTTTTTCCTTTAATTTTTTTTGGGCCCCCAAGAGAGTGGGGCCATAAGCTATAGCTTCTTTAGCTTATACATAAATCCGGCACTGGTTGTAGTCCAACAGTATCCAGAGCCTAGAGGTGATCTATCCTGGTTTTGATTAGCTGGAGAACCAATCCAAACTGTGTCTCTCAACGCTAATTAGAACTTAGCTTTTCGGGAAGCTATGCAAGACACAAATGTCACTCCTCGCTACTAGAATGCATCAAACAGTGGGACAGCTGCCTTAATAAAAAAAAATCCTTTACATTTTTTGGGGGGGCCAAGAGAGTGGGGCCCTAAGCTATAGCTTCTTTAGCATATACTTAAATCTGGCACTATGCTGAGCCATGCTCTGTAAACCTTTACCAACTGTATCCTGGTGCTAAATGTGAAGCCAGCCTCCAAGTCTTTTCCCAGCCCTGCCTGGAGATGCCTGGCATGGGACCTGGCACCGTTCCAAGCAAAGCACGAGCTCTACCCTTGAGCTACGGCCTTGCCATTGGGGATAATGCTGGGTGTGGCAGAAAAAGGTCTCGGTGTATTACCTCCTCTCTCTGTTGGGTGAAGCAACTATGAATCAATATTGGCAAGGTGCCCCATGGAGCCAGCACACCCTGCCTGTGGCATGCGATCCTGAAGGGTTCACGAAAGGGTAAAGTCATAATATCGCTCCAAGGTTTTGTTTCCACCACCACCACCCTTTAAAAAATTGGGGGGGGGGTGAGATGTGCTTGTTCTCACACTTGCATACTTTGGAACCCAGTTCCTCCATAGCTCGTAAAAGTTCTGAAGAAATGCCAGAGTACTGTGGCAATAAAATGTGAATATGCCACAGAGAATTCACGACCGGGGAGAAGAAGCGACTGAAGAAGAGTGGAAAGATTTTAAAGTTTATCTTTAAAAGTATGGTAAAATTGTATATTAAGATTAAATTTAGAAGTTTATAGAAGCTGCGGGTTTAAGTATTATGTTAAGTAAATTGATGTATGAGAGAATTGAAATTGTAAAGAGTTTTAAATAATGAATTGGAAATTGCTAAAGATGAATGAGAAATGAACCGCAGATAGAGGGAACTCGAGGAAGTCCCCTCTAATAATGTTAAGGGGGAAGGATTATAGTCTTTGGATTTTTGTGTTGTTGTTTTGTTTTGTTATTCTTATAATGTTTTCTTTTGTTGTTTTTGTTTGTATTTGTTGTGTTAAAGTGCTGTGTTTTCTTTTCTGTAAAATTAATAAAAATTGTTTTTTTAAAAAAATGTGAATGTCTAAGGGCAGAACAGATGCCTTTCAAAGTCCAACGATGATTCAGTACCTTGGGGCTCTTGTCAACATGTTTGTGTAAGCGCAGAGGCCAGCCGAGTTCATGTCCAGAGAGAGAACTTCTGCTCTCTCTTGTGCAAGCAGAGAGGAGATCCAAGGGCACAGAGAAATGTGGCAGACAGTTTACAACACAGGTTCCAATCGGAGCTATTTCCATGGTTGATTGCAGTAGATTGTGGCATTGGTGCGTGCAGCTGGCACCGTTCAATATGGAATGTATTGCTGAATGAGCTTTCCTGAACATGCTCCTGTTCCTTATTACAAATGTATCTTGTAAAGCATCGAGGAGACATCCTGAACAACTAATAGTTTGTGCAGAGGTCAGCACAAGTAATCTGGAAATTAGCAAAAATTAATCAATGCTCCTGTAGAAGATTGGATTACAGATAGACCGCAGTGAGATAACCTTAAGGCATGAAGCAAGGATAACCTGTTTAGTTAGGCATTGCTCGCCAGGACTATATGCTTTCAATTCCTAATTAAGCAAACAGACAGAATTTTAATAGAGAGGAAACAAACAGAAGAAAGAAATATTGGAACGAAAGGAATTGCTCGTCCCAAAGTCCACCTCCCCTCTCTGCTAGGATGCATTGGCTAAAATGAGTATAAAAACCCCTGGATTTTCAATGGCTGGTTATCTCTTCAAGTTCCAACAAGGAATTTCACAGTACTCAACGCTCTCAAGGAACCAACACACACATATACCTTTCCTCCTCCCTTTCTCGCTTTGCTTTTCATGCAGGTTCTGTGGCAACATAGCCAGGCTCACTTTCTTTAGCCTTTTGGGAATAGTTTGGTCTTTTTTCTACTCTTTGGATCAATGTGTGTGTGTGCAATGAATGATCTGCTGTCTGAAGCAGCATTTATATCTTCCGTCTCTTCCATTTCATGCCATAAAGTTAAACCAACCTTTCTTTATTGCTCCGGTGTGAGAACTTCGTGTGGGTGTATGATTAAGGGTGAACACCAGTTCATAACAAATACATGTTATAACTCTAGCAAAAGGTCTTAAATCTCTTGGCAGTGTGTATAAGGAGACCCAAAGGTGGTGGTGGTGGGGGGTTCAGAAACAGACCTTGCAACACACTTGAAATATACTCGGAGTCGAGAGTGACTTTCATGCTCTTTATTCAGCTCATAGTCATCAAGGAGAAGAATGACTCTTTTCCCAAAACCATCTGCTTATATACATTATTTACACAATGGGCCTTGCGTGATTGGCTACTTCAGGGCTACACCTGTGGGCCAATCAGGTTGTGGATTGACTTCTGCCTGCAGCCTGATTGGCTGCTCATACAGGCCAATCAGGTTGCTGATTCACTTCTGCCAGCCGCCTGATTGGCTGCTCCTGCAGGCCAATCAGGTTGCGGATTCACTTCCACCTGGAGTTGGATTGGGTAGCTCCTGTGGAACAATCAGACTGCTGATTCTGAATCCTATTGTTCTAGGATTCAGCTCAGTACATAACAACACTGTACCCCCCAGTGTAAAGTCTGGGGGGCAGGTTTGTCCTTCCAGGGTACTCCAGGTCCCCCACCCTGCAGGTTCACCTGCCATTTAAGAAACCCAAATGAAATCTCGCATCCTTTCACTCATGGAAACAGAAATGGGGATGGAGAACACAGCTTCCCAGTGAGAAGGAAACCGGCCCCTTACTTCTATCGTTGAGCCTAAATAGATGCAGAGAACTTGAGATGACGGACAAGCAACACATAGGCTCCAAAGCTCCCCATTTATTTAATTAATTAAGCCATTCCACCTTTCCTCTAAATAGGGTTGACCGAAAAAGGAGATTGAGAAGGGACACATTCCTGCCTTAAAATGCAGCCAGTTCATTCTTTTCCTCAATTTGGATCAAAGCTGAGGGGTTTGGGGGGGAGGGGTGCACCTCAAAATACAATGTTTCAGAAACAATAGCAGGCCAGAGATTGTTGTGAGAGTGGGGGGTCAGCCTGAACAATGCTCCCCCTTCCAATTCCTAGTGTCCTGTACCCAGCAAAGGTCAAAATGTGACAGAGGATTCTGTGGCTGAACCGGTGTGGTGTGATGGTTTGAGTGCTGGACTAGGACCTGGGAGTTCAAATCCCTACTAAGCCATGAAGCTCGCTGTGTGACCTTGGGCCAGTCGCTATCTCCAGCCACTGGAAAGGAGAGGCGTGGCATGCCTCCAGTGATGTGGAGGGTGGGCCTGTACCAAGGCTGCAATCGCCACTTCTTTCTTCATTCCCCTGGGGAGAAAAGGGGTGGATAACAGAAGCCAGAGGAGGGCTTTCAAATGTGTTTCAAGGGACTACCCACTCTCTTGTGGACGGCACAATCTAGAATCAATCTAGATTGAAAGCAGCATGTTGAGGATGAGGATAGAATATTGCATGATCTAGTTATCTCCCGCTTGGACTACTGCCATGCACTCTGCGTGGGGCTACCTTTGAAGGTGACATGAAAACTACAACTACAGCTGCTGAGACCATATAACACCGGTCCTGAAAGACCTACATTGGCTCCCAGTACGTTTCCGAACACAATTCAAAGTGTTGGTGCTGACCTGAAGGAGCATCTCCACCACCATCATTCAGCCCGGATATTGAGGTCCAGCTCCGATGGCCTTCTAGCAATTCCCTCACTGCGAGAAGTGAGGTTACAGGGAACCAGGCAGAGGGCCTTCTCGGTAGTGGTGCCCTCCCTGAGGCACACCCTCCCTTCAGATGTCAAGGAAATAAACAACTACCTGACTTTTAGAGGGCATCTGAAGGCAGCCCTGTTTAAGGAATTTTTTGATGTTTGATGTTTTTATCATGATTTTTAATATTCTGTTGGGAGTTGCCCAGAGTGGCTGGGGAAACCCAGATGGATGGGCGGGGTATTAATAATAAATTAATTATGGTGCTGGAGGAGACTCTTGAGAGTCCCATGGACTGCAAGAAGATCAAACCTATCCATTCTGAAGGAAATCAGCCCTGAGTGCTCACTGGAAGGACAGATCGTGAAGCTGAGGCTCCAAGACTTTGGCCACCTCATGAGAAGAGAAGACTCCCTGGAAAAGACCCTGATGCTGGGAAAGATTGAGGGCACAAGAAGAAGGGGACGACAGAGGACGAGATGGTTGGACAGTGTTCTTCAAGCTACGAACATGAGTTTGACCAAACTGCGGGAAGCAGTGGAAGACAGGAGTGCCTGGCGTGCTCTGGTCCATGGGGTCACGAAGAGTCGGACACGACTAAATGACTAAACTACTACTACTACTACTACTACTACTGTGTAAAGGGGAGATTGTTGAAAAGACAACTTCAAGAATACTTCCTGGGAATGAATGCTATGGTGATATTACACAGGTCTGTCAACCACTGCAACTACTTCTGAGTCATTTCCAGGTCCGGTTCAGCACACTGTTAGGCAACTCTAACAAAAAAACTGCAGAGTGCCAAAGCAGGAAGCTGCATTTAACAAGGGATGTTTAATATACTAAACCATGGAAAGTCTTGTTTTTCTCCAAAGCACCTAGTTATTTAAATTGGGCTGGCACTGGTGGGTTGGTCCTGTCTCTGCAGGACACCCCCCACCCCCCAGCTTTGCTAGAATGAATCAGAGTCGCATTCACGCTAATGCCTTTCTTTCTGACAGTTCCGATTGCTGTGCAAGGACAATTTTCAATGCATTATCGTTGCTTGAGTAACAATTGCCTTGTTCCAAGCAAGAGAGCACACCTTGAACATTGGGGACCTTGGTAGGCTGCTGAAGTCTTTTCTTCTCTTTTGAAGCCATTAATTAACCTGCTAATGATTTCTCCTGGATGTGTATGCCTGTCTTTAATTAAGATTGTGTCTGATCTGTTTCTATTGCAGTTGGAGCAGAAGTGAGTTGAGGAGGGATGTTCTCTGTTGAACGCCACCTCCTGGGTCTCTTCCCCCTTCGGTGTCCTGCGTCATGTTTTGAAGCAACGCTGCCTTGCATGTAAAATGCAGGCAGATATTGGATGGGCTTGCATCGCAATAGCAAATGACGAGGATCGGGGAGAACTGTCAATGGCAGTGGTTTTCAACCTTTTTGAATCTGCGGCTCCCTTGACCAAGCACAATTATTCTCTCCTGGGAACCACTTACACTGGAAGATAATGGGGTGCACGTCAAAGCCACTGGCTTCCTGAATGTTCCTTGGAGAGAAAGAGAGAGAGATGATGCAGGAAATAGGGGCTTCAAGTTAATGAAAGGAGGGCCCTCTGGCAGGGGGCGGGAGGAAGGGGGTGGGTAGCCCCAGGTGTCACCACTAAGGGGGGTGACAAAATGGTGGGCGGCACTCACCGCGGGGCCTGCAGCTTGCCCAAGCCACACGTCTCTCCTGGCATTGGCACAGTGGCTTGGACGCCCGCAGGCTCACCGCTGCCCCAAACGGTCCGCCTGCCGCCTCCCCCTCAGCTTTAGGGCGGCTGAGTGGGAGGAGGCAGGCAGACTCCTCAGAGGCCCCACAGAGCGTCCTGCCCTGGCTGGCCCCGCCCCTGGGTGCACGGCACGTGTGTCACCCCAGGCGCCCAATCGGCTTGCTCCGCCGCTGTCCCCTGGGGCTCCCTTGAACATTGCTCAGGGTGCCACAGTGCACCGGTTGACAACCAATTGTCTATGGACTTCACGACTGCAAAGACATGGTCATGACTGTTAGGCACATTCATATTATTTCATTTATTGCATGAGTTTGACCAAACTGCGGGAGGCAGTGCAAGACAGGAGTGCCTGGCGTGCTCTGGCCCATGGGGTCACGAAGAGGCGGACACGACTAAACGACTAAACAACAACATATTGTACCTCAGACAATACAAATGTTTTAGGAATAAAAGGGGATTTCAAAATATAAAAGCAGACTCTCCTTCTCTCTGTCCTGCGATCCTTCCCACATGTATTCTACGGCTGGAGAACTCCATTGCCAAATCCATATACCTGAGAATTTTGAAAGACAGGTTGGCTTCCATGTGCGGATTAGTTTGAGAAATGTGGATCTGGCAGGTTCTGATTAAAACATGAACTGATTTCCCCTCCATGCCTATTTAAGAGGTCCAAAAGCAATGTACAGCCATGAGTTGTCTCTCTGTACACATCTAGCAAGTGTCTCCAGTTTTCTTCTGGGAACAACACCTGAGGCTTCCGCACCTGCTCTCAGAGGGGCTGGGACGTGACCAGGGTTCACTCTTTCTCCTTTTGGGGAGCACCTCATGGCACCATTTTCATAACTATTGGTTACTCCGGCACTACGAAGGCTTGCTTGCTCATCTCCAGGTGAATCTACAGCAGGGTGAGAAACGAAAGAGAGCAATTAGCTAATGAGTCAACCCAGCTTGACATTCAGACTCCGGGCGGAAGATCACAGGGAAGTATCGGCGCTTTGGTTTCGCTGGCTTAAATTAAAACATGTGGCTCAATCCTATCCATGTCTTGGGCAACAGCGCCAGACACTGGCTTGCCCATAGCACCTTCCTTTGGGGGGGGGGACTGATGTCTCTTGGGTGACAGAGGCAGGATGGGTGCCAGCCTAGTGTCAGGTGTACTCCCAGCTGCCTTTCTGAAGGAAGGGGGTTCTGCGTAACAGGAGAAGATGGTGGAGAACAAGGAAGGCTCAGGGAAGCCTCCCCCTCCCTTTCCACACACACACACACACACACACACACACACACACACACACACACACACACAGAGGTGCACCAGACATCCAGCCTCCTCACCGGAGTTTCCTTGCAGACCCTGAAGGAGAAATGGTGCCCCAGGACTGCAATATAAATACTTTGCATTTACATAGAGTGATACCTTCAGGAATCAACCTCCACCTCACCTGTGATGTGCAGGTGCCAATTAATTGGTCCGGTTAATCTAATCAATTGTCCATTAGATCTTCCACAAGATCCCCTGACACAACTGATGCGATTGATTTTTTTGCAGAAATAATCCGAACCCTAGACTTTGCCGCTGACACCTCTCACTCTTAGGCATTATGCTTCAGCCACTCTGGCTCTCAACAAAATTGGATTATTCCCCCCAGTTTCAGACTGAATAGAATCAATGGTGCTTGAACTGTACGACCCATATTTACTAGTGCAAGAGCTGAATATATTTCCCCCCAAGACTTCATATCTTCTTCTTCTTTTACCTCCTTGAGCTTCCCGCTGGTGAAGGTTGGAGAGAGAACATTGTTCATCCTTTGCCTTCAAGATGTGTTGGCCTCCAAGATCCCAGCTAAACCTATACCCAAGAGAAAACAAAGCAGTTTCGAACCATTGAGTGGCATAGTCAGGTTTTGAACCCATGACAGATATGGAACCAATAATATCCAACAGGGAATTGTAAACGGAATAAAAATGGAGTGCAGTGGTGACTGGGTCACTAAATTCACACATGACTTTTGGAAAGGAGTTAATCTGCCCACCCCATTACCCCACCCTGCCCCAATTTGGCACCAATGGAGTGACGTGTATAAACTCTCCTCTTTTCATTATACTATAGTTAAGAAGTTGGTGAAGGCGGTGGAGAACTCTTTCACAAGGACGGCTTTTATAATAGCCAGATCCAGCATAGCTAATATAGGCTTTCGTCCCTCGTAAATCCTGGATTAAGAGTAAGGAAGAAGAGGCACATTCTACTGATTCAAAAAACAAGCGAGCTACAGGTAGCCTTCACCTGGTGCCTTCAAGATGTGTTGGCCTACATCTCCCATCAGCCCTTGGCGACAGGGACAGATGGGAGCTGTAGTCCAAAGCATCTCCATCGCGTCTGATTGGTGAAGGTTTTCTAAGGGAGTCTGCTATAGCAGTTAATGGTGAAGCCTCTAGCAGGGACTCGTTCCTGGTTTGATGTCACATAAAGATGGTTACAGGTAGGTAGCCGTGTTGGTCTGAGTCGAAGCAAAATAAAAAAACTCCTCACCCACAATAATACAACCACCAGACTTAACATGGACACTGGTACCAGAGCCTGCAATAAACCCAGATGCCAACTTTGCTGCCACATACACCCGGACAACACCATTACTGGCCCCAACAACATCCAACATACCATCTCAGGACAATTTAATTGTTCATCTTCTAACATTATGTATGCCATCAAATGCCAACAGTGCCCTTCAGCTCTCTATATTGGACAAACAGGCCAAACCCTACGCCAAAGGATAAATGGACATAAATCTGACATCAGGAACAACAAGACAGAAAAACCAGTAGGAGAACACTTCAATCTCCCAGGACATTCTATACAAGATCTCAAAGCAGCTGTTTTATTACAGAAAAATTTCAGAAACAGACTGGAAAGAGAAGTTGCTGAATTGGAACTCATTACCAAGCTTAAAACCACGGAGCCACCTGGGATGAATAAAGACATAGGATTCTTATCTCATTATGCATGATCAAGCTTTCTTTAGCGCCTCAGCCCTTGCTTTTCCCCCACAGGACCTATTGCAGTAATCAGCAGTCGTAAACAGCCATCAACAGGTTTACCACTCTTACAGCCCATCACCCATTCCCATCACCCCCCACCCCACCATCTGAATATATATAAGGGTCTGGTTGCTTCTGTTTCAAGTGTATCTGAAGAAGTGTGCATGCACACGAAAGCTCATACCAAAATAAAAACTTAGTTGGTCTTTAAGGTGCTACTGAAGGAATTTTTTTATTTTACATAAAGATGGGGCAGTCAGAAGAGTCTCTAGTGGCGTATGTGCCTGAAGGCTCTTTGCTGCTTGCTTGCTTCCTTACTCTCCCAGTGCCCATCCTCCATTGTTTTATAAGCCAAGGGAGCAACACCTTTTGCTAGTCAAAACCAACTAGAAAAACACATCCCAGAAAGAGGGTTGCCCTGTTACTCTGCTGAAGCAAAGAAAAAAGTCGATGCAAGAACACGTTTCTGGCACAGCATGATGCTGCCTGAAAGCTCCTGTGGAAGCATTTGCATGCATGAGCAAGGAAGACCCACCAGCTCAGAGCTTTAAGCTTCAATGTGATACTGTACATGTTTGCCTGGGAGTGTGGCCTCTCTGTCCCCTTTTTGACAATATTGATTCTTAGTCTTCTTTCTGCTCAGAAATTCTGTCTTCCTTTTGCTTTTCAGCAGTAAGCTATCAGAGGCCACTACAAGGCAGGGTCTTATCTCTGCATATTTCCTGCCTTTCCTTTCCTAGCAATGGCATTAGCAACAACAACAACAACAACAACAATAATAATATATTATTTATTCCCCAGCCACTCTGGGCAGTAAAATACAATACTGTACAGTAATTCATCAGATATTAAAAGCTTCCCTAAACAGGGCTGCCTTCAGATGTCTTCTAAAAGTTGGATAGTTGTTAATTTCTTAGGCATCTGATGGGATGGCGTTCCACAGGGCAGGCGCCACTACCGAGAAGGCCCTCTGCCTGGTTCCCTTTAACTTTGCTTCTCACAGGGAGGGAACTGCCAGAAGGCCCTCAGCACTGGACCTCAGTGTCCAGGCAAAATGATGGAGGTGGAGACGTTCCTTCAGGTATACTGGACCGAGGCCGTTTAGGGCTTTAAAGGTCAGCACCAATGCTTTGACTTGTGCTCAGAAACTTACTGGAAGCTAATGTAGGTCTTTCAAGACTGGTGTTATGTGGTCTTAGTGAGTAAGTTGGGCCATAGCTGCCAAGTCTCCCGTATTCCCCGGGAAATCCCCATTTTTCCAGCTGTTCCTAGCTGAGAAAACTGATTTTTTTTGCGTTTTGCCGGTTTATTCTGGCGCGGCGGCCATTTTGGAACTGGGCGGAGTATGCTCAGAAGCCACTTTTGATGCTGCTCTGCCCAGTTCCAAAATGGCTGCAGTGCGACTTCTGGTGCGGCGGCCATTTTGGAACTGGCAAAGCAGCATCAAAAGTCACTTCTGAGCATGCTCCGCCCAGTTCCAAAATGGTGGCAGCGCTACTTCCGGTCTGCTACTTCCGCCCGGTCCCTTATTTCTCTGACAGCAACTTGGCAGGTATGAGTTGGGCACAGAGACCCTCATAACTGCCACCTCAAAAAATGCTTATTATGCCAACTGTAACATTAGTGAGAACCAATTTGAGGGTGATACCTAACAGATAAGAAAGGTGTTTAAGGTAAAAAAAAACAACTCCATGTTTGGAACCTCCAAATGAAAGTTAACTTGAACAGTCCACAAACTGTTCATTGGTTTAGATAGCCAACAACATTGTTAGAAAGGATTGTGGATGCCACAATCCACATGTATGGAAAATACTATAAAGGTGTCATGAATTTTGCATGCTCCGCCCAGCTTTTGGAGACATCCGCCGAGCCATTCTTTGGCTTGAAGAACTGGCATAATGAAACCCCCTCTGAAGGGTAACAGGAGTGACACCCATTTAACTTAATGGGGCTTACCTGTGAGTAGACATGCAACTGCCCCCTGGCAGACTGAAGGAGCTGCATTCTTAAGAATGGCAATGCTAAATAAGCCCACAGAATAAAAGGCAGAAAACTACAGACAAGTACTGGAATGTTGTCTGTTCCTGGCAAGCTTTTGAGATCCCAAAGAGATCCAGTTGCATATTAAGTATTTTCCCACCCCAGAATATTTCCTCCTTGGGGTCAAACAATGAGATTTGGGCTAATCTGAGAAATACAAACTTTTCATAAAAGGTCACTTACCCCCAGGTCCTGCCATGTTTTTGAAAGCACTCGGTATCAAATACCATCTGGGGGAAGAACATTTAAGAAAGTTAAGAACAGCCTTTCTGGGCTGGATTTGGGCCACTTTTCAGGAGCACATCTGATCCCAAAAAGGGGGGGCAGTGTTACCATATTCAAGGAGGGGTGCCTTTCAGGGCCTAACCCCCCCCTTTAAAGGACTCAGAGTCCCCCAAGTTTGTTAGCAGACAGAGATGAATGAGCTGAGGCAAGTTCCAGTGAAATCAAAGCTGATCTTTATTATTCTGTTGATAATAGTAATAATTTTATTATTTATACCCCGCCCATCTGGCTGGGTTTCCCCAGCCACTCTGGGCAGCTTCCAACAAAACATTAAAATACAATAATCTATTAAACCAGGGGTTCCCAAACTAAGGCCCGGGGGCCAGATGCGGCCCAATCGCCTTCTAAATCCGGCCCGCGGATGGTCCGGAAATCAGCATGTTTTTACATGAGTAGAATGTGTCCTTTTATTTAAAATGCATCTCTGGGTTATTTGTGGGGCATAGGAATTCATTCACTTTTTTTCTTCAAAATATAGTCCGGCCCCCCACAAGGTCTGAGGGACAGTGGACCGGCCCCCGGCTGAAAAAAGTTTGCTGAACCCTGTATTAAACAATTAAAATCTTCCCTAAACAGGGCTGTCTTCAGATGTCTTCTAAAAGTCTGGTAGTTGTTTTCCCCTTTGACATCTGATAGGAGGGCATTCCACAGGGCTGGTGCCACTACCGAGAAGGCCCTCTGTCTGGTTTCCTGTAACATCGCTTTTTGCAGTGAGGGAACCACCAGAAGGCCCTCGGAGGAGGACCTCAGTGTCTGGGCTGGATGATGGGGGTGGAGACGCTCCTTCAGGTATCCTGGGCCGAGGGCATTTAGGGCTTTGAAGGTCAGCACCAACACTTCAAATTGTACTCGGAAATGTCCTGGGATCCAGTGAAGATCCTTTAGGGCCAGTGTTATATGGTCCCAGCAGCCACTCCCAGTCACCAGTCTAGTTGCCGCATTCTGAATTAGCTGTTGTTTCAGAGTCACCTATTGCAACAAGTTCCCTGCCTCCTTCATAAGAGGCAAAGACTCAATGCAAGGTGTAAAAAGACTATTTAAAGACTTTTGAAAATTGCCCACCCCCAAAAAACATCATTCAAACATCACAGAAAGAGGTGGTCTACAGACAGAAATTTTAGTGTGTGCCTTGACATGATACTGGATAATGGTTGCAGTTTGCATCCTTTGGGCCAATATGGGAATATCCCTTTGCCAGTGCAATTTTTCTAGAAAAAGAGGTGCCGGAACTCACTATGAACGCCTCCTCCTTCTCTTAGAATGGCAATGGTACCCACCAGAGAGGTGCCGGAACTGAGTTCCTGTGAGTTCCTGCTGAAAAATTCCTGCCCTTTGTCATGGTAAATACTTTCTTCCCTGGATCCCTTTGGAAAATTTACCCCTATTGATACACAGAAGATGCTCCATCGACAGTCTGCTCAGCTTGCCTCACTGGTTTCGCAGGGAGGAGTAAGGCCCTAGGAGAGGATTATTCACACACGCCCTGCATAAACCGATCAGGACCTCAAAGCATGGAGGGGAGGAATTAATCATATTTAATTGCTTTGTATACCCCGCTTGAGAGTTGTTGTTTTTCATTATGCAGGATACAAATCCTTCTCAGTAGATAAATAAAGTAGTAAACTGATCTCCAATGAACAAAGTCATGCAATGTCTTAAGATAAAGAACAGGCAGAAGTGCAGCTGAAATCCTCTCGTTCAGGTAATCATAACTGCTGAACTTTAGCCTAAACAAAATAAATAAATAAAAATCCTTCCAGTAGCACCTTAGAGACTAATTAAGTTTGTCATAGGTATGAGCTTTCGTATGCATGCATACGATGCATGCAGAAGTGTCTGAAGAAGTGGGCATGCACACAAAAGCTCATACCTATGACAAACTTAGTTGGTCTCTAAGGTGCTACTGGAAGGATTTGTTTGTTTGTTTGGACTGCGTCAGACCAACACGGCTACCCACCTGTAACTAGAACTTTAGCCTGTCCTTCTCCCTGACGTGCTTCATTCAATACACGAGTCTTTCTCTCTGGAGAAGACCCAGCCCAACAGAAGAGGTGCAGACCAGAAAACGAGGCAGGAATTTGTCAGTTCTGCCCCACTAAGCTTTCAATAGGCACTTGCTGCATGAAGAAGGCCACTGGCCTGCACAACTCCTGAACGGACCTCAATGAAATCACCGATTCATTCCTAGAGATTAACTTGCTGCACACCCCGCTCTGCCTATGGAATACACAGAGGCTCCAAAGTCCACCTGCTGATTTCTCCCTTTCAGGTCCAGCTCTTCCCTTTCCTGTTCTGTTTATCTTTAGCAAACATACTTGTGGGGTTTTGGTTTGGTTT